>NW_023416313.1:141866261-142341261 GCF_014108235.1 Myotis myotis | reverse complement strand
GAGCATTTTATCAAATTAAAATGAGAACTGAGCCTCATGCTTTTTTAAACAGAAATTATTATTAAAACAGTGAAAGCATGTGATCTTACATTATTGCAGATATATCCCATAATTATATATGACTTGCCATTTTGCTGATGCTTAACAAGACGTGAATTTTCATCTTCAAAGCAGTCTATAAATGCTAATCACTGTGACACTTCTCAGAGACTGGAAAGAAATATTACCTACAGTTTAAAGCTAAGGAGACAGAAGAAGTGAGATTAAGTGATTGTCCAGGAGCACTCGTTCAGCTTTGACACTCAAGGGTTCCTGGATTCCAGCTTAAAGAGAACATTAAGTCCATTTCCCAGAGCCATGACTTCAAATACACATTAAGGCTCCTGGGTGTTCCTTAGATGTTCTGCTTTAAAGCTATATCTACACTCTGTAGGGAGATACTTCCACAAGTTGTATAGGAGGAATCAGAGCTTGTGAGATGATATTTAGGCTACAGAAAATCTCCCAGAAAGCACAAAATATGCTGTTTGTGTTCTTTGATTGAAATATGACTATAAAGCTAACATATTATATTAAACTAGTGGCCCAGTGCATGAAATTCATGCACAGGGGGGTGTCCCTCAGTCTGGCCTGCATCCTCACTAATCTGGAAACCCTCGGGGGATGTCCAACTGCAGGTTTAGGCCCAAGGGAACTGGCCTAAACCTGCAGTCAGATATCCCTCTCGCAGTTCAGGACTGCTGGCTCCTAACCACTCACCTGCCTGCCTGCCTGATCGCCCCTAACCACTCTGCCTGCCGGCCTAATCACCCCCAACTGCCCCCCCCCCCCCCGCCAGCCTGCTCGTCCCCAACTTCCCACCGGTACCCTCGCAGGTAGCAGGTGCTGATTAGGGGAGGAGGGCATGATTGTTTCCTGGGACTGTAGTTATGGAAGCTTTGCAGGGGATTCCATAGGCCTTGGAGGAGCGGGCTCTGGCCAGCAGCCCTGTAGCCCTGGAGGTGCTGGCGGGGGGCAGGGAGCTAGGGGGGGCACTAAGGAGGGGGCAAGGCTGAAGGGGGAGTCACTGTCAAACCTTCCCGCTTGGCGCCATTCTTTAAATTGTACATGGCTGTTTCGCAGGTGTACCCGCTCAGGGCGGGGCTCCAATCTTGTGGAGTGGGGTGGGGGCCAGGCCAGGGCGGAGCCAGGTGGGCTAGGACGGCGGGTTTAGCTGCACCCCCAGTGAGGTTCAGTGCGCTTCAGCTGCAGAGATGGCACTGCTGCTGTTGGTGTCTGGGGGGGGGGAGGGCGGGGGGGGAGGGTCTGATCCTGGGGGCGGGGCCACTCAGGCCTGCCATCCACCAGAGTCTGGAGTTGTAGGGAGGAGAGGCGTGTCTGGCCCCAGCGAACTTGGCTCTGGCCGCCCACCCCCTGCTGCACATGCATCAGCATGAAAATAGGTCCCCCCCCCTCCCCTGGCTGCCTGCCCACTGTTGCACACTCATCAATATGCAAATAGGTCGTTATGGACAAATTAGCATATTCTCTCTTTATTATATAGGATAAGATTCTTTGATTGCAAGTGGCAGAAAGTGAATTAGTTTGGTTGCAAGTGATTAAAACTATGGTTCCAGACAAAATACAGGAATGTCCAGTTATACTTAAATATTGGATAAACAAGGAACAACTTTTCAGTGTATCCCAAATATTGCAATATTGGTCAGGAGTTATGTGATATTCAAGTGCACCTGGGCATGCTGTATTTTTATTTAATAAATCTGGTAATCCTAATCAAAACCCATTTTAAGCAAGCATAAGTATACATGTGAATTCTTGACTAAGAAAATCTATAAAAGGTTTAAACAAGTAAAGGACAGAAAGGTCAAAGATGCAGCAAGTATAGGGTCAGCTAGAAGCAACAACCTGAACACCTTTAGTATTCTCTCCTCACTGTGCTTCATGTGTTGGCGTCTAAGTGTTTTACTGTAGACTTGCATTAGTGGGAAAATGCTTACATTTACTGAGATTTATATATAAAAATTTTGCCAGTGGAGAAAGAATGGTCTAATTTCTCCCTGCTCCCAGATGCGGAGATCTTAGAGAAGGGCTGAAGTTGGTTTAGACCTGGCAAGTGCCAACCTCTGGAGTAGTCAACTATGGTCATTGCATAGGGTTTATATAAAAATATTGCACCTTCCACAGAAACTATATGAGTAAAGTAAGACTGAGAAGCAAAGAAAAGGAAGGATTTCTAAAAGAAAAAGCATGCTGCTCCCAGATTAAATGGAGTGTTTGCAGAAAATAGTAGGCAACAGACACAAACATACACTCCAAAATAAACATGTTCAAGTAAAACATGGCTTTATCTGAAAGAACACATGGGGGTGGAGGGAGGGCATCCAGGCATTTCAGAAGGCTTTGAAAATCAATAGGAAGATTGTTCAGCCACACTCTCCTTATCTCCTGTTTGCTTTTTTTTTCCTTTCTATTTTAATTATTTACTGTCTGATGGCTGTTCTAAACATGTTTGGTCCAGGTAGTCATAGATAAATGGTAGTAAATATTCTATAATTACAGGAGCATAACTTAGAGACAGCTTGGCAGGGAATAGGGGGATATTTGAGAAAGTTCAGGAAGTAGGGTATAATTTTATGAGAAAAGGTATATATTACATACTGATATTTTAAAATAAGAAGTTATTACTACTTGTTTTATTTATTTCCAAGCCCCAGGAGAAAGTATGTATTTTTATCTGATTATTTTCTTTCCTAAATTAACTGTACCCTTGGGATAACCATTCTTAGGGAAAACATGTAACTTAGTCATATTGATCCACAGCACTACAATGATCCATGGGTCACTGAACAATACAATCCGAGTGGTTACATTCTACGAATTCCATAAGGAGTTCCATACCAGTAAAATAACAGTTCCTTTTAAGCCAATTGCCCAAGGGCTTTACCTTGAAGAGAACATTTTACCTAAGATGCGTTTGTCATGTACACTTATAGAATACAAATTTGTAGCATGAACAGCTTGTCTCATTGACTTAATACTGACAAACATTCATTTTGAAATTTGAAGAGGCAGTGGTGGTAGTTACAAGGAAATGAGAAGCTTCAAAGCTTCACATTTTCTTGGCATGACCTCTACCACAGCATCTGTTCTTGTCGTTTTTTTATTCTTGAGTAATACTAGGAAGTTGCTAGACCAGATGAACTTCCTATGACCTGTTTAGTAGACCCAAACAATTAGCAAATGGTTATTCAATCACTCCTAAGAGTAGATTTATGCTAGACAAGGAGAATATCATGACCTTTTGATTTATTTTATATAACCATCCATATACACTTTTTCTTGCAGTGCCTGGCACATAGTGAAAAGAGAGGATGGTAGGAAGTAAGGCTTAGTATAAGAATTAGAGATGATGTGCTATTATTCGCCATTGTCCTGAGTTTTATTCACTAGACAGCTTTCATATCTGCACTTAGAGGTGCTGACCCTGCAGACTCCATTTTCTTGATTCTTAGAAACAGTAAATATAAATGGTAGGTAAATCTTAGGAGTGGGTGTGACCATCTAGAGATGTGTATATAGTTAGAAGAATAGAAGATGTTATCCTAGGTATGCCTGTATATAATGAGTGCATGATGAAAGATAGCCCATAAAAAGGCTGAGTCTTTTAGGTAGCAAAAAAAAACCAAAAAAAAAAACAACAAAAAAACAAGAGAAACCAGACTAGGAGAGAGTCACAGAACTTCCAGGAAGAGAAAATATCAAGGAGGAAGGAACCAACAGCATCAAATGATGTGAAGAGGATACTAGAAAGCATCTATTGAATTGTCAGGTTAGAAGTCAATGGTGGTATTATTGAGAGTATTTTCAGTGGAGTGGTGGGGGGAAACAAAACACAGTACGTTAAAGAGAATAAGACGTAGAAAAGTTTAAAAAGTGAGTATAAACTACCCTGTATAAACTACCACTTAGTTGTGGCAAAACTAAGTCTAACAGCAATTTAGCATATTTTAATATGAACCAGAAATTCTGTAAGCTTAAGAATACTTTGGAACTAAAAATCACCAATGATCTGATTAAGACTCCATACAATTGTTCCTGGGAACTCAAAAAGGCAATTGCTAGCTACTCTTCATCTCTCTCTCTCCCTCTCTCTCATAACAATCTAACAAAGGGAAATAAAGGGAAATTATGTATCTGATTTTTTCCCTTTTCCACCAGTCATTTACTGAGATTTTTTAAAAAATTCCCCATATCTCCATAGAAGACATATTGTATCAGTAAACTGTGCTTACATAATATAGATTATAGCAAAATAATCTGCCAATAACACATTCTGCCATTGCTTTCTTGCTTTTGGTCCTACCAAAATATTACAGACAGAAGATATTCTATGTAAATACAAGGCCAATACTACATAACATTTTCAATTAAAAAATATGTAACCTTAGAAAACAGATTTTAATAATGTAAGGGCAAATTTGTTTATATTGAAATGTACAATATTTTCCAGTTAGGTAATACTAGATTTTCATTGGGACTTATGGACTAAACAGTCCACCATTTCAAAGGAGTTTGCTTAGCAGGCTGACTCATAGACACAGAGAATAAACAGGCAGCTGTCAGAGAGGATGGGGGATGGGAAGCCTGGGTGAAATAGGTGAAGGAATTAAGCAAAAAAAACAAAAACAAAAAAACAAAAACAAAAACACACACAACAGCTCATAGACACTGATAACAGTATGGTGAGTACCAAAGGGAAAGAGGGGTGGGGGCATGTAGAAGAGGGTAAAGGGGGGATAAATGGTGATGGAAGGAGACTTGACTTAGGGTGGTGAACACACAATGCAATATACAGATGATGTTTCATAGGATTGTACACTTGAATCCTACCTATATAATTCTATTAGCCAATAGAACCCTGATGAGTTCAATTAAGAAAAATTTTTTTAAAATGGTGGAAAATCATAAATGACAGGTTTTCAATACTGATTGGATGGTAACATCTAAGGAACATTTTCAAGGTTACCATTTTATTTAGATGAATGGCAGGCCTTGACTGGCAGCCATAAGACAGCTTATGAACATGATTACAACAAAGTAATTTGCCTTTGTCAGACATAGAGATTCAGTCATAATGTTCTCTTGGCTTAATAAAGTTAAGCACCACTTATAATCAGTACTTCACCTTCCTTCTCTCAATCAGATAGTATGTTGGTTGTTCTGTTTTTACAGCAGATATGTGCATAGTTGTTCACTTATACTCGCCTACTGTGTAGGTACTGGAATTCTCAGGCTTCTAGCTATAAAATAGTTATACAAAATGAAGTTCAAATTTTCATAAGCCGGTATTTGTCATCATTACTTAATCTACCATAGCTTTGTACTTCCCAATATATATTTCTTAAAGTATTGGATTCCTTTAAGTTGAGAGAGAGAGAGAGAGAGAGAGAGAGAGAGAGAGAGAGAGAGAGATTGGATTCTTTTTAATTAATTAAGAAAGAGAATGTGAGAGAGAAACATCAATCAGTTGCCTCCTGCATGTGCCCTGAACCAGGATTGAACCCACAACCTGGGTATGTGCCCTGACCAGGAATTGAACCGCCAGCTTCTGGTGTATAGGACAATGAACCAACCAACTTAGCCACACCAGCCAGGGCTCCCATTATAACTTTATTTTAACTCTGCTTTATATTCATTGAAAACGCCCTCTGTGTTTCAATATATGTTAAAAATAGTCACTGAAAAACCTGTGCCTTATAACTTAAAAACAAGCCTCAGTCTTGAAAAATCACATAAAGGATTTATAAAATGTATAGACCATATGTAACAATTTACAAATGACAGGTTTGATCACAATTTAATCAGTAATAATACACATAACTTAATTTTATTGATGAAAAGTTTGCTATTCTATTGCTTAGTTAGGTAAACTGTATTTTAAATATATATCATAAATATCATTGATATTTATATATCAACTAGAGGCCCAGTGCACTCGGGGGGAGGATCCCTCAGCCCGGCCTGCACCCATTCACAGTCCAGAACCCCTTGGGGGATGTCCACCTGCCGACTTAGGCCCACTCCCCAGGGGACCAGGCCTAAGCTTGCAGTCAGACATCCTTCTGGCAGCCAGGGAGCCCTCAGGGGGATATCCGACTAAAGGCTTAGACCCCCAAGAAATCATGTCTAAACCGTTAGTTGGACATTCTTAGTGCTGCCACGGAGGTGGGAGAGGCTCCTGCCACCACCACTTCGCTGGCCAGCCATGAGCCAGCTTCTGGCTCAGTGGCACTCCCCATATGAAAGTGCACTAACCACCAGGTAGCAGCTCCTGAATTGAGCATCTGCCCCCTGGTGGCCAGTGTGCATCATAGCAACCGGTCATTCTGTTGTTCAGTCAATGTGCATATTAGCCTTTTATTATTATTATATAGGATGTCCCTATTTCTCCCCTTTTGCCCCCTCAACCCAGCTCTTGCCCCCCACTTCTCTCTGGCCATCACCATACTGTTGTCTGTGCCCATGGGTTGTGCATATATTTTCTTTGGCTAATCTCTTCTTTAAATTCACTTCTTAAAATTTTATTTTCAGTTAAGTGCTTATAACTGCACTATTATATATTTTCTATTATATCATTTAGAATTAAGATATTTTTTAATTGAACCCTTGTAAATTTAAGCACAATTTAATAAATTATGCTAGAAGCAATTAGGAGATTTTTCATGTAATGCATACACATTTCAATTAATATTTTATTAATTTTTAAATATTTTAATTTGAAATAATCTCATACATGTAAAAAAAACTATAAACTATAAAATACTACAGCATATTATATGTACCTTTCACCCAATTTCTTAGGTGTTAATAATTTAAACATAACCATTATACAACTAACAAAATTTGGAATATATTTTTCTTATAATCTCTTTAATGTTACTTAATCCATTTACTTTGTTTTTGTTAATCTTCACCCAAGGATATTTTTCCATTGAATTTTAGAGAAAGTGAAGGGAAAGGGAAAGACACATTGAGTGGTTGCCTCCTGCACATGCTTTGATAGGGACTGGGGATCAAGCCAGCAACTGAGGTTCATGCCCTTGACTGGAATTGAACCTGGGACCCTTCAGTCCACGGGCTAATGCTCTACCCACTGAGCAAAACAGGCTGCAGCTTAATTAATTTACTTTTAATCTATATGTGTCTTTATATTTAAAGTGGGTTTTATTTTTGATTCACAATCATAATCTGTCTTTTAATTGGTGCATTTATGCCACTGACTTTCAGAGTGCTTACTGATAGAGTTACTGCCATATCAGCCGGTTTCTGGGGCTTCTGGGGTGTGCGTGCCTTGCCATCCAGGACCGCCGATGGGGTCCCAGGGCAGCAAGGCGGCAAGGCAGGCCAGCTGCTGGAGCTTTTGGGGCGGGCCTGCCTTGCCACCCGGGACCCACTGATGGGGTCCCAGGTGGCCAGCCTGCTCTGGATGGCTGCTCGCTGGTGCTTCGTGCTGTCCCACCCTGCCTGCAGTATGCAAATTAGCCGCCATCTTTGTTGGCAGTTAGTTTGCATATTGTGCTGATTAGCCAATGGGAGGCATAGCAAAGGTATGGTCAATTACTGTATTTGTCTATTATTAGATAGGGTGATATATATATATATATATCATATATATCATTTATTTTATATATTATAAAATAAATAATATTAGAGAGCTAGGAAGGGAGAGGGAGAAAGAAATATCAACTGAGCCAGACACCTGGGCAAGAGTCACTGAATAGAACCAGTGACTTCTAGGTGCATGGGACAATACTCAAGCAACTGAGCCATACTGGCCAGGCCAGTAAGTAAACTATTTTAATTGAACATCTTTGGTTTGGGATCTTCAAAAAGTATAGAAGTATAAGTTTTAGATTTGTGCTTTGAGTTTTTCAAACACTGATTTCCTCTAAAGTTATTCTCATAAAACAGCTAACAATTATACACTTTAAGTTGAATTGAAAGTACAGTAATTTATCTTTAGGTTGGACTTGGATTTAGAATCTTAAAAGATGTTTATTAGTGTTTTAAGTAATGATGAAATACATTTGGAAAAAATATTTAATTATTACATGAACCATTACTTATAGAGTATCAGCATAAAGCCCATTAAGCTCCCCCACCCCTTTTTTTCTTCATTACAGTTTTTATTCTTTCTATCCTCCTTCAACTTAACTATTCTCTCTTGGGAAGACAGATTGTCAAAACATCAGAGTAAGGTCTCCTTGGAATGCTTGTACTTCTGAAAGCTCAGTCTTCTCTGCTATATCTTTAGCTCCCTTGTGTTTTTGGTTTAATCCAGTTATACATCAGGACTGAAAAGATAGTGATGGTGAAAATCTAGCTCAAGGGCCAAAATAATGGGTAGATAAATTGGGTGGCATAGATATTTGAGACGACAGGTAAGCACTTGAAATTACACAGGCTTTCTCATGACAGGGAAACTTATTTCTTCAACTTGACAATTGAACAAGATATCTCCTATACACTTCAAAACACATTCCAAACCTGAGAATCATAGTAAAAAGGCACTGCCTTTTCTCTAGAGCTACAGGGAAATTTTGCAGGAGTAACAAAATGGAGGAAGGGGCACAGAGTTAGTGAAACATTAGACAAGAGGTGAATTTACCTACTAACAAGGAGATTTAGAATGATCTTTGATTATTAGGTAGTGCATTTTTAGAAGAATGTTTGCTTATCTACAATGTTAGAAAGAAAAATTCCCTATTCATTCTTACCAGGAGAAAATGTTATAATCTAAACAAATAGCTTTAAGAAACTAAGAATGGTTTGCACATAATATACAATTATAGAATAACAGCTCATGAAGATTTTGGAGTGCTCATTACTTGTGAGGATCTTAATGTGGCTTATGTTGAGTATGGATGATTTTACTCAACAATTAAAACATGTTATAATTATGTTAATTATTGCGGCTTTGTATATGAGAAGGGAGAGTAACTGATCTTAAGTGTAACTCTAATTTGGGGGAGATGAAGAAGTAGTGAACTTAAAGCATCTCTAAGTGAAAAAAAAAAAAAGTAATCCAAATTGGAAAGAAAGAAGTAAAACTGCCATCATTTACAGATGACATGATACTACCATGATACATAGAGGTAACCCTAAAGACTTCACCAAAAACACTTTAGAATGAATAAATGGCTTTAATGCTGAATGGGAGAAATATTCAACAATGATACATCCAATAAGGAGTTAATATCCAAAATATATAAGGAACTCATACAACTTAATGCCAAAAGAATAAACATTTTTCCAAAGAGGACATACAGGTGGCCAATAGACATATAAAAGCATGCTCAAACTCACTAATCATCAGGGAAGTGCAATTGAAACTACAATGAGATAGCACCTCACACCTGTCAATAGCTATCATCAATAAATCAACAAACAAGTGTTGATGAGGATGTGAAGACTAGGGAACCCTCCTTCACTATTAGTGAGTTTATAAATTAGTGCAGCCATGATGGAAATCAGTATAGAGTTTCCTAAAAATAAAAAAAAATACAGCTACCATATAACCCAGAAATTCTACTTATGGGTATTTATCCAGAGAAATATAAAACATTAATTTGAAAAAAAAATATGCAGGCCTATGTTCATTGCAGCATTAATTACAATAGCAAAATATGGAAGCAACTTAAGTGTCCATTGATAGATGAATGGAAAAAGAAGTGATACATACATACAATGGAATATTACTCAGCCATACAAAGGAATAAAATCTTGCCATTTGTGGGCCTAGAAAGTATTATGCTAAGTGAAATAAGTCAGACAAGGAACTACAAATACTATATTATTTCACTTATATGTGGAATCTAAAGAAACAAAACAAACAAAACAGAAACAAACTCATAATTCAGAGAACATTCTGATGATTGCCAGATGGGAGGAAGGTTGGGAGGCTGAGTGAAAAAGAGGAAGGAAATAAGATGGTACAAATTGCCAGCTATAAGACCAGTAATGCAGATGTACTGTACTGTACAGCATGGGAAATAGAATCAGTAATGTTGTAATAACTAGGTATGGTGTCAGATGGGTGCTAGACTTATATGGATGATCACTTTGTCCCAAACCTAAAACTAATATAATATTGTATGTCAACTGCAATTGAAAAAAATTTAAGAAAAATTAATAAAGCAGCTCTACATAGATTGGCACATGATTCTGAACAACAGGAAATCCAGTTGAGAGAGAGTCCATGACAGAATGAAAGAACAAACTTTAGTTCCATAGCAACTACTCACTCATATCACTGGGCCTGGAACAGAGGGTGCCAGGATATTTTTCAAGGAGGAAATACTTGCCTCTGATTTAATAAAGGGCTAGTAATACTAAGTGATACATGTCTCCAGGATCAGGCAGAGCCTTCTAGAGTTTACCTGTCGTTAGCTATCTATTATCTATACCTATAACTATCTATATGCCTATCTTAGAAATATAATTACACATGGGTCATTTGTTAACAACCATACTAGTATTTACCCAAGATCCATCTAATTTAGAAGATATCAAGCCTTTTTCACTCATATAAACCTCATTTTCAGAACAAAGAACAGTGGTTGCTACCATCTGTCCTTTGATTCCAACCTTCTCCAAATTCTCCTCAAAGTCTTGGACTTTTTTTCAACCCAAACATAATTGGGTGGGGAGAAATTTTGCTAGTATTTTATAGTATTACTAGAGGACTGGTGCATGGATTTGTGCACTGGAGGAGTCCCTCAGCCTGGCCTGTGGGGATCAGCGAAAACCAGCTCTCTGACAACACCTGAGGGGTCCGGATTGCAAGAGGGCATTGGCCAGGCTGAGGGACCCCACTGGTGCAAGATCGGGGCCAGGAAGGGATTATGGGAGGGTTCCAGGGCATGTCCCGCCCTTCTCGCCCAGTCCCAATAGGCCAGACCCCAGCAGCAAGCCAACCTATCGGTTGCAGTGTCTTCCCCCTAGAGGTCAGTGTGCGTCATAGTGACTGATTGAATGATCGAACAAATGGTCAGACGCTTAGCATATTAGGTTTTTATTATATAGGACAATACAAATCCAATTTAGGGACATGTATCCAAAAATACAAATTATGAAGAGGAGTGAGTTAAATACAATTTATTGTACTTCTATTCACCTAGTTTTGTTTCATTGTGTATTTTTTCATGTTTTATTGTGTTTTTAATTTTATTTTTCTATCGCAGCTTACTTTCAATATTATTTTGTATTAATTTCAGGTGTACAGCTTAGTGGTTTGGCAATAATAAACTTTACAAAATATTTCCCCTATTATTTCTATACCCACATAGCAGCATACATAGTTATCTAAATATTATTAACTATATTTCCGATGATGAACTTTACATTTCCATGAGTATTTTGTAACTACCAATTTTTACTTCTTAATCCCTTTGCCTCTTTCACACAGTCTCCAAAACCCCCTCCCTCTGGCAACCACCTGTCCACTCTCTGTGTCTATGAATCTATTCCAATTTTGTTTATTTATTTTTTTTTATAGTTCACATATAAGTGAAATCATATGGTATTTATCTTTCTCTGACTGACTTATTTCACTGAGCAAAATACCCTCTAAGTCCATCCATTCTATCACAAAAGGTAAGATTTTATTCTTTTTTATGGCCGAGTAATATGTCATCATCTATATGTACCACTGTTTTTTTATCCAGTTATCTATGGATAGGCCCTTGTGTTGGTTCCATATCTTGATTATTGTAAGTAATGCTGCACTGTTACTAGCTGTCAGAGACATGCAAATTAGCACCACAACGAGATATCACCTCATACCTATTAGAATGGCTACTACCAATAAATCCACAAATGACAAGTGTTAGTGAGGATGTGGAGAAAGGAAACCCTCATGCACTGTTGGGAATGCAGACTAGTGCCACCAATGTGGAAAACAGTATGGAGGGTCCTCTAAAAATTAAAAATGAAACTGCCTCATAATCCAGTGTTCATTTCTGGGTATTTATCCAAAAGAAACCCAAAACACTGATTCAAAAGAATATATGCACCGATATGTTCATTTTATTATTTTTTAAAACTAATCCGCCTTCAAGAGATAATCAACAACTTTGTATCAACTGAATAGAAGAAAAACCACATTGGTCAATGGCCTACCCAACAATATACTACTTATCATTTACAGTGCCAATTGTATTAAAACACACTCAAATGAATGTACAGAATATACAAAATGAATCCATTTCGAGATTTCTTGCTTAAATTCAGCACAAAAAATATTTATTGAGTATTTAATGTGTTCAAAGTATGCATAAAATATGACCTTTCTTTTCAAAGACTTTATAAACTGAGCATCATTTTTACTATTACCTTAACAGTTACTTAAAATGAGTCACAAAATTTTGAGAAGCCTACCTCCATAATGTTCTTATCAACCTTTAAGTTTAGATTAACTTTAATTGCTGTTAACCATATTTACAGATGAGTGGACTGAAACAATGAGGGTCAAGTGAGTTTCTCCATGATTAATGAAGCAAGAAGTAGAGCTCACTGTCTCCTCTTATGTTTAACCAAGAGCTCCAGAGATAGTAAATTATGAACCGTTTGAATTAAATGGAAGTGTTAAGACTTACTGGAGCAATTTTGACACAGGTATTCTAGGTAATAAATGATGACCAGAAGCAATTTTAGTTATGTGTAGTATTTATTATACTCTAAGAATGGTATAGCTTGCCTCAAACAATGATTACAAAGTAGCAATAGTATCCATCAATGGATATATTTTATTTTTGAATTTACCGACAGAAAAGGTGCAGATGGCACCCTAAATAAGAGCCTGGCTTGGACCAGTATTATCTGTGTGAAAATGACTAATGTAACACTACACTTCTGCCAGAACTTTGTAAATAGACTGCCAAAAATTATCATATTATTATCAGCTAATGTTCCCAATTCTTCACTGTTTGTGTCACATATGGATCCTCTGAAATGCAGAACTCCTAACTAAAGAGACACTAATGTCATTTTAAAACATGAACTGTATGTTTTTTTTAAAAGTTTTAAGGACACTACACTTGTTCTACAGTAAACAGACATAAGTTAAAAAAGTGAGTGCAAAATAATAAAGGAGACTAGACTCAAAGTTTCGAAAGTTTTATAGGTGAAGCCAAATTAGAAAACAAAGAACATTTTATCTAGGTTTCTATATAAACCAATAAACTTTGTTCTTTCATCTACTCTAGATATTTAGCTAACAGCCACCTACCAAACATCCAGCAATAACCATTTGCTCATATAGGGCCATTGATTTATCTCAATTTGTGAGGCTTTCATAAAGAGAAGTTGAATGGGATAGTGTAATATACCTAGTTTCCATAATATGACTTATGACATTAAAATGAAAATAATATTATATAAGAGGTTGATTTGGTTATATATTACAAAGTAAGTATCTTTTAGCTTCTCATTAGTGCAACCTGGGACCCAAAAGTTAGTTGTTTTTTACATGAATAGACATATCTACATATGAAACAACAAGGAATTGGATAGTGACACACACACATATGTATACATAGAATATTTTATACTACCAACTATAAAACAATAAAAAATTGGGATGTAGAACATCTTTGTATGTAAAATATTTCAAGAGAAAATGTTATAGTTGGATAGAAAAAAACTGTAATTTGAAAAGTAGTCTTGTGGAATGGAGGAGGGCTGAATAGGTGAAACAGGATTTGGGGGGCAAAAAAATTCTATATGATTCTGTAATGGGGCATATACGACACTGTAAATTTGTCAAACACATAGAACTTTGCAATACAAAGATAAACTTTAATGTATGAAGTTTAAAAGAAAACATTTAGAAAGTCAGGGATCAATCACACAATGAATGTAAATAGTGACAAAAAAATCTAACGATATTACACATATATGAAATAATCTCACTCAAGGAGGTAAAGAAAAAGTACTTTTCTAACTGGAAATGAGTGGACTCTGTAAGATTAAAGCAAAAGAAATTGCACATAAGTTCTATAATCATGAAGTTGGTAAAGGCAAACAATTCTGCAACCACTATACATGTATACTGGAACTGAATAATTAAGTTGATAATAGGGGTCAGATTTCTCATTATTGGAATGGGAAGTTATAGAAAAGCAAGACAAGGCTAGAATGATTCATATAGTCATGGATTAGAGTTGGAGACATCAATTTGAACTTAATATAGATACAGATGAAGAGATGTATACATATATATGTATACACACACACACACACACACACACACACACACACACACACACACATATATATATATATATATATATATATATATATATATAGAGAGAGAGAGAGAGAGAGAGAGAGAGAGAGAGAGAGAGAGATATTAATTGATATAGATACACACACATGTTATTTTATATTTTCCCTTGCTCTGTCAGCTGAAAGTGCTCAAAAGCAAGGACACCCCATGAGTAAAGAGTAGCAACAGATCTTGGCTTTTAATACCATTCTCCAATTAAATGAACCAGGGTTACTGAGAAAAATAGGACTTGGTAAGAAATACACAAAACCCCAAAGCCACGGAATATACGTTCTTCTCAAGTGCTCATGGGACATTTTCAAAAATAGACCACATATTGGGTCACAAACAAAGTCTCCCCAAATTCAAGAAGATTGAAATCATACCAAGCATCTTCTCAGACCACAATGGCATAATATTAGAAATAAACTACAATAAAAACAACCCAAAATACTCAAACACTTGGAAGCTGAATAGCATGTTATTAAATATTGATTGGGTTACCAATGAGATCAAAGAAGAAATTAAAAACATCCTGGAAACTAATGACAATGAAAACACAACAATCCAAAACCTATGGGACACAATGAAAGCAGTCCTGAGAGGGAAGTTTATAGCTCTACAGGCCTATCTCAACAAACAAGAAAAAATGGTAGTAAATCATCTAACTCTACATCTCAAAGAATTAGAAAGAGAGCAACAAGAAAAGCCCAGAGTGAGCAGAAAGAAGGAGATAATAAAGACTAGAGCAGAAATAAATGACATAGAGATAAAAAAATACATAAAATCAATGAAATCAAGAGCTGGTTCTTTGAAAGGAAAAACAAGATTGATGAACCTCTAGCCAGGCTCACCAAGAAGCAAAGAGAGAGGACCCAAATAAACAAAATCAGAAACGATAGAGGCAAAATAACAACAGACCCCACAGAAATACAAATGATTGTTAAAAAATACTATGGACAACTCTACTCCAACAAACTAGACAACCTGGAGGAAATGGACATATTCCTAGAAAAATACAATATTCCAAAACTCAATCAGGAAGAATCTAAAAATCTCAATAGGCCAATAACTATGGAAGAAATTGAAGCAGTCATCAAAAAGCTTCCAGCAAACAAAAGCCCAGGCTTCACAGGGACTTTTACCAAACATTCAAGGAAGAACTAAAACCTATCCTCCTCAGACTACTACAAAAAATTCAAGAGGAAGGAACACCTCCAAGTTCATTCTATGAAGCCAGCATCACCCTAATACCAAAACCAGGTAAAGACAACACAATGAAAGAGAATTACAGGCCAATATCCCTCATGAACATAGAGGCCAAAATCCTCAACAAAATCTTAGCAAATCGGATCCAGCAGTACATCAGAAAGATCATACACTATGACCAAGTAGGATTTATGCCAGGGATGCAAGGATGGTACAATATCCGCAAATCAATAAACGTGATACATCACATAAACAAATTGAAAGAAAAAAACCACATAGTTATATCAATTGATGCAGAAAAAGCATTTGACAAAATTCAACACCCATTTTTGATAAAAACTCTCAGCAAGGTGGGAATAGAAGGATCATACCTCAACATAATAAAAGCCATATATGACAGGCCCACAGCCAACATCATACTCAATGGACAAAAACTAACACCATTTCCCCTAAGGACAGGAACAAGACAGGGATGCCCCCTCTCATCACTCCTGTTCAACATAGTACTGGAAGTATTAGCCATTGCAATTAGGCAAGAAGAAGAAATAAAAGGCATCCAAATTGGAAAAGAGGAAGTAAAACTGTCCTTATTTGCAGACAACATGATATTATACATACAAAACCCTAGAGATTCCATCAAAAAACTACTAGACTTAATACATGAATTTGGCAATGTGGCAGGATACAAAATTAACCCCAAGAAATCTGAGGCATTTCTATACACCAATAGTGAACTTTCAGAAAGAGAGATTATAAAAACAATCCCGTTTACCATCGCACCAAAAATATTAAGCTACCTAGGAATAAACTTAACTAAAGAGGTAAAAGACCTCTTCTCAGAAAACTACAGGACGTTGAAAAAAGAGATAGAGGAAGACATAAACAAATGGAAGAACATACCGTGTTCATGGATTGGTAGAATCAACATCATTAAAATGTCCATACTACCCAAAGCAATCTATAAATTCAATGCACTTCCCATTAAAATACCAACGGCATACTTCACAGATCTAGAATGAACTCTCCAAAAATTCATCTGGAATAAAAAAAGACCCTGGATAGCTGCAGCGATCCTGAGAAAGAACAAAGTAGGTGGGATCTCAATACCAGATATCAAGCTGTATTACAAAGCCACTGTTCTCAAAACTGCCTGGTACTGGCACTAGCCCAGACATGTAGATCAATGGAATAGAATAGAGAGCCCAGAAATCAGCCTGAACCAATATGCTCAATTAATATTTGACAAAGAAGGCAAGAACATACAATGGAGCCAAGATAGTCTCTTCAATAAATGGTGTTGGGAAAATTGGACAGATATATGCAATAAAATGAAACTAGACCACCAACTTACACCATACACAAGAATAAACTCAAAATGGATAAAGGACTTAAATGTACGACGGGAAACCATAAAAATTCTAGAAGAATCCAAAGGCAACAAAATCTCAGACATATGCCGAAGCAATTTCTTCACTGATACAGCTCCTAGGGCACTTGAAACTAAAGAGAAAATTAACAAATGGGACTACATCAAAATAAAAAGCTTCTGCACAGCAAAAGAAACCATCAACAAAACAAGAAATCCCACTGTGTGGGAAAACATATTTGCCAATGTCATATCTGATAAGGGCCTAATCTCCAAAATTTATAGGGAACTCATACAACCTAACAAAAAGAAGATAAACAATACAATCAAAAAATGGGCAAAGGATCTAAATAGACACCTCTCAAAAGAGGACATTCAGAAAGCCAAGAGACATATGAAAACATGCTCAAAGTCACTAATCATCCAAGAGATACAAATCAAAACAACAATGAGGTGTCATCTCACACCTGTCAGACTGGCTATCATCAACAAATCAACAAACGACAAGTGCTGGAGAGGATGTGGAGAAAAAAGGAACACTTGCGCACTGCTGGTGGGAATGCAGATTGGTGCAGCCACTGTGGAAGACAGTATGGAGTTTCCTCAAAAAACTGAAAATGGAACTCCCATTTGACCCTGTGATCCCACTTCTAGGAATATATCCCAAGAAACCAGAAACACCAATCAGAACGGATATGTGCACCCCTATGTTCATAGCAGCACAATTCACCATAGCTAAGATCTGGAAACAGCCTAAGTGCCCATCAGTTGATGAATGGATTAGAAAACTGTGGTACATCTACACGATGGAATACTATGCTGCTGTAAAAAAGAAGGAACTCTTACCATTTGCAATGGCATAGATGGAACTGGAGAGCATTATGCTAAGTGAAATAAGCCAGTCAATGAAGGAAAAATACCACATGATCTCACTCATTTATGGATAATAAAGACCATTATGAACTTATGAACAAAAATAGATACAGAGGCAGAGCAGCTTCGAGCAGACTGTCAAACTATAGCGTGAAGGTCGGGGAGGTTTGGGGGGAAGGAAGGAGGGGGTAAGAGACCAATTGAAGGACTTGTGTGCATGCATATAAGCATAACCAATGGACATAAGACACTGGTGGGTAGGGGAAGCCAGGGGATTGTCAAGGGCGGGGGGAAAAAAAAGAGACATTTGTAATACTCTTTGTAACACTTTAAGCAATAAAACAATAAAAAAATAAAAATAAAGAACTACACGAAACAATGCTCAAGTATATCGTACTACCAGAGAATAAGGAAATGCTAAAATACACACACACACACACACACACACACACACAATGATGGGGGTATGTCAAAAGAACATAAAAGCCAAATAAAATAATTCCAAATGGCCGAATTGGCACAACTTGAGCTACGACATAAATGTAATAGTATTGGATTATAGCCCAAATTAGAAAATAAATATTCATGAGTCGATTCTGATATCTAAATAATTGAATAAATGAGAGATAAGAGACAAATCCCCCATGCAAAAGAATATAAATGCATGATGTGGATACTTCATCCCCAAAGAGGTGGAGGGCAAATCTCCACTTCTTAATCATGCATTTCTCATTATAACTTTCTTCCACAGAATACAACATAAAGCAAACAGGGTTTTATTTTAAGTAACTATTCAGTGGAGAAACTTGACCAACACTACCTCATCCAGGAGATCTAGGTCAACATCAACAATAATAAATCATGTTGATATATGTGCCCTTGATATTTTATGATGAAATGGCACTTTCCTCTATGGTCTCCCTCCTAAAATCTCATAACTTCTAGGTTAATCACAGTTAAATCATCAGACAAGTCTCATCTAAGTGACATTCTACAAAATGCCTCACCAGTACTCCTCAAAACTATAAAGGTCACCAAAAACAAAAAAATGTCTGAGAAACAGTCAAAGTCCAGAGGAGTCCAAGAAGACATGACAATTAAATATAAGGGTCCTGGAAAATAAATGGGTATCAGGTAAAATATAAAGCAGTCTGTATAAAGTATAGACCTTAGTTAGTACTGATGTATTCATATTGGTTCCTTAATTATTTCAAATACCATACTAATGTAAGATGCTAATAATTGTGTACAGTGGGTAGGAGGTATGTGGGAAGTCTCTATACTGTCTTTGCAACTCTTCTGTAGAAAAAAAAGTCAATCATAAAATAAAAGGTTAATGAAAGACAAAGTGGTCTTGATTAATTAAATTATGGATGAGCTCAAAAGTATGGTATTGTTATTGAGTATACTAAATGGAGGCTGTAATTTAATAGATCATAGCTCAGTAGAAAAGTTTTCTTTATTTGAACACTGACTTGAAACCCATGTTTAGTTAAGCAAGTGAGGCCTCTAACAAGAGTGTGAGCTGTCCCAGTGCCATGGAAGCAGATGGGAGTGAATGCACACAACTGGGAAACAAAACCCTGAACCAGTTGGAAATAATCATAGGATTCCTACTCCTGGATGTCCAAACTGTGACAGAATTGTTGCTTATTTTTTTATTTTAGCAAACTCAGTTTATTGAATTAATTTCAATAAAAGATGTTATAGGTGACAGCATAGTAATTAGAAAACAGTAAAAGCTTCTTACTGGTTTTGGACTATGAATTATTTCTGTCTTTAATAGAAAATAATACGAGTTCCAGTTATTTTTAATTTTATGCACTCTTGCATCTCCATTAGCTCAATCATTTGAAGTGTTTAATTTCTAATATATAAGATGCTGAATCTATAGAAACAAATCATATATATATATATATATATATATATATATATATATATATATACACTGTTGTGATAAAACTAAAATGAATTTAAGGAAAAACCCTTCCAAAATTATGCTGTGGTATTATCAGGTACTGTAGTTATCTCAAGTCAGCTCCAGTCATCATGCTCTTTGAGAATTATTCCATTTGTCTGTTTTATTATATAGCTTAGACATATCTATGTCCCTGAAAAAAATCTAAATAAGCTTATCATTACTTATATTTTATGGATAACAAGGCCTTACAAATACAACCCCAAAGGTGTTATATTTACATCTTTTCCCAAAATAACCTTGCTGCATATCAAAATAATCACATCCATGCATATTTTCATTTAAATTCTATTACTATTTCTAAATCACATATAGAGGTGTATTTAATAATTTTCATCATATCTACAAATGCCAAAATCTACAGCAGTTGATACAGACACTATACCTATCAGATCCCTTTCCAAGTATTTTATGATCAAAAGAAACACATTTTTAAAAATAAACAGTTTTCTAAGGCCCAAGAAAAATTGCCACTGGCCCACAAATATAGGTCCCAGGCTCCCAAAGACTGTCCTCCTTTTTCCCTCTACGTTTCATTTTACTGATAGAATTTCATATATGTTTTCTTCAAAAATGTACCAATGACATCTTACAGCAGAGAAGTGGAGTGATACAACACTATGAACTTCATGAGAAACGACGGAGTGGTTAAAAGTACGGGCTCTAGAACCATACTTCCTGGTCTGAATTTCAAACCCTTTACACACTAGCTGCATGCCAGTGAAGAAGTTACTAAACCTCTCTTTGCTTCATTTTCTTTATCTGCAAAATGATACCTTGTGATAATTTAACAATATGCTATCTATTATTAATAAAGGTGGAAACTGTTCTACAAGAACACAGTGCCTAACATTAAATAAGGTAAAGGTTTGTTGAATAAATGAATAAAGAATGAATCAGCCTTAAGGAGAAAAAGAGTGAATGTGCACAATACGAAATATGAGTAAAACCAGTGGAAAGCGTGAGTACGAAATGGAACTTTATCAATTATGTTGATACTGGAAACATATTTGCAATGTTGCCCAGTATTGGATCCAGTGGAACTAATTTGTCAACATTCTTTCTAAAGATGTATCTGAAATGTTAGCCATGTTGTTTTCTCAACTTATTTTCATTCAAGATGAAACTTCATCAGCTTCACACCTAATATAGGTGGTTCACAGGCTTTCAGCAAATTTAAGGTAATTTATGATTTCATCTTTCTCAAGTAATTTTCAATCAAGTAAAGTTATCCAACAAGACTGAAAGTTGCACATGGAAACATTTTATTTTAAGGTTTCATTAGTATGCATAAATTCACAGCTCCTCCCAATCTCTACCCATTTTTTTCAAGTAATTGAAAAAAAAAATGACTCAACATATGTGGATACCAGTTTTTAGGTTAGCAAATAGGGCATGGCATTTTAAATGTGGAACATTAACTGTGTTATAATTTAATTTCTAATAATGATCCTCTCCAAAATGAAAACAGTGTCTTGTGGTAAACATGAAAAGCTAGAGGGTCTCATAGGAAGCACATTATAGCATGAGGCAGATATCCGTTTTCCAGTCTCCTTATTCATTACCTACAGCTAATGCATTTTACTTAATTGATTTGCCTCAGTTTCTTCAACCATGTAATAGGAATAATCATTATATACCTACAAAAAAGCAGGAGCTTAACCAATAACTTGCGTTCACTTATTACCTACTGAGCTCCTACAATGTGCCAAGTTCTGTTTTCTTCCTACTCCCTTAGCTGTTTGTAGGAGACCCCACAAAGGTAAGAACAAGGAAAAGAACACTGGTGCAATCATGGTGGGTGACACTGAGTCATAACTACTTTCTCATGCAGCATTCTTTTATATCTGATCCTCTTGGGCTCAATCCCAATGTCCCATTTAGACCTGAGCATGAGCTGCTGCTGAATCCATCTGACTTTGACTTAGCAGTTCTGACAAAATTTAGCTTACAATGCGTATTCCCATATACATGGTCACTTGGCATTTGCTCCAAAGTCAATCAATCCATCTCAACTAGGTCCCAGTAATCAGTCAAGAGCTATTTTCTTAAAGAGTTTGTAATCTCTGCCACAGACGGCGTGGCCTTGTTCCAGATTCCAGGAGCCCACATCGACTTCTCTCCCTGGGCCTTGCCGTAATCTCTAGGCTGCTGCTTTCCTGGTACTGACACCCCCAACACCTTAGTCGGCTGCATCATATGGCCCAGTGGCGAGGCAGAGGCACTGCAGCCTGGAACTTCCACCGAGCTCTTTTCTCATCCAACTCCACTTAAAGCTGCCGCCTTCCATGTCACCCACTATTGCACTAACGCAGCATTCCTAGGGGTGATCTGTGCTGCATCCAGGAGCCAAAAAAGATTTCCCAGTTACTATGTTTTCTTTTTCATTATAAGGAATGCAAGATACAACTATTTATCTTTCATTTCAGAGGAGCTATCTCAACACACTTCTGATCATCGTACCCATGAATGTCACAAAAGGGGCAGATCCCTGAAACTTCTTAACCCTCAGCATATAGGTGTCTTGCCAAATTCCCCAGCATTCTAATGACCTCTTGCTCATTCTGTCCGATTGGCCTAATGTCATTGCTGAAATGGGTCTCAGTGACATTCTGTACGATATCCATGCAGTGCAGATCTCTTTGGACGATGTTATCACAGAAGGAGAAAATTTAACTTATACTAGAGGCAACTGGGATATGCAAACTATTTTTGATCTACTTTCTAACTGGTATGGAAAAGAATGAATTTTCCAAACCACTGGCTATATACCATGTACCTAAGACCTGAGTAATTGACTTTAACCCTGACACCACATCAGCCAGAGCCACCACGAGCTAGACTGCTACTTGGTTACATCTGTAATAGTCTACAATTACTCTCCAAGATGGGGCTTCTATAATCCCAAACAGAAATAAGACAAATATGGTAAAATAAACAGAAATATAGTAAGGACTACAACAGTGTATCTTGTAGGCCTTTAACAGTGGTGCTAATTGCCTCTCGCTCCCACTATGGTAGCTTTTATTACACAAACCAAGGACCCAGTGTGGGTTTTGTTCCCATTGCCAAATATACCAATTGCAATTATATATGCTTGGTAACTTGGAGATGACCACTGAGTGGTCCACTGACTCAGGGACACACTGTGAACTGTTTCCTATTCAGAAATCCCTGAAGACTTGAACGCGAAATGAGGTGCCATGTTACTTCTAAGGTTGAAACACTGCCACCTGACTATTTATTCATGTTCCCATCATCACAGACATGTTAATGAGCCCAGCTCTGTGTGACTGTCTACCCTATTGTCAGTCTGGACCGAGGAGCAGAGGCCCACTGAACTTCTTAGTGATCTTGGTACCCTTCTCACTGATGTACTCCTGATGCCGTGGTTGAATGGTATTCCTGCGGGCCCCTCTATGGAACACAGTCCTCTGGTGGGCCCTCTACTCTTGCATAAGATATCCATCCCAGGATGTCCAAGTCCTCAGACTCTTTATTCCTTCTTTTATCATCTTCCAAGGCAAATCAGGATTTCCACTTTGCTGAGTGTTGGACATAACTTTTCCCAGGCTTCTAAGGCGCACTTCTGCAGCAAGTTTACCCTATTTTCCTGGGCTTATTTTTAGGAATTTAATCCAATGTCCCAAGAACATGCGCCCAAATCAATGAATTATTTCTATACAGTCTTATATTCTTCCCCACTTCATCCCTAACGTACTCTTCTAGCCCCTGCTGGTACATGCTAATGAATAATTGCAATTCTTTTGTCTCTTCCCTCCTTTATCACATCCAGCACATCCCCAGATGGATTATGCAGAGATTTTAATCCTAGTTAGCACCTTGGCAGCCAAGATGGAAAGTGAGAGCTGCTCCCGAGGGAGGTCCCTGCCAGCTTGTGGTGGGAAGACTTCCCCAGCACCATCCAGCAGAGGGGAGCTCTGGCTGCACCTAGGGAAGGGACATGACTTTGGCAAGCCCAAAGAGTCAGTGGGTTCTATAGAATAAACATCATCAAGATAAATCAGCCAGATGCCCCATCTCATGTTATAAATTGTTAGATATTCCCTACCAGGGATCTAACCTTTCCATACCAGATCTTCCGTGGCTGAGTATTCAAACTTCTCTGGAACTCTGTAACCTCAACAATCAATATATATCCAAGTAGCAGCTCCAGATATATATATATATATATACACACACATATATATATGTATATATATATATATATGCAGAATATATATATATGCAGAATATATATATATATATGCAGAATAAATATATATATTAAATATATATAAAAGCAGAATATATATATATCTAACACTAATAAAAGAGAAACATGGTAATTGGCGTACGACCGCTACCCTTTTCACTGGCTAATCAGCGAGATATGCAAATTAACTGTCAGCCAAGATGGCGGTCGGCAGCCAGGCAGCTTGAAACTAACATGAGGCTTGCTTGCTTCAGTGACGGAGGACTCCAATGTTCCCCGCCTGCCTTGCAGGCCTCTGAGCCTGCAGTTTAAGAAACTATGTAACAAATACCACTGGGCTTCAGCCAGCAGATTCGCAACATTGTAAGCAAAGGCCAGAAACCTACTTTCAGCAGTGGAGGCCTAAGAGCTGGAGCCAAGCCTCAAAGCTAAAGCTGGCCCAGAATAAAAAAAAAAAAAAAGAGGAAAAAAGGAGCGGTTGGGAGCTTCCGTCACCCCCAGCCTGAAAACAGCCCTCAGCCCCTCACCCAGACTGGCCAGGCACCCCAGGGGGACCCCAACCCTGAAGGGTGTGTGACCAGCTGCAAACAGCCCTCAGCCCCTCACCCAGGCTGGCCAGGCACCCCAGTGGGGACCCCCACCCTGATCCAGGACACCCTTCAGGGCAAATCAGCCGGCCCCACCCATGCACCAGGCCTCTACCCTATATAGTAAAAGGGTAATATGCCTCCCAACACCGGGATCAGCGGAGCCATGAGGCCTCCCGGCACCGGGATCAGCGTGACAGGGGGCAGCGCCCAAACCCCCTCATCGCCCTGCGGCTCAGTTCGTGACAGGGGAAGGCGCCCCAAACCCCTGATCAGCCCTGCTCTGTGCCTGATAGGGGGGAGCTCCCCAATCCCCCCCCCCCACACCGGCCCTGCTCTGTGTGTGACGGGGTAGAGCCATAACCTCTCCATCGGCCCTGCCCTGAGGGTGAGAGTGGCGGCACCCCAACCCCTTGATCGGCCCTGCTCTGTGGGTGATAGAGGGCGGTGCCCCAACCCCCTGATGGGCCCTGCTCTGTGTGTGATGGGGGCAGCGCCCCAACCCCTTGATTGGCCCTGCTCTGTGCATGACAGGGGGTGGCACCGCAACCTCCGCATCGACCCTGCCTTGAGTGTGACAGGGGACGGTGCTCCAACCCCCCAATCGGCCCTACCCTGATTGTGACTGAGGGTGGCATCACAACCTCCCAATCTCCCTGCTCTGTGCATGATAGGGGGCGGCACCCCAACTCCCCAATCGGCCCTGCTCTGAGCCCAACCAGGGGCTGCACCTAGGGATTGGGCCTGCCCTCTGCCACCGGGGAGCAGGCCTAAGCCAGCAGGTCGTTATCTCCTGAGGGGTCCCAGACTGCGAGAGGTCACAGGCCAGGCTGAGGGACCCTCCCTCCCCCCTGAGTGCACAAATTTTTGTGCACCGGGCCTCTAGTATATATATATATATTTTCTGCTTTTCCACTAAAGAAGATTAGGGCCTTCTTTGTAAAGTATCACGGAGACCCTTTGGTCACCATGCTTAGCCATTAACTGCTCTTAGTCTGTCATTATCTCTCTGTAGTGCATCTATATAACTTAGTGATAACTAGCCAGCTCTGTATCATTGGCACTTTTTTTTCACCATGTCTTTCAAATTCCTACGTTATTGCACCTGCCAGAACATTCCTCTCCTGGGACATTTCCCCAGATCATTACAGGTGAACCCTCTAACAACTGAGCTGCCACCTTGCGTCAGGGACTATTCATGCCCCATCTACCAACAAGAATAGCATTCTCTTCACCCACAAGTTGTAGGCAAGCAAGTTTCAAGTTGTCCGCCTATCGCAGTCACAACAGTTTTCTCAAACCACTCTCAGAACCATTTGTACTAGGCCAGAACTTCCAAGAAAGCAATGGTAAGGCAGGATTAGACACACAAGAAACACCTGTGAGGCATGGGAATGGAAGTAGAGGAGTCTGGGAAAGCCATCAGTCAGGGTTGCAGATCTGACCCTTTTGAAGGATGCTAGGACGGGGAGAAGTGTGGTGGGAAAACTTCAGATTGCAGTGCAATTCTGAGGAAGCTTAGCAAAGTGATAAGTGTCCTGGAGACAAAGTAAGAATGTTCCCAAGTCTCCAAACACTGGACCAGCCTTCCTGACTCTGGCCCCTTCATCAGCAGCAGGGAGCAGCCTGTGGGAGATGCAGCCTCAGGCAAATCCAGGGATGCATTAAGGAGCACACAGTTGAGGCTGTGGGTCAATGATGCTTTGCAGTCTGCTAGCTAAGAGGCGCCTTGCCATGGCTTCCACCACAGCCAACGTTCCCTGAAGATGTAAAACATGCCGGTTACCATCCTAGGCATACGGTAGGCATCACCTCATCAAGTCTATACAACATTGTGGCATTGTGTATTTTTATTATTATTATTCTGTGTTTATAGACGAGGTAACTGAGGCTAGGTGGCTTGTCTGAGTTCACACAGCAAGAAAGTGGTAAAAATGGATTCAAACACAGATCTCTCTGCTTGCACAGCTAGATGCCTTTCACCACATCACATGTTCCCGTTCTCAAAGGGCTTGGATTCTGCCTGGCACAGAGACATTGGAAAATACACACATAATAAAACGTAGGTGCTCCTGATACTGATCATTACAAAGTGTCTCTAGGGAAGACTGCTTCTCCTTGGTACTTTATCTGAGGGAGTCGGAGAGTGCTTTGGCTCATACCTAGAGGAGAGCTAGGTGTTTGTGCAGAGAGCAGGGGAATTCAGGGAAACTGGGGCCAATGTTGACTAGGAGAAAGGCCTGCAGGAGTGTCGCAGGCTGGCTCTGGCATGGACTTCAATGTTTCCACACTACCTGAAGCACCAGCACTGTCCTGATCCCTCTCAAAGGACTGAAAAGGGAGGAAACTTGTACTCAGTCCAAACTCCTAGCATCGGGTAACCTTCTGCACCAGAAAAAGTTTTTTTTAAAAAAAAATCTTGCCTATGCCAAAAAGGGCAGAGAGGATGCTAATCACAACAAAGAAGTCACAGACAGGGAGCAGTCCATTGAAGAGCGAGACCTCTGAAGCAGCAGTGGCAGTTGTGGCCACTGCCTTTCCAGGAGGTAAAAATAAAGCCAGCATTTGGAGAGAATATGCAAAGAAGGCAACGTCATCTGGAGGAGTCAATGAATTCATCGCTGATACTAAAATCTGTGGTGGAGGCAACAAAGACACATCACAGTCCGCACTGGGAGGTACACCCCCGGTGCTAAAAATAAATCTCATTACCTGTGTAAGGAAGGAACAGCCCCGAGAAAAGAATTTGTGCTGCACAAATGGAGACTTTCCTCTTAGTACATCTAGAATCAATCTAATAAGTGTTAAGATTCTGGTTCCCAAATATCAGAATTCTAAATGGTTATGCCTATGACAGGAGCCTGCACTCCCATCAAGTCATCCTTATAGAATTGTAACATGAATATATGGAGATGGATATATAAGTCCTATGAGGTACTACTTGTAGCAGAAAATGGAAATAAATACTCACCCATGGGAGAATTATTATGCTATGGAATATCAAAATGCACCAAGTGGGAAAAGTTATTTATGTGATCAATAAATACTTAGTGAGAAGGTCCCAGGGCCAACGACTGTGTGAGGAGCTAGGGAACAAAAGTGAAGAAAACTGGTGTGGTCCATGCCCTTGTGGACCTTGTACTATGGATAAGTATCAAGTAAGCAATGATATGTGAAGATAAAGAGGAAAATAGGATGCAGTGATAGAGAATAACGGGAGTAGGGTTGAAGAAAGAAACTGACTTTAATATTTCTTAAATTGAGTGATAGAAAATTTCTTTGTGGTAATTTAAGGTAAAACGAAGGAATAAATAGAACAGGCATTGCAAAAAAATAGCAGAATATTTTTTTTTCTGGTCAGAGAAATTGAAAGTAAAACCCTGGGCAAGATGCAAGAGGGAGAGAATCCCAAGTAGATGATATGGTGTATGATCCAGCTTATAAGTGGGTGGGTGGTCCTTTAATATGTTTAGAGAAACTGTGTGAATTTTAATATCAGAAAACAAATAAATTGAGTGACCATGGGGTGGGTATATGTCTATTTTTTGGTCAGAAGATGAGGAAATTAATTCTAATCTACTTTCTGTTTTCCTTCATGAATTGTATGTTAGTGAAGGATGGACAGGTAGGTGTAAATGTATGAGTGAGGTGAAAGGTGAGAAAAAAAAATAAGGCATAAAATAATTTTTTCAAAAAGTGGGAAATAGAATCCATTAAAAAATATGGCAGAATTTTCAAGGCACTGTTGAAAGTCCGTAGATAATTGCATGTAGTATAGATATGCATATTAATTGCTCTTGCCATAATTAATATACTTGTTTTCTTTGTTTAGCTTTCTAGTTGGCAAAACCTCCAGATTTAACACATGTGGGAAAAATAATTGTGGAAATGACAAATACAAAACAACTAAAAACATAATGAGATTTAAACAAGGATATATATATTATGAGCATCCATGTAAATAGTGCTAAATAGAATTACATTCAAATAATTAAAGTAACTAAAGTTGGAAATGAAATATGACTCATTCTAACATTATTTACCAAATGAAATAAACTAAAATGAATCTCTTCCTAAAATAACTTTTTAAAAAATGTTATCTTTTAAAGTGTCTCAGTTGTTTTTTTAAAACATATGGGCAGGTAGGAAATTTAAAATAAAAAGCAGAAGTCTTTGTGCAACTAAATATAGATATAGTAATGTGCCAAGCTTTAGCTGAAATTTCTCTATATATAACCTATAATGGGCCCAGTATTTACTTTTTTAAAGGTTTTATTTCTAAAGAACAAATAACATAGCTAATTAAAATGCCAATTAACAAGGTTTTTATGTTACCTTAATTATTACTTGCTTCATTTCTACACACATGTATGATTGGGGCACCAGGAAAAAAAGGCCACTCGACCATAAAATAAGGGGACAAATCATGAAGTGGAAATCAAACATAATACTTCAAACCAAATAAAAACGAAAATTTGAACCAATGTTAAAATTCTAAATCCGTTTAGGTTATTAAAATAACCTCTATCCCAGCAGTTCTCACACTTCAGAGTATATTGGAATTAAAGATGAATTCGTGCTCTCCACTCCAGAGCTACTGAATCTGTCTTTTTAAAAAAGCTCCCAAGATGGTTTTGAAGTAGATGATTTTGACCACATGTTGAAAAAATATTGCTACTCAAATTCAAGTTACATTTTAGACTTATGACTTTAGTGCAAAGGAGTTAAAATAAAAATGACTTTAGTTACACCACTGAACTTTTGATTCTTTCTAATGCTGTGCATTGGTTGTCCAATCAAGGTTTGGTAAAATTAATCTGCTGTCAAATGGTTAAATATCTGGGAAGCAAAGATTCTAACCCCAACATCTCTTTAAAAAGGTTCATCTTTGAGTAGAGTGCCTGTAAATTCTTTTTAAAAAGTAGTTTTTGTTCATTACGTGGTTCATTTGAAATCTAGACTTGTAAAGGACCAGAAAAACTGGATTCTTGTGGCACCACTGCAGGTAGCTGTGTGGATTGAGAGTGATTTTAATGGCAGCTATATAATACTCATATGTTCCTGTCATGTTGAGTAAATTACAAAAGGTATGAGAAAGAACTATCCCTGGGTTGCTAAGACTGGCACAAAAAGTGGCGAAACACTATAGCAAAGAAGCCAAAACCACCCAGGGATAAGCTAAAATCATCTTTATCCATAGAGAAGCTGAGTCAATCAGACCTTCCTGCCAAGGTATTTATAAATTCTAAGGGGAAACTGGATACCTGAATAAAGGATGCTACCAGCGGTCTGACTCCTGAGGTGATATGGGAAGCTTAGGAGCCCCCACTTGCCAATCCTTCAGACCTACACTAACCACTAGGATAGCCACTACCCATACATAGCTACTGCACTTGAAATGTGTCTACTGAAAACATAACACTTAAATTTAAATTTTATGCGTTTTTTTCATTTAATTTAAATTTAAGTATAATATTGGACATCCACATGCCAAAAAAAAATGAATCCAATAGAGTCCTTGTACCCTTCACAAAAATGAACTCAAAATAAATTATAGATATAAATGTAAAATGCAAAACTATAAAACTCCTAGAAGATAACCTGAGAAAGTCAAGATGACCTTGGGTTTGGCAATGACTTTTTAGATAGAACTCCAAAGACATAATTATTAAAAGCAAGAATTGATAAGTTGGACTTCGTTAAAGTTGAAAACTTATGAACTGGGAAAGATACTGTTAAGGGAATAACAAGACAAGTCATAGACTGTCAGAAAATATTTGCAAGAGATCTAATTGACAAAAAAACACCATCCAAAATATAACCATCTAAAATATACAAAGACCTTTTGAAACTTAACAATAAGAAAACAAAAACTTGATTTAAAAAAAAATAGGCAAAAAGACTTAGTAGCTTCCTCATCAAAGATATACAGAATGAAAATCAGCATATGAAAAGATGCACCACAACATATGTTATTAGGGAAATGCAAACTAAAATAACAATGCGATACCACTACATACCTAATGGAATGACCAAAATCCAGAACATTGACTAACATCACCAAATGCTGATGTTTGTCAAGCAACAGGAACTGCTCATTCTCTGCTTATGAGATATAAAATAATATAGACACTTTGAAAGACAGTTTCAACACTGAACATACGCTTACCATAGGGTCCAGTAATGCAACTCAAAGGAGTTGAAAACTTACACACACAAACCTGTTTATAGCACATATGTAACACAGCTGTTTAATAGTAGTTTTATTCATAATCACAAAAACATGGAAGCAACCATAATGTCCTTCATTAGGTGAAGGATAAATGAACTGGTATATGTAGCCAATGGAATATTATTCAGCACCAAAAACAAATGAGCTATCAAGCCATGAGAAGATATAGAGGAAACTTAAATGCATATTACTAAGTGAAAAAGCCAATTTGAAAAGACTACATAGAGTAAGATTCCAACTATATGACATTATAGAAAAGGCAAAACTATGGAGACAGTAAAAAGATCAGTGGTTGTCAGGAATTTGGTTAAAGGAGGGATAAATAAGTGGAACACTGGATGTTTAGGGAAGTAAAATTTCTCTTCATGAGAATACAATGGTGGGTATATTTCTACAAACTGTACAACATCAAGATTAAGCCCTAATGTAAACTATGATCTTTTGATTATAATATGTCATTTATCAATTTTAGCAAATGTACCTTTCTGATGGGTGATATTGATAAAAGGGGAGGATATTCATCCCAAAGCTGCAGAATATGCATTCTTCTCAAGTGCAAGTGCAACATTCTCAGATAGACCACATATTAGGACACAAAATAAGCCTTCACAAATTCAGGAAGATTGAAATCATATCAATCATCGTCTCAGATCATAATGGCATGAAACTAGAAATCAACTGAAATAAAAACCTAAAAAAAATCAAACACATGGAGGCTAATAGCATGTTATTAAAAAATAAGTGGGTTAACAATGAGATCAAGGGAGAAGTGAAAAATAATCTGGAAACAAATGAAAATGAACACACAACAACCCAAAACCTACGGGACACAATGAAAACAGTCCTCAGAGGGCAGTTCATAGCATTACAAGCCTACCACAAGAAGCAAGAAAAAGCTCAAATAAATAATTTAACCCTACACCTAAAAGAAATGTTAAAAGAAAAACCAACAAAGCCCAGAGTAAGTAGAAAGAAGGAAATAATAAAGTTCGAAGTGAAATAAATGACATAGAGACTAAAAAAATACAAAAAAGCAATAAAACCAAGAACAGGTTCTTTAAAACGATAAACAAGATCGATGAACCTTTAACCAGACTCATCAGGAAAAAAAAAAGAGATAGGACCCAAATAAGTAAAATCAGGAAAGGAAGAGGAAAAGTAAGAACTGACATCACAGAAATACAAAGGATTGTAAGAAATACTATGAACAAGTACATGCCAAAAAATGGGACAACCTGGGTGAAATGGATAAATTCCTAAAAACATGCAATCTTCCAAAATGAAATCAGGAACAGTCAGAAAACCTAAACAGACCAATTACATCTAATGAAATCTAAGCAGTAATAATAATAATAAATAAAAAACTCCCAGCAAAATAAACTTCTGGACTGATGGCTTCTTAGGTGAGTTTTACCAAACATTTAAGGAGTTAACACCTATCCTTCTCAAACTATTTCAAAAAATTCAAGAGGAGGGAAGACTTCCAATCCTTTTTACAAGTCTAGTATTATCCTGATTCTAAAACCAGATAAAGACACTACAAAGAAAGGAAATCTATATAAATAAAAGCCTAAGCGACCATCACAACCAAATGGATGACCGAACAGGCCGCATGGGCTGACCAGGCCGGTAGGAGGGTTAGTGAGGGACGACCAAACGACTGAGCAGCAGGCTGCAAAGTTGGTGGTGCCCACAGCCAATAAGGAGGGAATATGCTAATTGACTGCCACGCCCTCAAAGATGGCAGTGCCCACAGCCACAAGATGGTTGGCAGGAGAGGGCAGATGTGGGTAATCAAGCCAGCAGGGGAGGGCAATTGGGGGTGACCAGGCCAGCAGGAGAAGGTAGTTTGGGGTTACTGGTCGTCAGGAGAGGGCAGTTGGGGGCAATTGGGCCAGCAGGGGAGCAGTTAGGGGTCAATCAGGCTGGCAGGGGAGTGGCTAGGGGCAATCAGGCAGGCAGGCAGGTGAGTGGTTGGGAGCCAGCAGTCCCAGATTGTGAGAGGGATGTCCAACTGCCAGTTTAGGCCCAATCCCTGTGGCAGTCGGACATCCCTCGAGGGGTCCCAGATTGGAGAGGGTGCAGGCTGGGCTGAGGGACAACCCCCCCCACCCCCTGCATGAATTTCATGCACCCGGCTTCTAGTTAATTATAAGTCAATATCTTGAACATATGCTAAAATCCTAAACAAAATATTATTAAACCAGATCCAGCAATACATTTAAAATATCATACACAACAATCAAGTGACATTTATTCACAGTGATGCAATGTTGGTACAATCTTTGCAAATCGATGACTGTGACACATCACATAAACAAAATGAAAGATAAAAATCATATGATCATATCAATAGATGCAGAAAAAGCATTCGATGAAATATGACACCCATTCATGATAAAAACTCTCAGAAAAGCAAGAATAGAGGGACCAGACCTCAACATAATAAAGGTCATAAGATTTGGAAACAGCCCAACTGCCCATAAATAAATGAGTGAATAAAAAAACTATTGGATATGTACACAGTGGAATACTATGCAGCTGTAAAAACAAGGGCTCTATTTTCCTTTGAGACCTGGAGACAATTATTCTAAGTGAAATACGCCAATCTGAGAAAGACAAATATCACATGATCTCACTTATTTGTGAAATCTAATGAATAGAATGAATTGACTAGGCACTGGCAGCAGGCGGCAGCGGAGGTACTGCTGGCCCCAGTGGGCTTCCGGGTGAGCAGGGCCGCAGCTGCCTGGACCGCAGGGGCCGGTTGGGGTCACCATGAGTTCGTGCAGGAGCCGGTCTGCCAAGGGCTGAGAGAGAGCGTGCTGCCCGCCTGGCTCAGTGCCGAGCTGCAGCTGGGCTGCCCAGAGGCCCACGCTGTGCCATGGCCCTCAGTGTCGGGCTGCGCTTACTGCATCTCCATGTGGGGACCTGGGGACTCGGGCACTATGACTCAGGCAGAGGAGGCGCGTGAGGCCGGGGTCCAGGTGCTGCCCAGGGCCCAGGGGTCATTGGGAGGTTACTAGATCATGAGAGTGACTAGCGCTCTTATAAGGAGAGGACTGAGAGCTAGTGCTCTCTCTTTCTGCCGGGGTCCAACCCCAGCAGGTCCAGGGGTCCCCAAAGGTGTGGATGGAGTCGGCGAAGAAGGAATGACACAAAGACAGTGTTCAGTTGATCAGCAGTCTATCCAGGATCTCTAGCCAGGATCTCCAGCCAAGTTCTGGTCTGGATCTCCAGCGAAGTTCTGGTTTGGATCTCCAGCCAGGTTCTGTGTCCATGTTCTCTTGCTAGGTTCTCCAGGTTCTCCAGCCAGGTTCTGTAGCCATGTTCCCTCACTAGGTTCTTCAGCCAGGTTCTGTCCAGGTTCTCCAGCCAGGTTCAGTCACCAGGTTCTAGTCAGGTTCTCTTGCCAATTTCTGTAGTCAGGTTCAGTCCAGGATCTTTTGCCATGTTCTCTCCAGCGAAGTTCTTCTGTCTGTAGGTTCTGTGTAGGTTCTGTCTTCTAAGTTCTGTGTGTAGGTTCTGTCTTCTAAGTTCTGTCTTCTAAGTTCTGTCTTCTAAGTTCTGTGTTCTTACATCTGTATTTAATCCTATCAATCTCTATTCCAAAGGTTAGGGCGTTTCTTATCTCCATTCCAGGGAGTAAAGATTATGTAGCTTAAGCATGATTGTTCGTAGTTAAAGTGATTAATTACCCGCCTGGCACTTAGTTAAGAGGTTTTATTCCCTCCCTAACTTCAGGGGAAAATCCCTACCTGGGGAAACAACCTTTCTCAGAGACCTTGGTTAAAACACATAGTGCCAAGAAGGTGAGCAAACATATTAAGAACAGTATGCCATATATGCCAGGTCCCTTGAAACAGCAAGCATGGACCGGCTCCCGGCATCTTTCCATCATGTGAAGCTGTAACTAAAAATTCTAAGTCTACAACCTGGAAGACAGACCTCACCAGAACCCAGCTAGGCTGGCACTCTGACCTCAGACTTCCAGCTTCCAGAACTATGAGAAATAAATACGTTTTTTAAACCACCACCAACAACAAAGAGAAAAGTCAGAGAAGAAAATAAATATTGCATCATTGTTTTGGTGATAAAAATTCTTCAACCTGCAAGTTTCAGTAGTACGATGGAATCTGAAACAAGATTGGAAGTGTTATAAGATCATGGATATCAATAAAATGGAGGCAGTGAACATTTATCACTCAGTGTACAATTTGCCAGTGAAAGGAACAAAATGTTTTAGATGGCAAAGGAAAATATTTCAAGTGAAACTATTTGCTTTTTTCTATCTTTTGAAAAGCTTTCCTTTCTTGAAGTGTATTTAAGGTAGAAAATATGATGCCAAAAAGGAATAAGAGGCTGGATGTGACAGAACTGATAAGTGTGGGAGCAAATTTCTTGGAACTCATCTTTGCTTTGTGCATTTCCAAATTAAGATGTCTCTCTGCTTCAGCACCGACTGAGGTAACCCCTACTTCTGCCTAAGCAGATATCCATGCTCAAATGCTTCCATCTTCCCTTCAGTTTACCAGTCAAGTTTTGTAATGCCTGAGCTGAAGATTACCAACTAATTCACATTTTAAAATGTAGATCAACTTTTAGTTACTATCAAGTTAGCATGTTATTTTTTAAAATGTATTTGTATTTTAAAGAACAGTCTTAGCACCAATCAGAAAGGATATATGCACCCCTATGTTCATAGCAGCACAATTCACCATAGCTAAGATTTGGAAACAGCCTAAGTGCCCATCAGCAGATGAGTGGATTAGAAAACTGTGGTACATCTACACAATGGAATACTATGCTGCTACAAAAAAGAAGGAACTTTTACCATTTGAAACAGCATGGATGGAACTGAAGAGCCTTATGCTAAGCAAAATAAGCCAGTTGGAGAAAAATAAATATCACATGATCTCACTCATATGTGGGATATAATGATCACCATAACTTGATGAACAACAATAGACCCAGAGACAAATGGTAGGAGAGGGGGGGTTAGAGAGCAACCAAAGGACTTGTATGCATGCATATTAGCATAACCAATGGACACAGACACTGGGGTGGTGGGGGCTTGCCTGGGGTGGGAATGGCTGGGGGGAAGGAGGGTCAGTTGGGGAAAAAGAAGACATATGTAAAACTTTAGACAAGAACACACACACACAGACACAAACAAACAAACAAAAACGGTCTTAGTCTGCAGAAATGATTCTCTAATGAAAAATTTAAGCCCTGAGGTAATCATGCCAGTTAAAAGGAAATATGTAGGATTAAAAGGCAGGAAGTCAGAGAGGACTTCCCAAAACAGTTCATAACAAATGAAATGCACAACCTTTCATTCTATGAAACTCAGAGATCTCATTTATTTCACCTCTTTACAATAATCTATTTTTATGTCATCTATTTTCTATCTTATTACCTTGAAATTCCTAATATATTCAAGAATTTGGTAGCCACAAATTAACAAGTATGCAGTATTACAAGTCAACCTAAATATCTGCTGTTAGTAGAATTAGAATTTAGAGATTCAAATTCTGTTATTTTATTTGAGTTAAAGAATATAAAATATTTTACCACCTCTTATGTAAAAAATTATAAATTTTTGCCATACTTCTGTTAAAGTCCTATATGGAAGAAAGCAGAAGAAGAAAAGTAATGGAGGTTGATTGGGTCTTCAGATTTTGTGTTATTGTGTGTGCTTCACAATGCCTTGAGCTTCCTTTGAGTTGACATTCAATACATAATTTTTTAATAAAAAATTCAGAGTGTAGTTAGATAATTTTGAAATAGCCCTAACAAAATAAAATTGGTATCTACTTTGATATTTCAAACAAACCAGAAAAAAATAAATTTTGAATCCTTACATATTGTATTACTTAAATGTTTATTTTCAAATACAACTCTGTTATTGGAATCCAAAATAATTTAGTCCATGAAAACTATTTGATTGATGCTTCTTATATCCAGTTTTATTCTACTGCCTTGATTTTTAAAAATCTACTCTTTGTAAGAATATCTGACTATGACTACACACATAAAAACTTTGCCACAGCTTTTCCTCAGTTCTGAATTCTTTCTCTTCAATTAAAATACAAGGGGGGGAGGGGGGAAAGTGCTCCATTGGTTTCCTGGGCTTTCACAACACCACATATATTGTGTTAATCCCTTAAACCCAGCAAACTGTTGATGTATAAAAAACAATATTCTCCAAGTGCAAGAGGTCAAATGGTGCAAAGATACTTAAAATGATGCAGAAGGCCCACGTCTCTACTCCAAAAAAATCACTGAACTGCTGTTTGCAATGTTCTGTTTTTGTGTGTAACTTTTCTTGGCAACAGATGCAGTATTTATAGTAAAGTCTATCGCCGTTTATTAATGTTATACATTAGAGATATTTGCTACTCTAAAAATGATATGCTAAAATATGCCCAAGCATTTTCAAATAAAAGAAGACAAATGGACTGATGATTTATTAATTACATCTTATTGTTTTATAATAGAACATGATAAACATTGAAAAAACTCAATGTAAATATATTGATTCCATTTAGCATCATTGTGCTAAACATTTACAATAAAGTTTCCAGAATCCTTTTCTATTTCATTTTTTTCTAAAACTGCAAGACGTTTGTCTTCCTTTCTTTCTTTCCTTCTGCCCTTGTTTAAAAACAGTTGCTTTCTAGCAGTTCACAGGCAACAGGAGGACACAGCAATAGCCTGGATGTGCATGTGTCTACAGCAATGATGAACGACTTATTCATTGGTATCTTTCAATTAAATGTGATATGGAAAATTTGTTGTAGGCATAGTGCATCTTTCATGTTATTTGTTGCAGGACAAACTAGATTGAAGTTCTAGTCTCAAAGCTCTAATACAGTGGTTCCCAACAGAGGGAGGGGATTTGATTTTTAAGGGGGCAATTTGAGAATGAGTTATTAAAAGTGAATTTTTGCATTTTGTATGGTTCTAGGGGCCTTATATACAATGTGTAAATATACATTGTGACATATTTATGCATTTCAGTTCTCTATCATATGTTTTGAAACCTTACTTGCTATTTTTTCATATCACTTCATATTATTATTTTTAAAAATAATTTCTTAGTGATTTCTTCCTCAGTACTTCAACTGTCCTTTCATTTTTTTATTTTTCTCTTCCATGGATGCCATGTTCTTTGGAAGCTTGTTTAGACCAAGTTAATGGCCTTTTAGGTTTCCTCTACATAATAGGAGTTCACTTTTTGAATAACAAGAAATCTATGGCCCGGGCAGGGGGGGAGAGGATATCAGGATTTTAGAGATGCTTAGGTGGTGCATGACCAAAAAAGGTTGGGAACCCCTGCACCATTAAAACAGGTGCATCATTAACTGTCTGCCAATGGTTCAGCCTGCCATAAAAATCCATTGTTTCTTCCAACGTTGTTTAGATAATATATTTTTGCTGTTGTTATTGATGTTGTTTTAATTTATCTTTATTGTTGAAAGTTATACAGATATACCCTCCCCCCCCATTGACCCCTTCTAGTGTACTCTCTTCCCTCCAACCTCCCTCCCACCCAGTTCTTCACCACACTATTGTCTGTGTCCATGAGTTATGCATATGTGCATATAAGTTCTTTGGTTAATCTATTACCACCCACCCACCCCCACCTTCCCTCTGAGATTCATCAGTTTGTTCCGTGTTTCTATGTCTCTCTATATATTTTGTTCATAATTTTATTTTATTATTTGTATTCCACATATGAGTGAGATCATGTGATACTTACCTTTTTCTGACTGGCTTATTTCACTGAGCATAATACTCTCCATGTCTCTCCATGATGTCTCAAAGGGTAAGAGATCCGTTGTTTTTTGTTTGTTTGTTTTTTTTTTGTTGTTGTTGTTTTTTTTGTTTGTTTGTTTGTTTTTTACTGCTGTACAATATTCCATGGTGTAAACAGCATTTTTATCCACTTATAGATGGGCTGTTTCCAGATCTTAACTATTGTAAATTGCACTGCTATTAACATAGGGGTGCATACATTCTTTCTGGTTCATGTTTCAGGTTTCTTAGGCTATATTCCTAGAAGTGGGATCACTGGGTCAGATGGCAGTTCCATGGCCAAGAGATGTATGAAAAAATGCTCAAAGTCACTAATCATTAGAGAGATGCAAATTAAAATGACACTGAGGTATCACCTCACCCCTGTCAAAATAGCTGCCATTAACGAATTAACAATGACACGTGCTGGCAAAGATGTGGAGAAAAGGGAACCCTCGCAGACAGTTGATGGAAATGCAGACTGGTGCAGCCGCTATGGAAAGCAGCGTGCAGTTTTCCCCCAAAATTAAATAGGTAATATGTTTTTAATGATTGCATAATAACCCTTCTTCAACTTTGAAGAACAGATGTATGTGGGACGACCCAATAATTCAATAGCTGAGTCAGATATAGAGTCTGTGATTGTGGTCTCCATGCTAAAGGCACACGGAGCAGGAGATGCACACTTACATGAAAATGTATCTTTTCAAGGCCATAATCTCTTTGCATACATGTTTGTGTTTGTGTTCCGGAGAGTTATGAGAACATTAAACAAGTACAGCATCATCCTTAACATGAGGGACCAGTATCTATTTCAATACCAAGGAAAAGAGAACAGAAAGAAAGAAGGGGTGAGGGGAGCAAGAGAGAAAATAGACTCAACTGTGTGTAAAAGTTTAGTATCTAACAAAGTCAGTGTTTCACATACGCAGAGAGAAAATAAACTCCTTAATTAATAGGGTGGCTAAATTAGGATATCCACATGGAAAACAATAAAAGTAGATTGATTCTTCACATTGTATGTCAGGATAAATTCCAAAAGGATCAGAGAACTTACGCTTAGAAAATAAAATCAAGCAAGACAAGTACTAGAATAAAACAGAGTAACTGCTCTGTAACTTGTGTTTGGGAAAAACTTTCCTGACTATAATTCACTATCCAGAAGGAATAAAGATGGAAATGACAAATCTTACTACATTTTAAAATTTTTTTCTCCAAAAACAAAAACAAAAAACACAACAAAACAAAACATAAACAAAGTAAAAAGATAAACAAACTGGGGAAAATGTCAATTATATCACAGGCAAAGGGATAGTGTCTTAATATACGATTAACTTCTAAGAGCACCAAAAACCGTAAATGGCCTGCGGCTATGGACTGCATCGCATCCCTCTCTTTTTCCCCGAATAAATCCTTTTTTGGTAGTGAAATACCTAGTCAGCTTTTGCTTAAGGTCAACAGGCTGCTGAAAAGATCCCTGTGAGGCCTGTAAATGGGGTAGGGAAGGAATGGCAGGCAGGAGGTGCTGGAAGAATGAGCAGCTAAAAGTGAGGCGAGCCCTGGCTGGTGTGACTTAGTAGTTAGGGTACTGGCCTACATACTGAAGGGTCTTGGGTTTAACTCCCAGTCAAGGGCATGTACCTGGGTTTCACGTTTGATCCCAGATCATGGTAGGGGTGCGGGAGGCAACCAATTGGTGTGTGTCTCTTACATCAATGTCTCTCTCTCTCTCTCTCTCTCTCTCTCTCTCTCTCTCTCTCTCTCTCTCTTTCTCTCTCTCTCTCCCTCTCTCTCCCTCCCTCTCCCCCTACTTCCTCTTCCTCCCTTCCATTCTCTCTAAAAATCAATGGAAAAAATATCCTGGAATTAAGAAATAAAAAACTACCATATTGCAAGACCATTTATCACCTATCAGACTGAGTGCAATACAAAAGTTTGACAATATAACATATGTGAGGCTATTGGCAGATAGGCATTCTAATATATTGAAGGTGGGAATGCAAATAGCATAACCCCTAAGGGGAGTAACTGGCAATATCTAACAAATTTTCATATATATTTACCCTTGACCCAATAATCCCACTTATAGGAAACTCTTCCAACATACACTGGTAAAATACACACAAGTTGATTTATTATAGCACTCTTTGCAATAGCCAAACACTTGAAACAAAGTGTATGTCCATCAGACTGGGAATAAACCATGTACATCTACACAGTAGAGTACTTACAGCTATGAAAAGTAATAAGGAATATCTCTGCATACTACTATGGATTGATCTCAAGATAAATAAAAAATATTAAGGTGAAAAACTGCATCTGTAGTATGCTAGTGTTTATCTAAGAAAGGAGATACATATAATATTATAAAAATCATATTATAATGCCATAGTAACAGAAAATTTATATTATAAAATTTGAAAATATATAGCTTGCAACAAGCATAAAATTAAAAATATAAAGGTTTCCCTAGAAGGAGAGGAAATACAGGGAAAAAACTAAACTTTTTTGTCTTGTTTGTTCATTTTTTTTTTCATTTTTAAAAATTCTTTATTGTTTAAATTATTACAGATAGTATTGCATATGTCTCCTTTTTCCCCCATTGACCTCTCCCCAGACACCCCCATCTCCCAGCACATGCCCTCACCCCCATCTCCCAGCACATGCCCTCACCCCCCTACTGTCTGTGTCCATTGGTTATGCTTATATGCATGCATACAAGTCCTTTGGTTGATCTCTTACTTCCCCAACATTTTTTAATACGTTTTGTTTTATAAATTTTAAATTTGACTTTAAACCCACCTTAACATTTTAAATAATTTTAAAGCAAAATCAATTTCAAAAATCATTTTCTAAAAGTTCAAAGTAAAATCCATGTATCAAATTGATACCACAACCACACAAGAAAAAATTACTCCAAAGTAATTTATAATTTTACAAAACATTCTTAAGTGGGATATACTGTAAAGGCAATATAAACTGCAAATATATATACATATAAATTTATTTTAGGTAGCGAGTGTCAATATTGTTATTCAGGGACTCTCACGTGTGTACTGAGAGATACAGCCAATGGGTAATTATATGGTTTCCTGGAAAAACTAGTATTTAAGCATGAAGAAAACAAAATCTATAGATATAAAGATGCAGGGACCTAAGGCTCCACCCAATACCGAATGTCAGTGCTGGGTTGCTGCGGCGACCCAGCATTGACTGCAGCCTCTGCATGCAGCAACCCAGCACAGACTGCCGAGGGGGCTGCAGATCAGACCCAGATAGAGGCCTTCAGAGTGAGAGGCAGGGTCTGATCTGCAGCAGCCTCCACGGCAGCTGTTGATCAGTTGTTGCCTCTCTCTTTCTCTCCAGCGATTGACAGCAGCCCTGCCTCTGTTTCTCTCTGGGCTTCAGCAGGGGCTGCTAATCAGCCTCCTCTCTTTGATCAGGCCCAGAGATAGGCCCAGAGATGCTGAGTGGCATAGAAACCGACCAATCAGAACCAAATCTGGGTGAAGTGCCAGGAGCCAATGGCTGCCTAGGAGGCAGAGCTTTTTACACTGACTGGCATAGAAACTGACCAATCAGAACCTAATCTGGGTGAACAACACAGGCAGAGCCTAAGGTGGAGGCTGAGGAGGGTTTTTAAGGGAAACAGCTGTTTGGTGTAAGGTGTAAGAAAGCGGTTCAATTTTTTACTGACGGGTTTGGCAGCATAGTGTATATGGCTGGCTATCGGTCCAGATATAGGGATTATGTGTTTTTGTCTGCCAAGAGCATCTCCTCCTGCTGAAAAAGGCTTCCCCCTCCCCCCATTTAAGCAATCCTATCCTATATAATCTATCTATACGAATAAATCTATACTAATTAAAGGGTAATAAGCTAATTAGACCGGGTCAACCAGCCACCTTCTGGACGTCCAACTTCCTTCCAGACAAAAGCCATGGTAGTGGGGGCTGAGGCAGAGGCAGTTAGGGGCAATCAGGTTGGCAGGGGAGGTCAGTTAGGGGTGAGATCAGGCAGGCAGGGGAGGTCAGTTGGAGGCGAGATCAGGCAGGCAGAGGCAGTTGGGGGTGATCAGGCTGGCAGGCAGAGAAGTTAGGAGCGATGAGGCAGGAAGGCAGGTGAGAGGTTAGAAACCAGCAGTCCCAGATTGTGGTCAGACATCCCCCAAGGGGTCCCTGATTGGAGAGGGTGTAGGCTGGGCTGAGGGAACCCCCTTGTCTCCGTGCACGAATTCCGTGCACCAGGTCACTAGTGTAATTATAAGATCAATGAGGTTAAGTGAAAACCCCACAGTCCTGAATATGAATTGCAATTACCAACAGAATTAATGATATATTATATACAATAAAGGGAATCATATGTATTTTCTACTCTCTTCTACCAACATGTCTTGAAATAGAGACCAACCTAGCAACAATGTTTAGCCTCTGGTCATTAATTTCTCACTAAAAGGAACCAAGTCTTCTTAGATAAATAGCTGATTCCAGGTCTAGGACCAAAAAAAAAATGTATAATATGAATCTGGATCACCTATAATACCAAAAAGCATGTTACTATCAAAGTCCATCAGGGTTATCTTTAATGGACTAGGGAAGTACTATAAAGGCTACCACTGGCAAGACAGGACTATTTGAATATCTATAAGAATAATGACTGCTATGGATTAAAACACATGATATATGTTTAAATCTATTACTTTGTAAAGATTCTAAACACCCCTCCACTCACCCCCCCCACACACACACACACACATGTCCCAACACTAATAAACAAAATCAAAACACCTTATTGGTCTCCTTTGAAGGACATTAATGAACTAACTTTTAAAAAAACCCAACTGGTAAATAAAGAAAAAACATCAAGTATTTATCATGCTTCTATACCAAATGGAATTCAGAGTCAACAAATAGTTGGTGAGGGTAATTTTATCTTTATAGAATTATTTCAGTTAATAAATGAATGAGAAATTATGAAATTAAAATATCCCAATTTTATACATCCTAATGAAATCTGAATTTGAGAACTGGTTACCAATTACTGAAATATTTAAAAAGTTAATGTTTTTGTTAATTGTCTGTGTTTTCTCCCAGTTCCTGTCTGTGTTTTCTCCCATCATCTGTGCAAATCAACAACCCTAAATCACTAACCTGAAGGGCAGGTAGGTTCTTTCCCTGTTTGGAGTATGACTTTTCACCCATTTCTTCTAGTTTTTCCCCCTAAACATCATTTTTCTCCCCTGTTCCCAAGTGTATCAGCAATGCTAGCTTCCTTTGAAGCCCAGGATGCACAGGTGAAGAGCACATCTATCAGACGCGAATAGATCTTGGCTAGATGAATCAGATAAGAAAATGAAACTAACAGCCAAAGGACTGGAAAAGTAGAAACAAAGCTGTCATTATTGGCAGATATCATTGTCTACATTGGAAATCCAAAAGAAACAATGAACAAATTATTAAAAATAAGTTTAGTCCTAGCTGATTTGGCTTAGTGGATAGAGCATCCACCCAAGGACTGAAGGGTCCTGGGTTTTCTCAGGTCCAGGGCATCTACCTCAGTTGCAGGTTCAATCACTGTCCCGGTTGGAGTGCATGCAGGAGGCAACCAATTAGCATCTCTCACATAGATGTTTCTCTCTCTCTGTCCCTCCCTCTCTCCCTTCCACTCTAAGTATCAGTGAAAAAATATCCCAGTTGAGAATTAGCAAAAAAATAATAATAATAAGTTTAGCCAAGTGTCAGGATACAAGATAAATATGAAGAAACCAATTTCAATGTTGTACATAAAAACAAACTGATCATAATTTTTTAAAAATACTACTTACAATAGCAACAAATGTATATATTAATCAAGAATAATGATATAGATATTTAAGTAATTTGTGGGGATAATTATAACATTTATTAAAAGAAGACCTAATAATGAAGACCTAATAAATGGAAATATTTACTATGTTTACAAATAAAAAAAACTCAGTATCATAAAGATGTCAATTTCTTTATTTTTTCATTTTTAAATAATTTTTAATTATAGTTCACATATATTATTATGTTAATTTCAGGTGTGCACCCCAGTGATTAGACATTACATTACATACTAAGTGAACATCCCAATAAATCTCACATCCATTTGTCATCATAGGTAGTTATGAAAATATTTACTATTTTTCCTGAGCTATTCTGTAACAACCAATTTGTACTTCTTAATCCCTTCACCTTTTTCGTGCGTTCCCCCTATTCCCATTCCCATCCAGCAACTGTCAAAATGTTCTCTGTATCTATGAGTCTATTTCTAATTGAATCTAAAAGAGAAACAGATTCAATTCCTTTAATATCTATAGATTCTATGTAACTCAAATAAAAATCTCAACAGATTTTGTTTTAAGAATTTAACATTACAATTTTGTTAAAAAAGCAAAATTCCAAGCATAGCCAAAGCATTTCTAAATAAGATTAATATGAAAAATATTTCCTCCCAGATATCAAGAATTATCATAAATTCAAGTATTTAAGACAGTATGATACTGAAACAGTGATAGGCAAATAGAGAAATAGAATCAAATTAGAGCCAATATATAAATACATGTCTACATATTAAATTTTAATAGGTGAAAGATGTTATTATAGAACATAGTGAATATGAATGACTGACAATTCCCTAAATGATGTTCAAATAATTGTTTATTTATATGAGGGGGAAAATGAAACCCTACCTCATATCATACACACAAAAAAACACTTCCAAGATTTCAACATGCAAAGCAAAACTTTAAAATTTTTATTTATTTATTTATTTATTTATTTATTTATTTATTTATTTATATATTTTTATTGATTTCAGAGAGGAAGGGAGAGGGAGAGAGAGATAGAAACATCAATGATGACAGGGAATCATTGATTGGTTGCCTTCTGCACACTCCCTACTGGAGAACCTGCAACCCAGGCATGAGTCCTTGACTGGAATCAAACCAGGGACCCTTCAGTCCACAGACCGATGTTCTATCCACTGAGTCAAACTGGCTAGGGCAGTGGTGGGCAAACTGTGGCTTGGCAAACCGCGGCTTGTGAGCCACATGCGGCTGTTTGGCCCCTTGAGCGTGGCTCTTCCACAAAATACTGGCTCTTCCACAAAATACCGACTTCTATGCATGGGCCACAAAGCTTCAATCGCACTGTATGTGCCTGCCCTCAAGTGGTATTTTGTGGAAGAGCCACACTCAAGGAGCCAAAGAGCTGCATGTGGCTCGCGAACCACTGTTTGCCGACCATGGGGCTAGGGGAAAACTTTTAAATGAAAATATAGAAAAATTGTTTTATGACTTCAGAATAGAGATAAAAAGAAAAACTCAAAAATTCCTCACCATAAGGGCTAATACTGATATATACAACTAGAGGCCCGGTGCATGGATTTGTGCACCAGTGGGGTCCCTCTGCCTGGCCTGCCGGGATCAGGCCAAAACTGGCTCTCCAATATCCCCTGAGGGGTCCTGGATTGCAAGAGGGCAGTTCTTGGGTGATACACCCTGGAATCAGGCTACCTCCTCTCTGGTTCTCAGCTGCCAAGTCACCACAGCTTGGCAGCTCCTGCATTGAGTGTCTGCCCCCTGGTGGTCAGCGCACATCATAGCTACTGGTCAGATGGTTGGACGGTCGAATGGTAGGCCAGTTGGCCAGTTGCTTAGGCTTTTATATATATAAATTATATTGATAGTTTAAACTTTGGTTCATCAAGAGCCATTTTTTAAAAAACTAAAAAAATAACCATAAAATGAAAGAAAATAATTGCAACATTTGTACTTGAAAAAAATCTGTATCTCAAATATATAAAACTAGAGTCCCAATGCACAAAAATTCAACCAAGAGTAGGCCTTCCTTCCCCTGGCTGCCAGCACCAGCTTCCCTCAGGCACCGGCTTCCCTTCAGGCTTTTCTCCTCTGGCCACCAGCAGGCACCTGGGACCCCGGCTGCTTCCCTCCTCTGGCCACCCGCAGGCACCCAGGATCTGGGCTGGCTTCCCTCAGGCCACCCACAGGTACCTGGGACCCGGGCTGGCTTCCCTCCTCTGGCCACCCGCAGGCACCCAGGATCTGGGCTGGCTTCCCTCAGGCCACCCGCAGGTACCTGGGACCCGGGCTGGCTTCCCTCCCCTTGGGCTCCAGCTTCATCAAGAAGGATGTCCGGAAAAACGTCCAGAAGATGTTCGGTCTAATTAGCATATTACCCTTGTATTATTATAGATTCCTCTAAGACAGAAACAAAAGTATAAAAATATATGAACAGTTACTTTCGAAAAATATATGAACAGTTATGTATGGCCAGTAGCTCATGCAAAATAGAGAGTGTGCAACATCATTATTAATCAATACTCTGTCAAATAGGTCCACAATAAGATACTCTTTGAAACTTAGTTTCTCAAATATGAATTCTGGTAGTTCCTAACATTGAAGATATCATTGACCAATAAAATTGATTTTTCTGTATGCACTCTTATATGCTATTGATAGTAATATAAAGTGGTAAACTACTTTGGGAACATGTTTGTATTACTCAGTAAAGTTGAACATATGCACACAATAAAACAGCAATTCTGCTCCTAAACATAAGCCCTAGAGACACCTTGGGGCATGTACACCAGAAGACATGTATAAGAATGTTCACAGCAAAATGTGTGAAACTGGAAACAACCCAAATGCACAATGATAGAGAATGATGAATAAATGAGCAAATGCCATTTCATATATATGACATATATAAAATATATATGTCATTTCCCTAATATATATATACTAGAGGCCCAGTGCACAAATTCTTGCACCAGTGGGGGTCCCTTGGCCTGGCCTGTGGGATTGACCAAAACCAGCTCTCCAACATCCCCTGGGGGTCCCAGATTGCAAGGAGGTGCAGGCCGGGCTGACGGACCTTACTGGTGCACAATCAGGACCAGAGAGGGATGCGGGAGGTTGGCCAGCTGGGGAGGGACTACAGGAGGGCTCCAGGGCATGTAGGGCCCAACCTACTCAGTCCTGATCGGCTGGACTCCAGCAGCAAGCTGACCTACTGGGCAGAGCGTCTATCCCCTGGTGGTCAGTGCACGTCATAGTAACTGGTCGACTGCCCTCTGGTGGTCAGTGCATGTCATAGCAAGCGGTTGAGCAGCCTTAGCATATCATTAGCATATTATGCTTTGATTGGTTGAACAGCTGACTGGACAACCAGACACTTAGCATATTAGGCTTTTATTATATAGGATTAGGGAAAATAAATAAATTAGACAGCTACTTGGGAATATAGTTTGAATTAAAACATTCAGTAGTATATAACCACTACATAGTGTACCATTTTAATAAAGCTCAAAAAAGAAGACTAAGTAGTATTTATGGATGGATATATGCAGAATAAAACTAATTTTCAAAAGGAATAGTCATTCTTCATGAGGAAGGCAAAAGGGAGATGGGATAGGCTGAGTTCAAAGGCCATATTCACAATGTTCTAGATAGCACACTGAATAGTGGATTCACTGTGTACTCATCGTGCTTTATAATTTACATATAGCTAGTGCAATACCATATGGGTCACTTAACAGCAGCGATATGTTCTGGGAAATGTATCCTTAAGTGATTTTGTCTTGTGAAGTCATAGAATATACTTACACAAACCTAGATGGTATAGCCTACTACGCGCTTAGGCTACAAACTTGTTTAGCATATTACTGCGCTAACTATATTCAATTATAACACAATGGAAAGTATTTATGTATCCATCATAGGGGAGTGGAGAGGAAGGAAAAAAGAGAGCAGGGTATGGCACAAAATTTGATGGGGATGGTGGAATGGGAAGTTCCAGTTTTAAAGGCAAATTGATTTATAAAATATAGAGTTTGTATGACAATTTATTAATTTTTATCTCTTTTTGGCAGAAATAAGTACCTTTATGTTTACAAAAGAATGCCTATACAAGACTCTGAAAATCTACACTAATAAAAGGAAACATGCAAATTGGTGTCACTCCACTACGCCCACCAGCCAATCAGGATGAGTGTGCAAATTAACTCAGTAAAGATGGTGGTTAATTTGCATATGCAGGCGTGGAGCGAAGACTCAAGAGGACTGAAGACTGAAGACGACTGAAGACGACTAAGACGGAAGAGGCTTGGCTTCCCCGCTGCAGCTGGACTGGAGAAGCCAAGCCTCACTGTGGCCCTAGTGGAGAAGCCAAGTTTCTCCACTGCGGCTGGACCAAAGGCCTGGGTCTTGGGTGCCAGAGGAAAACCAGTGCCAGCAGCCAGGGGAAGGAAGGCCTATTGCACAGATCTTTGTGCAACAGACCTCTAGTCTATACTAATAAAAGCCTAGGTGGCCCTTGCACTCTCGTGTCATCACAAGTTGGCCGCCACATATGGCCGTCCCCATGTTGTCACAAGATGGCCGCCCCCACATCACACAAGATGGCCATCACAAGATGGCCGGTAGGGGAGGGCGGTAGTGGGTGAACAGGCCAGCAGGGGAGGGCCGTTGGGGCTGACCAGGCTGGCAGGGGAGGGCAGTTGGGGGTGATCGGGCTGTCAGGGGAGCAGTTAGGCATCAATCAGGCCGGAAGAAGCTTTTAGGGGGAATCAGGCAGGCAGGCAGGCGAATGGTTAGGAGCCAGAAGTCCTGGATTGTGAGAGGGATGTCCGACTGCCTGTTTAGGCCCAATCCCGAGGGGTCCCAGATTGGAGAGGGTGCAGGCCAGGCTGAGGGACACCCCCCATGCACAAATTTTGTGCACTTGGCCTCTAGTTTTGTTAAAATATATTAAAAGTCAGGCAGCAACAGAAAGAAGTATACATAAAATAACAGAAATTAAAAACAATATAAACCTGCTACCAGGACATTTGAGGTTTTTTGGTGTGGTTTTTATTTTTTCATATTCTCTTATACATTAATTATTTTCTGAAAGCTTGGTTTCATTTTAGTTTATCTTGTTCTTTTCACATAGTTTGTAAATATTCTACTTTGTGGTAAAACTAATAACTCTCATCATCAACCCAGCCTAGTTCCCTAAAGCATTTTGAAATTTCAAAGTTAATTGAGCTTCAGAGCAAATTCATGCACAGAATTCTAATTTGCAGAGGGAAATCTGCACCAGGCCTGGTGATGTCTCCCTGGAGACAAAGCATCAGGTAGCTTTGTCAATCAAGTCAAAGTCATCATGTTCCCTTCTAATTTACTATACTTATTTATATGTTTACTTATGTCTTCAAGGGAGATTTGATTATGAATTATTTACTGTTGTGATTTACTTGTAATGCACCAATCACCACATCGAGACCAATTTAGGAATGATGTCTGCAAATTTCCAGATAAAGAATACTAAACAATTTATGGGATAAACTAATGACACCATGGAAAGAAGAAAAAATGTGCTATGTGAAATTCCTTCCTTGAAATCTTAGCAAAGTTTCAAAATTCTTCATTTTCCTCCACAAAGCTTTCTTTAATAATTATTCTTTATACTAATAGTTTCTTCTTGGATAATGAAATATATCTTATGTCATATATGACTACTAGAGGCCCACTGCATGACATTTGTGCACTCAGCGGGGGAAGTCCCCTCAGCCCAGCCTGCACCCTTTAGCAGTCCAGGAGCCCAGGGGGGATATCCCACTCACAGCTCCCCCAGGGAGCTGGCCTGCTGCAGTCGGACATCCTTAGTGCTTCTGCGGAGCCAGGAGAGGCTCCTGCAACTGCTGCTGGGCTCACCAGCCATGAGCCCAGCTTCTGGCTGAGTGGCGCTCGACCTGTAGGAGCACACTGACCACCAGGGGGCAGCTCCTGCATTGAGCATCTGCCCCCTAGTGGTCAGTACATGTCATAGCAACCGGTCATTCTGCCATTCAGTCGATTTGCATATTACCCTTTTATTATATAGGATAGGCCATATATGTTTTCTTTATTTAAATTTCAAGTAATACTGTAAGGAGTGATTAAGTTATCTATCCAATATTTGTCTATTATTTCATTAGAATGTTTTGAATTATTATTATTATTGCCAACTATAGTTACTAGTTTTTAAATGTTTTAAAAAATATATTTTTATTGATTTCAGAGAGAAAGGGAGAGGGAGAAGGAGATAGAAACATGGATGATGAGAGAGAATCATTAATTGGCTGCTTCTTGCATACCCTACACTGGGAATCAAGCCCACAACCCGTGCATGTGCCCTGACCAGGAATTCAACTGTGACCTCCTTGTTCATAGGTTGACACTCACCCACTGAGCCATGCCGGCCGGGCAACAATAGTTACTATTGAACTTATTGATTGAATAGCTCTGGGGTAATTGCAATATTGATCAAAATTCTTAAATATTTCATATGTTTACATTCTTTGCCATGTAATTTTGAAGTATTCTTTAATGGTAAGAAAGGGGACATAATTTGCCACCTCCTGGAGCTAGTAATGTGACAGGCGTTGGTCAACATAATGTTAGCAGAAGTAGCATCAGCAGAGGCTTGAAATGGGCTCGCATACTGAGACTTGTCCTCTTACACCTCTACAAATTCCATAAAAAGGACATTCCCAGATCAGCCCAGGAGAAGGACCAGAAACACTTGCAGCAGAACTCAGAAACCCCAGTAATCACCTTTGAAACCATCCTATATCAGCCAAACCTCAGTCACCCCCTATATGTGTGAGCCAGAACAGTAGAGCAGCCCATGTGACCAACCTAGAAGCATGAGCAATAAAATATTTAGTATGTAATGTCACTGAGTTCTTGTAGTTATTTATTATGCAATACTGTTATGGTGATAAATACTGATGCAAAACCTAACAAAAATATTTTTAAGAGAATTTGTAAAGAAGTAAAACTAGAGAAAGTTTTGTTGTAAAGTTTACTAGTGATTTTTTTTAACTCAAGTGTGATAGAGGTAGGATATTTAAGGTAAGAATGCATTTATTTATTTATTCATTAGGAAAACAAAACAAGAAAACAACAAAAAGCTTTTAAATACCTGCTACATTGTGACCTAGAGTCCCAGATCACCACATTTTGAAAGAGAGAAAATCATTGATATTCCTAGAACACTAGGTATTTATAAAAGCAAGGTTGGAAAGTTAGGTAGAGCCTAGAAAATTGGGGTCTTGTTAGAAATGATAAAGACTTTGGACTTTATTCAGAAGGTTCTGAGAATTGATTATAATTTGTTTAAAGAGGAGTGATATGATAAGGCTTATATTTTATAAAGATTACTCAGGCGGAAAGGCTGAGGTAGGACTGGAGTGAATAAAGGAGTCCAGGAGTTATGATAAAGCCTAAACTAAGACAGGACAGTGAGCATTATTGTAAAAGGTGTTACAGGAGCAGAATCAGATATCATGGTGAATGATAGTAAGTAGACCATACATTGGAGAGGAAAAAAATCCAAGATTGTTTGACCATAAAAACATGGTCAGTGAAGTGAGGGTGGGTACAAAAAGAGTAGTTTGGGAATGTGATAAATGAGTTAAGTTTGAACACTATGTGGAGATTATGTATTTTCTACATTCTGGAGGAGACTGCATAGTAAGTTAGAGACAAAAGGGACAAGAACTTTAGGTAGATATGGCAATAGAAATATGAGCATTATTAGCATATTTAATTACAGTTGAAACATGGGTGAAATGTGCATGCACAGTGAGACAAAAAAACAACAGGACCATTTCTAGAAAATACCACCATTAAAATGTAGATGGTAAAATGCATTAGGTTTGGAGACTGGTTCAGTGGATTGAATGGGAGGATAAGAGAGCAGGGATAGTGATACCAGCACGAGTGATGTGCAAGTGATCTAAATTGAATAAGGAAGGAAACAAACTTAGAATGGTGTGTTTTTCTTACATATGAAGGCAATATGTAGAATATAAGAAAAGTTCTAAATTGTTCTATTTGACCCAAGAATGAAATGAAAGGGACTAAAATTTGGAGTTGAAGATTTCACCTGAATTATGTAGAGAACCAAGTGCCATAGTTGCAGGTTAGGGTGACTGTCTTTATACAGTAGCCATATGTAGACCAAGAGGAGTATGTTTCTTGCCGCTAAAATTTCTTGGCAATAATCATGAATATAGCAGATTGTATTTTCCAAAAATAGTCATAGCAGTACTTTCACTTCTACATGCTCTTCCAGTACCTCGCCGCTTCCCATCCAGAGGCAGTGTATTATACCCCCACCCTTGAGTGAGGGCAGGATTATACACAGTAATTGCCTCAAGGAATAAAATGCCGTAGAAGTGACTCAGTGATGTCTAGAGCTGGGTCATGAAAGGTGACACTTACATACTGTCATTTAATGTCTATAACAACCTACGGAGGTAGGTTCTACATCATCTCCATTCCATATTGGAAGCTTGAGACTCACAGGGCTTGGCTAACATACTCAGGATAGCATAGGTGGTAAGTGGCAGAGTCAGGATGACTTTATGTGTAGGACTTTCCTTCAAAGCTGTTTGTAGGTTGTAAGCCCAGACCCTGTAGCCAAATTGCCTCAGTTTGAATCACAGCTCTCTCTAAGATATCATCTCTGCTAAACACTTAAAACAATACTAACACTTAGTTCATTTAAAATGTAGTGTATTGAAAATAATGGGTTTTGTAAAAATGGGGATATTAGTTTTAATGTATTGTTTTGGTAGTTTTCATGTACAGTCACAAAAGCTAAACCTAATTAAGAAATATATGTGCATTATATATCTAAACATGTAACATTATGTTTCAGTGTTGAAAGTTAAGTAATCCAGTTAAGTGAGGTATAACTTGATCTAATATAGTATACTCATTTTTTAAATTTATTGATATTAGAGACAGAGAAGAAGGGAGAAAGAGAGATTGATTTGTTGTTCCACTTATCTATGCATTTATTGGTTGCTTCTTGTATGTGCCCTGACCAAAGATAAACCCACAACCTTGGTACATCACAACAACACTCCAACCAACTGAGTTACATAGCCAGGTCTATAGTAAACTCATTTTAATTTAGTGATTTCTGTCCAAGTGTATAGCCCCCAAACGCTGCCCAAGAAAGTCCTAATAGTGCTTTTTCTTGTTTTAAATTGTGTTGTTGTTGTTGTTTTTTTCTCAGACTCCAGCTAGTTACTGGGCTATAGGAATTTCCTTTTAGGACCACAGGATTCAATTCAAGTAACTACAGAATATCATGACTTTGGTCTGGATTAGTTTAATTACGGCAACAGGAGGGCTCCAAAGCAAAACATCATGATGCTCAAATTTCACAACAATATTTATTATTAGTGATGTGGTTACTATTTTCCCTAAATCTTGAAATTGTTCATTTAGTACACCTTTCCTATGGAAAACAATAGAAGAGAGGTAATGTGAGTTGAAGGGTCATAAAGTCATGAAAAGTACAGAAAATAAGTGGAGAATTGAAAGCATGGGAGGGATACATTGGAATGAATAGTTTTGGAGTTTTTACTATCCTAGGTAACACCAAGTCCACTGTATAGTCACTGGAGAGGTTGAACAGCATCTCTGGTGCTGAGAGTTAATAAGTTGTTATCTAGAGTTCAAAAGTGTTATATTCATGACAAGGAGTTTGGGACATCACTGTGGAGGGGGAAAAGGGTGAATCACTTGCCAGAGTTCTTCTTCATGACTATATGCATTTACAACGGCTGTTTCTTCTGCCTGGGATATCTTTATAACCACCCATTTGCCTGTCAAACTTCTATGCCTTTTTCAAGTACCAGCTCAAATCTCTAACACTCTATGAATCATTGCCTCTGAATCATGTGAAATTAATTCCTCCAAGCTCTCTGATCTTATAGCATTTTATTCTCATCTTGATTGCATTTAACAGATTGAATTGTATATTTATTTTTACAAATACATCTCACTATTAGACTGTGAACTTCTCGGTGGTAACCACCAGGTCACATTCTCTCCTGTATGCTTCATAGCACATATAGTGCCTAAGATGTAGCCAGTTCACAATATTATGTTTATTAAGTTAAATATGGATAAATAAGCAAAGCCACCAAAGGAACACACAGGAAGTTATCAATTCTTACTCAACAGAGCAGAGAGAGTGTCCCATAAAAGGAATCAGTCAAATCCGAACCTTAAAGAGGTATAGGTTTTCACTAATCACAGAACGTTACAAAGGGCAATCCAGGCTCAGCAAACCACTGAAGCAAAAGCTAGCACGTGAAGAGGCCAAGTGCATTCAGAAATGGTATGGATTCATCATTCATTAGTGCATTCATTCAACAGATATTTATTGATCACATCTCTATTCCATGCATTGTACTAAGTACAGGAAATAAAAATAAAATAATAATACATTGTTGTTACCCTCAAGAATCCATAGTTTTAACAAGGGAAAACAAACATGAAAAGAGAAAAATCGCTATACAGCATAGAAGTGTTATTGCAGGAACATGAACTGAGCCGTGGGGTAGCACAGAGAGTGAGCAGGGAATTGAGCCAGGCTGGGGGGCTTGGATGAGGCCACTGGTGGGTATGATGTTTCACTAAGTATTTCAAGATGAAGAATGGAGAAATAGACCTTCTTAAAAAATGAGGAATAGCATGTGCAAAGGTTTTTTAAGAACTGCATTACAGAGGATCCTGTGTTTCCAAGGAAGGAACTACAAATGTTATTTTGGAGACAATAGCAGGCCAATAAGAGATTTTAAAGTGAAGAGAGATTATTCGAGTTTATTTTAAGAGGAGACAATGCTGCCGTGTCTGCGGGGGATGCACTAGAATGAAAGGCACTGGAGGCTTTGCAACAGTTCAAGCAAGAGATGAAGAGCAGGTTTGCAACAGTTCAAGCAAGAGATGAAGAGCAGGTACACATGGAGAGGAAAGAAAAGATATTCAAGAGACTTCGACATGGGAAACAAAGCATTTACCCTGAAAAGTGATGTCAGAAGTAATTAAAGATGTTGAAGAGAGAGAAAATGACTTGATTTGATGGGCATTTTTTATGTTTCTTGTAGCAATGTGAGCCGGGTTAGGAAGACAAGAGACCACAGGCAGAAAGATTGGTTAGGAACTCATTACCAAGGCCTAGGGAAGGGATGTTGAGGGCTCAAACTAGAACTATGGAAGGGGAAATTGAAAGAAATCAAAGGAGAAATAATGGAACAGAGATGTGAAAGTTAAAGGAGATGGTTCCTTCATTTACTTATTTATTCATTTGACAGGTTTTCAGAGATCATGCACTTTGCCTCCTACTGAGAATTTAAGAGTCAACAAAATAACATTTCTGCATATGGCTCAGTGTAGAGAGAGAGAGAGAATTTCAGTGGGCAGTTATATAAAGAGCTGATAAATGTTATATTGTAAAAGTAGAAAATGTTGTGGAAATATGTATGCATAACACTGAGAGGTGGTGATGTTTAGGCTACAACCTCAAGTACGAGTAAGCATTAGCCAGGCCACATAATCCAGGGAAAGAGAATTCTGTATGGAAGGAATAGCGTGCGGTGGGGGCCTTACTGGATTGAACAATTGTGTGTAAAGCTGAGAGGAAGGTAAGGAAATGGAGAATACAAATGGAATTAACTTGTTTAAGAAGTTTGGCTCTTAAAGAGATAGGTTTTATTGGGAGGTCACTGTGTGGTCTTGTTTTCTTTTTAGTTTTAATTTACATACAAGAAAATACACAGATTGTAAGTGTAAAGTTCAAATACTTTTGAACAACTATACACCCATGTAACCAACACCTCATCTACTGTATAAAACATTTTCATCACCGCAGAAAATTCCCTCGTGTCCTTTTCAGGTTAATCCTCGAAGGAAACCAGTTATCATTTATCTCACCACAGCTTAGTTTTGCTTGTCCTAAATATGAATGGAAGCAAACAGTGTCTGGCTTCGTTCAGTCAGATAATAATCTTGAAATTTATCAATCTGTGTTGTGTATCACTAGTTTGTTGCTTTTTTCTCTCTGAGGAGTATTCCATTGTATGGATGCATCATGCATTGCCTACCTACTCATCTGTTGATGAACATTTGATCACTTTTGAACAAGTCTTTTTACGGACATACATTTTAATTTTTCTAGGACTTCTGGATCATAGGCTACATGTATGTTTGATTTTATACTAAAAAAGTCAAAGTGTTTTCAAAGTGGTTGTATCATTTCAGTTTCTCACTAACCGTTGATGAGAGTTTTAGTTTTCCACATCCTTTCTAGCAGTTGACACTTTCAGACTCTTTAAATTTCAGTAATTCTAGAGTGAGTTTTTATTTGAAGTTTTAGTTTGTAATTTCCTGATGACTAATAAATTCAAGCATTTTTCATGGGCTTATTGATAATTTACATATGTTTCTTGTGAAGTGTTTGTTTTAGAGTTTTTGTGTTTTAAGATAGAAGAGGTGAGAATGGTTAGATCCATAAAAATACACATCAGTTGTAAGAGAGAAGTTGAAAATACACAAGAGAAAGAAATTAAAATAGTAAGCACCTGATGGGAAAGAGTGTGCCCGAAGTTCATAGCCTATGCTGCAAGTATTGGGTAAGTGACGCACTTGCTTCCCTAATTTCGTTGGGAGGGGCTCAGGAATATTTGGTCTTTACTACTGATAGTATAACTTTGAAAACATCTAGAAAGTATTAGATAATAGCTTATTATTAACCCAAATCACTTTTTCTACTACACATTAGCCCCTCCTGATTTTGAAATGCCATGAAATTTTGTGTGTGCTCCCATGAGATACAGGTGTCCTGCATTTGAAGGAGGCCATAGTGCATATATGAAAACATGGTATAAATGAGATTATCTAGTTTATGTGATTAAAATCAAATCAAGTTACTGACTCCTCTGAATATTAAAAAAGTTTGTTTCTAAAGACTATATGAAGAAAATAAATATAACTGATGTTTAGTCAGGCTATATAAAATATTTCTCAAAAGCAGGTAAGAGGATTACCTATACTGCAAGGGTAAGAGAATAAAAATGTCAGTCTTTGAGTTTAATGATAATCTACACCTGCATTTTGCCATTTTATAGTAAGCTAGTTACTAATAAACACTTCAAATGAGTAATATATTTTAAGTAGATATTGACAATATAAGGTTTTGAGTTTTAAATTCTGTGCCTGGTTTTAATGACAATATATTTTATATGTAATCTAATCCATAAATGGTAGTGGTAAACAAAATAGAAGTGACGGATTGTGCCAGTTGGAGTTTACTTTTCTTGACATGTTGATTTGCCTCAACTACTCACCCACAACCTATCATATAATCAATGCTCAAGTGTTAGTTGAGGTGTTATTTTCAGCTATATGCAGTGGACCACAGAAAAATAAAGTTTCACAAGTATAAAGTTCAACTGTTTTCTCATTCCCTTCCTTCTGTTGCAAAGATTATACCCAAAATCAAATGAATAAAGACAAAAATTATAGTCTGTATTTTAAGGTTGTTAAAGTTTTTTCTGTTTCTGACAGTTTGGCTTTCTTTTGTCATTTTCTCACTTAAATGTTGTAAACTCAGAAAGTGCTAAGCTAAGATTCTTTATGTAGTGTTACACATGCCATAAGACAATATTATTTTACCATGTCAAAGTTGTTTGCACCATTTGGAGCACATCTATCATCAAAACTCAATTAAATGGAGTCTTTCTATCTTCAACTAAAACAAACTGTTTACTTAGATTTGCTCAGTGTTTACTTCGCAAGAGGTAGAAGACCCAAATAGCACAGCAACATAGGTGTCTGGGGATATACCGGGGGTCAAAAAATTTAACCCAGAGAAGGAGCCTTCTGCTCTGGTTGCAACAAGAGACTTTCTTTTTCTCTTGCCAAGTAAATGGCAGCATTAGAATGTTATTCATACCTCACTGGGGTCCTAACAATTCCTCTATTCACACTGAAAAGGGATATATTCTCTTTGTTGCAAAGTATTAAATTTGTCCCTAGAGATTAGTGTGTAGGCAGTTTTCAAGGATGAAACAGGATTAGATAAGGTTTCTTTACTGAGAAAGAGTTCTGTAACAGTCCAGCAGAAAACTCCCTTGTATTTCTTGTATTGGAAAAAAGAATTCCATTTGTTTTAAACACTTCAAATCACAAGTCAAATTTATTAAATTATAAATTGACAAAATGCTTTTTTAAGGGGGTTTTGTAAAAACGAAGTAAGTTACAAATAGAAAAAAGTTGACACTTGCCTTAATGGAATTTGAAATTTTTATCTTTGAAATTGCTCTATTTCATTTATAATTTAAATATCTGTACTAGAAAGAGGTAATATAGAAATATAGGAATTATAGTTATCTGCTTAAAGATTCAGAATGTTTCTACATTTCTTAGCGGGGGGGTTAAAACCATATTGTGTATCTGCTGAACTGAAGCAATATTTATTAAGTTTTAAACTGTCAAAATTATTTTGAGTGCAGTTCTAGAATACATCAGTGGTTCATTTGGGTTCCACTTACTTGTTTATAGATAATGACGTTGTACACCATAGGAAGACATGAGTATCATTACCAAGGTTTCAAGAGAAAGATGTTTTATTCAAAAAAGAAAAAAAGTAGCCTGTAAGAGTACACTCTTTCTCTAAGTTATATGATTTGGAGTTTACAGACCTTCCCTGATTATTGGTAAAGCAACTATGGGATTGCACAATAAAAGTATTTGTGTTGGGTTTTTATAAACTTTACATGGTAAAGCAGAGCCTGGGAAAGGCTTTCTAAGCTATAGCATTTTCTTCTCCTTTGAATTTTATATCATTCGACAACTCACACTTTTGTTGAACGTTATGAACCACAGGGGAAGAGTTTATGAAATGAAATGAAAAGATTTGAAATTAGGACCCCCCGATTTTGGTTAGCGTTAAAAAATCTCAAGACTAAAAGATTGTGTATCTGGCATGTGTATAGATTTTAAAGCTTAAAAAACAACAACAACAACAAAAACCAAAATGGAAATATAAATTTTCTGCTAACAAAGCGAAAAAAATATAAAATAAAACCCCTTCCTTCTTGGTGGCACCTTGTCATCTGAAAAGCAGGAAACCTTTTGCATACACTTGCCTTTTCCACATTGCTGCCAGGTTATCCATCTTCCATGGCACAGCTCTGCTTATGTCAGCTCCTGCTTACAAACTATTTGTGGTTTCCCACTGTCTCCAGAACAAAATGCAGACTTTTTGGGCTTGATAGGCAAAGCCCTCTACCATCCTTCTCTACACTTCCCATCCCCACTTTTCAGAGTTAATTTTGTATCAGGCTCGTTGACACCCCCTACCTAGACTCCTCCACACTGTATTCTTAGCAATCCCCATATGCATCACTATGCTTTGTGGCTTTCATAGTATTGCCTATGCTCTTCTGGCTCCCTAATCACCCTCTAAGTTTTTGCTTTGTCAATTTCACCTTTCACCTGCTAGTACCTTAGGGCGGTAAGTATTTGCTGGTCGGCTTCTGATAGCTATCACTTTGTTGGTCTACTCTACACTATGAAGACATTCTGATGTAACAACCCTTCCCTGCATGGAAACTTTGAGTCACTTGAAGGTGGCTTGGGTAACGGCAGGCCAGGAAATCCCTGTGCTTGCAGGCTGCTGCTTGCCCAATGGCTCTGCCATGTTTTTGATGTTTCTCCTGATTCCCACTTATCCATTCTAGTTCAAAATGGAAAGAAATGTGTTCATGTTTTTTTACAAATATGATTGACATGGAAAAACTACGTGTGCAGTAGTTACACAAAAACAAGCATCTGGGTGTCTACAAACACTCACATATTGGACTAAAATTTTTTTCTCCCATTTGTATCCTGATTTTGAGGTCATGCAATTGGAATCCTGTGGGCTAGTGGTATTAAAAGACAGATGCTAAAAGAAGGTCTATCAATTTCTAACATTTTTATGATTATCTACCACTTTTGTATATTTCTCCCTTAAGTTATATTTTGAATATTCTGTATTTAAATTGGACTCTATTTCTATTAAAGTAACTGCAACTAATTTGAGAACTTTTGGAAAAAGACAACTAACATGAATGAACAAAAAGAACTGATATTGGATGGCATGAAAGAGAAAAAGATAATATTTGAATAAATGAATACAGTTTTCAGAGAATTGTTTTCCCACACTCACAGGACAATGTTCACTGTGACAAGGTGGGCCTGGGAATGGGGCTGGCAGATGGGATTGTTTGCTTCTTGTTGATGATGCTGTTGCTTTTTGCTCCAAATTTACTTTAGGACTTCGAGAACCATGGAACAATAAGAGATAAAGTCCTAGCTTGTTGGCACTTTCAAGTGTTACTTAGACTTGATAGTTTCCACCCAATTATACCTTTGAAAAGAAAACTATGCTCAAGTAATATAAGAAATATCTGTCCATCACTTCAGGGCTCTGAGAACCAAATATACAATGTCTCCTATTTCAGTCAGTGGCCATGAACCGTAACCTTACAGATGAGGAAATATGTACTCCAAACCCTCGCCCAAGTTAATAGACTCTGTTTATGGTAAATCGAGATAATATTTCAGGTAGTTCCACTCCTTGTCTGATCTTTTTATCTCAGATATAATTAAAATCCTCTTTGATAAGGCCAGATGAAAGATTAGATTTTGGTATTACATATGTGTCCCTTTGTAATACTTTAAGCAATAAATAAAAAAAAAGAAAGATTAGATTTTGTATGATACATATTTTTATGTAGTTCAGCATGATTTAGTTTTTCAAAAATATTTTTGGTCAGATTAAAGATGGTTCCTACAGCCATGCTATATGAAATGTGTATATAAAATCAGTTGATCCATCACATGGATTTAAGAGTGTAGCACCAGATTTGAAAGTAACAAGTTGAGAATACAGTATAGAGAAAAGATCATATATGACCACATAAAAAGATTTATCATCCAGAGGCCTTTAAATGGTAGGCACTATTGATTTTTTAAAAATATGTTTTTATTGATTTCAGGGAGAGGATGGGAGAAAGAGAAAGGAACAGAAACGTCAATGATAAGAACAGCTTATCGGCTGCCTCCTGCACATCCCCTAGTAGGGGAGCAAGCCTGCAACCCAGGCATGTGCCCTGAATGGGAATTGAACTGTGACCTCCTGGTTCATAGGTCAATGCTCAACCACTGAGCCACACCAGCCAGAGGGCACTATTGATTTTTAATCATAATAGTAGCTGGGTGTTTCCAATGTGCCATACATTGTGCTCCTTAAATACACAAACACATTTCTTCACCTCAGTGATACAATGCTGGGCATTCTTGTCCCAATTAGGCAGATGAATAAACAAAGACTCAGAAAATTTAAGTGATGTATCCAAATGCACACAGATAATAATTAGTAGAATTGAGGTTTTAATCCAGATATTTTTACTTAAAATTCAAATTCTTTGCTGCTTAAAACTACTAACACTGTCCATCAGTGTGGCTTGGTGGTTGAGCATAGACTTCTAACCAGGAAGTCAGGGTTCAATTCCCCACCAGGGCACATGCCAGGGTTGCTGGCTCAATCCCAGTGTGAGGCATGCAGGAGATGGCAGATCAATGATTCTCTCTCACCACTGATGTTTCTATCTCTCTCCCCCTTCCTCTTTGAGGACAATAAAAATGTGTTTAAATAAAAAACAACTAATACGTCTTTAAAATACAATAGCTGGCATATATTGAAAATTTTCAGTGTAGTATCAGAATATTAAACACTACATTTGATATCTCATTCAATCTTCATAACAACTATTAGAAGGTAGGTATTATGATCTCCCTTTTCCTGTGAGGATAAAAAAAACTTAAAAAGGTTTTAAAATCTCCTTAAGATTACTTGATTAGGAAGAAGTAAAAGTAGGTTGTTGCTTGCTTCATCCACTCCTCTATCCTGTTCCCCACGATGTCCTTCTCTCCATGAGCGCATGGCTGCTCTGGGAGATCAGTCAGGAGAGGATAAGCAATGTGCCAGCAGATGAAGGCAGAAGTTCTGTGCCTTTCAGCATCAGAGGGTACTTCCAGCTCATGCTTTCTGTCCATTGGAGCTGTGGCTCTGTTTGGAATGTGCATAACAGGAGTCAGGTGACAGGGCAACCACCATCCATACCTGGTCTCATTGGCAAAGGAGGGGAAAGAAAAAGATGGAAACAGAAACACAGTGGCTTCTGCCTGGAGGTTTTATGGCCACTCCTGGTCTTTTGGAGTTGGGGAGTGGGTGGGTAAGGTGGCACAGGGTTCAATAATCTTGACATGGTGATGGGCTCCCGAGATACAAAAATCAGACTGTTTGGGGAATAGTTGCACTGTTATCTGTGGCAGTACTGCCAGGAGGTGCATATCCATAAGATGACAGGATACAACTGTGTTGTCTTGATTAGTTTTTCTTCAGACAGCCTCAGCTCTTAGACATTGGGGGTGGGGGTGGGGAAGGGAGACTCACAAGCCAGTAGAACAGCTTTCATGAGTGAAGAAACATTACCATGTTGCCATGTGATGGGCTAAGATAACATTCTTCACTGGTACATAACTTACAGCTTAAGAATTTCTTCTGCTAAGGGTAAGGAACATATTTATAAGACTACATTGAGTGAAGAAAATAGCTATTGTCACATTTGGATGGCAAGAGGTATATTTGAATAAACACCTTAAATGGCTTCAAAGATATATCAATAAATATAGATGTCTACTGCACTGTTTAGAATAGAGAAAAAGTAGAAACAACCAGTAACACAATATGGGTTAAATGAATTATATTGAATCTACTAATAGATTTCTATTCACAATGATTAAAGTGTACTAATACAGAAACTGCTAGTGATATAGTAGAAAAAACAGGTTATAAATTAATATTGCATGATCTGTTTTCAGAAAATGTACATATTTTTATTTTAAAAAAGGTATATATTAGGAAAATAATTAAAATGTTCAAAGTTATCATTGGGTAAGAATTTTCAGAGATTTTTTTTGAAAGAGTTTGGGACAAGGGGCTTGACTAAATTGCAACATTGAATACTTAATACATTTAAGAAATGAATTAATAAATAACTATCAATTAAAATAACATATTTTAATTAAGTGATATCCAGAAAACACAAAGTAAAACTACATCTTTAATCATGTAGAAAACAAAACATTAAATTGAGATAACTCAGTGATCTGTCAGGTCAGGGAACAGTGATCATTCTGAATCATTGTTGACCACTTTCCACTCCATATTCAGTTCACATTCTACTTTCTCCTTAGACTCACCTTCTGCACAAAACCTCACATGGCCCTCGACTCCCACTATCCAGAGATCCCTGTGTGTTTCTTTCTCCCACTAAACTGTCAAGTACTTAGTGGCACGGTTGCCAGCTCCTTCCTCTTGGTGTCCTCTAGCTAATATTCCTGATTCCAGACTTCTCCACGGTCGTCTGTCCTCCACATTACTGGCAGAGTTCCTTTGACATAATACAAATTAAAATGATGTAATGTCTTTTGGAAATTCTTTATTTTCTTACCAGTTAGCTTATTCTAAATTTTGCTATAGGAACAGATAACCCCTAAGTCTCAGGGGCTCTCAAAACATGGGTTTATTTCTTCCTCGTGCTACAAATCACCCCTGGTTTTTATTACAGAGTTTGTAAAGGTACAGCAACCATGTCTACCACATTGAGGAAAGAGTAATGGGCATGCTCATGCCTTAGGTCTTAAAGTTTCTGCTTAGATGTGATGTAAATCATTTGGGTTCACAGGTTATTGGAAAATCAAGTGCTGTGACCAGGCCTGAGTCAGTACTCAGTGACTGATATTATCCTGTCTCGCTGGGGACTGCAGATAATTGAAAATAATAATAGTAAATGGTCCCCTTTGCATTTCCATATAGTTTTCACAGCTACTAATAGTTGAAATTAGGAAAACTGAGTAGGAGTTGCTAATGTTTACTTCCTCATAGAATGGCTATTTGTTTGCAAGAAACCTAATATAACTTTACAATCTAGTTTTGACAAAATTCAAATAAAAAAAGGATCTAAAGCTTCTGTTCAGGTCCATGTGACTTGGCAAAATTGAACTTGGGTCACATAATTAGCAAGAGGATACTTTAAAAATTGACATAGAAGCTCTGGAACATTCTAACTTTCCAAGAAATAGCCGTGAATATTTCTTAGGGTACATCAGACCTATTTCTAGAGCCATATAAGCTAGTAATGGCTGATGGCACAATCTAAATTTTCTAATGCAAAAGAGTTGTATACAGGATGTCCCCCTAAAAAAGATATACATACATTAACAGCTGATAGCTCAATTTTGAAAATGAAATGTATTTTAATAAACATTACCTTTATAATTATTCAAAATGTATGTATATTTTTGGGGACACCCTAGAGATGTATTCTCTTTCTCAATGGAGTCCAGGACAAGTCTATAAAATGCTCATCTAGTTTCTTAGTTTTTGTTATTGTTGTCATTGTTGTTTTACCTTTGGCTGTATTGGTTTCCCTCAATAGCCAGAATATTCCCAACAATTAAGGTGTTTCTTAAAAATGCCACAAAGCTGAAAATTTGCTGATTGTGTCCCTTGATTTTCTAGTGAGTCTAATAGCTACTGACTAATGTTAAGCCAGAAAACTTCATAACTCATCTTCACTAGATAACTATTCAGTAAACTTTACTAATGTACAACAACAAAAAGACTTGTTGAATTATTTAAAAACTAAGTGTGGGACATTTTTAAGAGTTCAATCTTACTTCATTCAACAGTAATTTGGTCTAGGTTTAAGCTAGAAGACATCTTTGGAAACTTCTTTTAAAGAATGGATAAAAATTATTTGTAATTACGTATCAATTGTTTGCTTATGTAGATGCTGCCAAAGTATTTAAGAGTGCTCGAGAACAGTTTTTCTTAAATATATTTATTTTACAGCTTTATTTACATTTACTTGCCTGGCAAAACCTTTTATCAAGAGCAGCGATTTTCAAACTTTTTCATCTCATGATGCACATAAACTAATCACTAAAATTCTGTGGCACGCCAAAAGATATATATATATATATATATATATATATATATATATATATATATATATATATATTTGCTGATCTGATAAAAAATTGGTATAGTTTTGATTCATTCACACTGGACAGCTATTTTGTATTGGCTGTTGTGGTTTTTCTATTTGAAAATATAAGTGGAAAAAGGTCAGTGTCCCTGACTAAATAGTCAAGTATTGCACATTTTAAAAATTCTTTTTGCACACTGGTTGAAAATCACTGATCTAAAGATATGAGAGACACAATTGGTTTTCATGTAATTGAAAAAAATACAAGCAGAGCTGTTATTTTGTATCACACATACAACGGAAAAATTCTTTTAGGAATATGAACATTATAAAAAGAATCTGCCCTGGCTGGGTGGCTCAGTTGGTTAGAGAGTTGTCCCACATACCAAAAGGTTGTGGGTTCAATGCCCCAGTCAGGGTATATAACCAAGGTGTACATACAGGAGGCAAATGATTGGTGTTTCACTCTCACATCGATGTTTTTCCCTCTCTTTCCCCATTTTTCTCTATGAAATAAACATGAAAACATATCTTTGGGTGAGGATTAAAAATACATACATACATACATACATACATGCATAAATAAATAATCCAATTTAAGATATGCTGCTTAGATGTAAAAAATGTATTTCTGTGCTCTTTGGTAAAATATTTGCAAAGAATGAAGATCTATATTAACATATTTAGAGAGACTACATATATGTATAGATATATAGAGATGGTTATATATAGTTATATGTGTAGTTGCAAATATATGTAAATATATCTGTATGTGTTGATTTAAATATAGATATATAGTTATAGACCTATGTATAAGGGGATTTATATTTATTTTTCTTATAGTTAAGCATTAGAGCTCGATCACTTCTCATTTCCTGGAAAGGTTGTACAATGTATAAATGCATAGTTTGGGAGAGAAGTAAAATACAGGGTACATAGCGCTCTGAAATCACCAGGTAGACCAGAGAGCCAAACTGTCCTTTAAGGGAAATGCCACAGAGAAAATCCAGCCTCTGAAAGCTAACTGCAGCCTTGGTTATGCTCAGCAAAGTTGCTCACTGTTAGAATGTATATTTACAAAATACCCAAATTGGTCACAGCATCACATGTTGACAGTTTTATTTGTATGTTAGAGATAAAAGCAGTAGGCGCCCTCCCTATAAGCGACACTATATTCTAAGCTTATGAGCCCACAATGTCTGTCTCTCACACGGTGATGACATGGGAGTGTGCTGCCACATTACTTCGTGTGATTTCCTGTTCTATACAAAACAAAGAGAGCGCTTTTAATAGTCCCGATATCATACTTCCATGTTTCAGTGGAAATCTTAAAACTGAAGGCAGGCTGCAATGCTAATTCAAGGTACAAAATGCTTTCTTTATCATTTCTGTTGAAAACAATTAAAGTAATACTTAAAGCATTAAGGTTAATCTGGAGCTTTGTTTTCATTTCTATTTTGGTTGTGAAAGTATGTCAGTTATAAGTATACCAAACTCATATGTGTTTGCTAATTTGGTTCAATGGATGCTGCTACTTAGAATGATCACTTTGAATTGAAATATGCTTACCAGCACTTCAAGTTTTAAAACAGCCTTGTTTTTTAAGCAAGGTGAACACATGATAACAGTCATTCAATAGCTGTAAATTTCTTAATAGTTGTATGTTACAAACAATATCGAGTACGAGTCAAACTTTTTATATTTTTTTGCATTTAACCTGAACTGGGTTACTGTATAATTTCAACATATGACATCCCATTTCAAAAGTTATTTTCCATAGGCAGTTATTTATACTTTTAGGCATTTTAATTTCCTGAATTAAAGGACGCAATGTAGGTAAAGATATTCCTATATTTTCAAGTTCTCTTTTGATTGGTAAGGGACAGTGCAGGCCCATCTGTTTTGCAGCAAAGAAAGCCCCAAACCATCTGTGTAGAACCACATGCCAGCTAAAACACAGAGATATGCACAGTTTTTTTGTTATGAAAAATTTTGCAGTATTTTTTTTCTGTATTAGTGTGAATAAATTAGCAACAACTAAATTAAAGAAATCTTTAGAGAACCTATTAACTTTCTAGTGCCTACAGTAAATTATATCCACTTAGAAATTATGAGAGTTGCATTGTCCCCATATGAATTTTCCCTTACTATTCTGATTTTGATACTGAAATCACTCATGTGCAAAGTAAAATTGTTTCATTGTTGGTAATGTAAGTTCATGTTTATAAAATTGTTTTGATTGAGCAATTTTTTGACTTTCAAACAGAAAATAATTGTTGCTTTTTTGTTTAGCTACAAATACTAGCACAGTAAAATGAATTGTATAGTTATAATCAATACATTTTGATTATTATATTACTTGAACAATATCTGCTTAGTGTAGCACATCAGAATGTTTTATGGCATATTTTGGAGAAGTTTTTGTTTTTTGATTGAAATATCTCTGCTAAAGTATTTTTTAGATTCTATCCCAGTAATTGAATATATAAATTAACTGCCAATTTTCAGGAGTCAGTAAGAATATTGAATAATATCTTAAATGTTAATTATATTTTGTAATTCTAAGGCTCTGATGAATATATTAATATTTTAAAAATACTTCTAGATTTAAAATATTTCACAGAGCACTTAATAATATGGCTTTTGCCTACCAAACAAAGTTGGCTATCTGAGCTGGGGGGTTTTTGTTGTTTCCCACCCCCCCCAAAAAAAAATCAGTAAAATTTGTGCAGGCCAACAATCTCTTTAGAAAGTCACAAAAACCATTTCCTGATCTTCTCACTAGTCTTCTTTCTTTATCCTGCATTAGCTTTTATGTGATTGCTATTTGATGACTTAGAAAATAACAAATAACAGAAATATGTGAACGTATGTCAACTCCTTAATGCAAAGTAAGTATTAATGAAATATGTCACTCTTTGAGAGACCTTTTCTATTATGTTTTACAATGGTGTTGAAAGTGCTTATTATCTGTTTGAAAAACATTAAAAGCTTTAAATTCAAGCAGCTCATTTTTCATTTTGTTAATTGCATAACATACTAATGTTGCACTAGGTTGTTTTTTTCAGTGGTATAATGATGCAACAATATTTACATACCAACTCTGGTTTTCCTTTAATGGTTTCTATAACAAGATCATAATTTCCTTTAGCGTAATCACTGGCAGATTTATTTGGCGTCCCATCTTCGCTCCGCTCTGGCTTTGGGGGCCTGGGAGAGAGCACACACTACTTTTTCTCCCTTTTGCCATTAAGTACACTCTGCTCAAGTGGAGTTGCTGCAGGACTGGTTACACTCCTGCCAAACATTCACAGTTAGAAAGCTTTTAGGATCAAGAATCAGTAGAAATCAACTGTTTCCTCTAGACTCTGCCCAAAATCTAACAAATGGATTTGCCCACCATCATTTTATTGCACAGTAAAGACGTGAATATGTGAAAGTGGGTGGTTGGAGGAAAATGTCATTTTAACTAGTTTCAATAGATTCATAGGAGAGGTGACATTATAAAAAGGAACATTATGGTGTTAAGGTTTTTCAAATCTGAGTGCTGACTCTGAAAACCGTGATTTCAAACCAGACCTACATCATACTGCCTGAGAAGTCCTTGCGACCTGCCTTCCACCTGCCATGAGCAAGAAATGCTCAATAACACCGCACAGCACTATAAATCCCTCGTCTAAATTTTCTATTTTCCCACATAGAACAATAATAAGGCCTTAGGATTTGTCTGGCTACTTTGCCCAATATGCCTTGGAAGCAGCTGAAAACATCGTAATATGACATTCCAAATTTAGCTCCATTTGTCCTGCATAGAGAAACAAATCAAAAAACAAAAAAACAATTTCAAGCTGTCTCCTAAGCTGAGCTGATTTCAGAGAAAAATACCATTAATCAGAGCACTACAGATTGGTGCGACTTGCTCTTTGGATGACATTGCATGACATAACTTTCCAAGCCTCTCATTATGTTTCCGAGGTAGTTTGTTAAATGTCTAGATTCGTTTTTGATAAGTAGTGAGTGGCCTGTTCTAAACCACAGGAAGGCAGAGTTTTGAAAAGAGAGACTCTGCACATGATGGAGTTGGGTATAGCTATGATTTTCTGCTTGGCTGGAACACAGTCTATGTATGATTCAGTTACAAGGTTAATCAATCTGAACTAAATATAAAGGGATATGCATCAAAGATACACATAAAATGGGCTCCTTCATGTCCCAGACGAGCATGTATTCATATGTTCTCACAGTGGTGACTCAGGCTAATTTCATTCCCTTTATGAGATCTCTAATGGTTACCTTGTGTGTTGTTAATTCATTCTGCTTGAGGAAAAGTTATGAATATGTATCAAAACCTATGGCATGGGCCTTGCAAAAAATCCTCAGCGTAATAAAAACTGACATAATTATTATTGCAAGCAACAAATGAAACATTTGATATTTTATTAAAATGTCCTGATAATAATTGAAACTCAGAGCAGGGTTTATTTCAATTAACTTGGGGAGCAAAATAAATATTTAACTTACTTAGCATTCACAATTAAGGCCTATAATTTAAATGAGATGTAATTCGTTTCCTCTCTTAAGTGATACCATGCTCGACACAGCGTGGGCCAGAGCTTTGTCTTACTTTACTCATTCAGCGGCCCTCTGGTTTAGAAGGTCTTTCTCTTTCTTTACTTAATCTGTTCAAAAAGAGTCAAACAACTGCTCCAGTACCTGCGTAGTCAAGACTTTATTCTATTTTATAATGTATGTCTGCTTATTAAAGTTTTCAAGACATCCTAGACTTAGGCAAACAGTGTCCAAATGTACCATATTTAGCTTCTATCTCAAAATCTCCCGAGCTGTCAATTTAGGTGTTAAAGAGACCATTTGTAAAGCTTGGCTGGGAATTGCCATTATTGACTGGAATGTGTGTTTATCATTACATTCAATGATGAAAGTGGAACATGTAGCATATGAATAAATGTCAGCAGATGTTTCTTTTAAATGGCCTGATTTCAACCTCCTGTTGTTTGTCTTGAATACAAATATTAAAAAAAGGGAAAAAAGGCAGAATTTTTTTATGACATAAGTGCAAGGGTAGTTAGATTTTTTTGAAAAACAACAAAATAATGGCTAGAATATCAGCCTGAGAGAGGAAAGTAGAATTAAGAGTTGGTTGGCTGTGTTTGACTACTGTTGTGGGCTTTTAAATAGATTTAGCAAAAGGAGAGATTTGCAGTGTATGGTTATAACAAAATTTAATCTCACCGATTTTTGCACTTAACAGCTGTTATTAATGATTTTTAAAAATAGCTGAATTTGATTACTGCACGGAGGGTGTTCAACTTGGGTAAGGGTCTAAAAGTCTTTCTCTCCTTTTGGAGACATTGAGTGGAAATACTCAGTAGCAAATAGACATTGTTTTCTAACAACTCTTACTTTGAAAGATAGACATCAAACATAGAAAGTGTATTTTACATATTTTAGTGAGGAAAAGGCAACATAAACTCACTGTATACAAGTGAAACAGACATGGTAGATGGAAAGACACAGACTCGTCCTTTGTTCACGTCCACAGCGATTTCTGTGAATGTACTATATTTAGCAGAACCCCTGTGGTGCTTTGGGGGCTGTAAATATTTGGGCGTCATTTGAAGAGGTGTAAAATGACTGGAGACAAATTCTGGGTGGGCTGTAAGAGCAGGAAATGTTACTTGAAAAATCAGGCACTCATATTAAATTTCCAACATGAGTGGTCTAAAATACTCCAGAGAAAATTTTCCAATAGAATATCTTATAATAAAATTGTTCAGAATTGGTCGCCATTTCCACTTTATTTAAATGATAATCATTTGTACTTCAGATCGTAAGGAACACTAGAGGCTGCTTACATCTGTCAAAAACACAGAACTTTCAAAACCAGAGAACTTATGAGCAAAACATGGTTCAAGCTTCCAAAGGGCAATGACTCGAGGCCGGCTTCGCATCCCTGGCTTTCGCTTTGGTAGCGGGATTGTCTGTAGCCACTGGCAGTGTGGGCACAGATATTGCATACACAATTAGTCATTTTCTTTTAATTTTGAGAGTGTAAATGCCTAATTGCTTGTGCAATTAAAGGAAGCACACAGTTGCTGCCTGTAAAATAGAAGGCTAGGGTGGAATGTAAATTAAAACCATTAGTGTAATTTTCTGACTTGTATAACAACAAATTATATATGTTTTTCCTATATGTTTAGGATTTCTGGAGTATTGATCAAAAAGCTAGCCTTGAAAATGGGCTATGCTCTCACAGAATGCTTAATTAACTGAAGACAAAGAACACGGTGACAGTCGTGCTAATCAAAATGTCGAATTTAATATTTAACAATCAAGCTGTTAATCAATTTTTTCAAAAGGAATAAAATGCTCTGTGTGTTTACTGAAGCTTTCTTTCGAAATAATGCCGTGTTTATTTTGATAACCCCTCTGAAATTCAAAATTGAACCTAAATCTGCTTTTTCATTCGTTGGCACATATACACCATTCATCCTACAGGTCAGAAGCAGCAAAACTACACTTACTTACATTTCTGTCACTCAGACTGAAAACATGCCCCAGCCAGTACTCCATTCCCACCAGACACTTTCAATACCAAACCACCACCTTTCATCACTACACACACTTAACACATTCCTTCCGTTCAGCACTTTGCATAACCTCTTTCCATCACAAAATAAATTGTCTTCCCCTTCTAAAGAACCCTCGTCAGGCCACAGTGTCCTTCCTTCACATTCTTCCCCAGATTTGTTTTCTTTTTACTTTTTTGACATTTTTTTCCTGTCTTTGTTTGTTGCTTCTTAATCTGGGCACACATACATACCTACTCCCACACTAATATGTCTACGACACCTATTCCAGGGCTCATCCTCATCTACAAAACTTCTTGACATTCGAAATATGAAATGCCTATTAATTAACTCTGCTCCATCTAACTATGCTTAACCAGGATCAAAATTAGGCTCTGAGGCTCTATTATGATGAAAAGGGATGACTAACTAGCTGAAGAGATCTTTAGATGATTATAACGTAAAAGCACCTGAGAAATGCTGGGATTTGGTTCTACCTCATTTGTGACATGAGGAAATGGGACACTGAGACACAAGGGGCCTGCACTGTGTTCGGCACAAAAAGGTCAGTAATACCTTCAGTCACTCTGCCTCTTGTCACGTGCCAGAGTATGAATTTAACCCCACACCCAAGTTCTTCCCATCATGGGCCAAAGGGTAGGTCACACAACCCTTCTGAACTGCTGTTTGCTGTCCCAAGTGTCCCAAGCCAGCCCCAACACTGGGAGAGGCACAACTGGCCTTCCTGCACAGTGCATTCTAAGTGGAAGGCACAGAATAGACGTTTATTAGGATTCCACTGAATTAATATTGGCTGACAAGAAATTGTGCTTAATCCACACAGAGAAAATACAACTGTTACAATATGGAGCCTGATAATAAACTTTTTGAAATAATGCATCTCATATATTAAGATTAGGTAAAAACAACAGGTGTTCTATGATGATATGTTGCCTTCATTCTCACTGAACTGTGTTTATCTGCCAACAATAATTAATGTCATTTTTTATTTTTAATAAGCCTAAACGGCCTGAAAACGATGATGTTTTCAGGGAAATTGATTCAATAGAAAATTTAAGGATTTGATGACGTGTATTCTTTTTACATTAAGAAGAATGGCGGCTAGTTATAATACGAGGATTGCCAAGTTCTTAAAGTTTGCTTTCTCACTGAAGCTGTCTAGCATCTTCCACAATGTGTTTTTGAAAATGATCATTTGTGGGGGACACTGGATTAAACAACATTAAGAAAATTTCATTGTTCTAACACTAACAGACATTTTGTTAATGTCATTTTGTGACTCTAGAACAGGGGTGGGCAAACTTTTTGACTCGAGGGCCACAATGGGTTCTTAAACTGGACAGGAGGGTCGGAACAAAAGCATGGATGGAGTGTTTGTGTGAACTAATATAAATTCAAAGTAAACATCATTACATAAAAGGGTACGGTCTTTTTTTTTTTTTTTTTTTTTTTTTAGTTTTATTCATTTCAAACGGGCCGGATCCGGCCCGCGGGCCATAGTTTGCCCACGGCTGCTCTAGAAGATTGGGGGCTGAGGAACAGGGCATAGTACACAGCAATTTCCAATGCATTTCACGATATTTTCTTTAGAATATTTCATTGTACTAGTGTTCTGGGAAAAAACTTTGTACCTGATGTAGTTTAATGCTCGGGTACTCTGAGTAATAAAAAGGTAAGGCAGCCTACTCGTGTGTCACCTTTAAAAAGGGGAAAGAGCAAAGGGCTTGGCAACTTAAGCCAAAGTTGCGTTGTGGTGTAATGTGTGTTTGTGTTATTGTTTTTTCACTTTTCTGTGGTAATCTCAGTAGTCATCATGGTTCTCACATTAAGATTTTTTTTTTACTTTTTCAACTTTTCACTTGTTATGCTGTTAGAAATAGTTTACAGCTTCTTAGATTTCAGGTCTCAACTAAATCAGGTAGCAGGAATTACATAGAAGCTTGAGAGCAGAAGAGTTGAAGGTGCAGTGAGCAGCAGGGAAGATTGTGTGGGGGAAGGTGATCCCCATATAGCATGATTTAAGAGCTTGAAACATCCGTTGGCTCCAAAATGTCTCCTTACCCAGGGCTCCGGCAATTCTCATCACACGGGAGGGGTGCAGGGGAAAGGAAATAGATGGGAAAAGATCTAAAATGTATTAGCATCGTCCATGTACAAGGCACTATACCAAGATTATTTATTTCCCAGACACTTTGGAAGGTAGGTAATGTCATTCTTATTTTCCGAAAGAAAAAGTGATACATAGTTTTTAGGAAAGACTAGTCAAAAGGACATGTTTCTCTTCAGGGTCCCCCGTCCTGAGCACGTTGGGGAAGAGCAGCCCAAATAATAGTTATGAAGAATCAGGGTGGGGGAGGACAGATATTAAAAAAATGCACAGCCTTATACAAAGTTTATTATAATCACTGAAACCAGGTAGCAGTTAGAGGTCTTTAGTCCATCGGTAAATTCTCATTGATATTAAAGATAGGGTTTTAATAGTAAGAGATACTCAATATTTTTAACAAATAAAGGAACAGATGCTAAGAGTTTCAAAGTAGCCTCAAGTCTCAACGTTGGCCAACTCAGGTAGAGTTAAGTCTGAAATTATAAAGAGAATTCTTGATACCTTTTATTAATGCTTTAACACATTTCAAATTCAACTCTTAAAGGGATCTTCAGTTCAATGCACTCATGTGTTTTGTTGAGTTTTATTCCTTTGTTCCTGATATAAACAACCAATTAAGAAAATTAAGAGTTTCTGTGGGCAGGATGCTCCAGAGGTTTCTTCTCTCACTAGCGCAACATTTCGGTTTTCATACATTCTTAAAAACAATGTTTTTTGTGTTGTTGCCTGTATTTGTAAAAGTTGTTATCAGAAACAAAAACTTATTTTGTTTAAGAGCTTTTAAAATGATTAACCGTATAAAAGAAAGAAAATAATTTTTTCTCAGACATGTATAATATTTAATTAGAACACCATTTGATACTCATTTTGACATTAATTTAGATATTAATCTTTACTATTTGTAAGGCTAAAGATGCTAAATTTATGTTTTCTACTTTATTAAAATGACTATAAAAGAAAACTATACTAATAATTTTAAATTCTACAAAATGAAGCAACAGCTATATTAAAATTTTACTCTTCCAACATTATTATTTGACTCATTATCTTTACATGCTAACATTGCCAGAGTTAAATCACAATCTATCAAATATAGAAACAGAATGATACAACATGGGACGAGCCAGATATGATCAGATAACTTTTAATCTATGTAGTTGTGAATCTCATATTAATGAGGGAATCCGCATTAGTGACAGGAGGTATCTTACAGATGGATGGTGGTGAAAAAAAATATCAAAAATCCAATCTCAAATGAAAGTAGCAGCAATGCAAATGAGTGCAAAGTGTAACTTTTGTTCATAAAAATAAATAAATAAAAGTCAAATCGCACAGATTTAGACTTGAGTTGAATCCAGACTCAGTTTCTTTGAGAACCTCAATCACTGAACTTTCTGAGAATATAATGAAAACTGCCTTAGACAAGTGTCCTATTCTAAATGGTGCTTTCCCCATCCCTCCACCTGGACTGTGTGCTTCCATGCCTTCCAATGATTAACACGCGAAGAGCTGCAATCTAAAGGCCTACTTTTCAAAGAAAAATATTTGGAAAATAAAGTTCAATGCCCAGAGAGTTAAAATATTCTGTGTTAATACCAGCCCTCAACAGAAAATTTTCACTGAGGAAATGAGAATTTTGTAGCATTTGGGAGCAAAGGAAAAGAATATTTCCTCCCAAACATTTCCAGCTTAGAATATTTAGTGAACAAACTGGAATTCTCAAAATTTGGGGGGAAAAAGAGAAAGAGAAAACATTTTGGCTGATAAAAATGCTCCTGAATAAAATATTATCTGAAACAAATGTTTAATTCAGAAAACACCTGCCAATGTAGATGTGCCCTTCAATAAATATGGCATCTCTATCCTCATTTAACATGTTTCTTAGCAATGAAATGTTGGCATTAAATTTAAACATAAGTGCAGTATAAAACAAGGATATAGCTATATCCTGTGGACATGGTGTTACAACAGCTAGGCCAGACATTTTCAATGTTTTGAAGTCACAACATTTTTATATTAACACCACATAGAGATCATAGTTAAGTAGCAAGGTGTTTAATGAGATAAACAAGAGAATAGTAATATATCACAGTAATACTGGTCCGTTGTTGGTAACCTATATAAAAGTAATAATCTGAAATTAAGGCTTACGATAATATTAAGACAGTAAAGTTTGAGGATAAAGGCTGTGAGCAGTATAATATTTCCATTTTCATTTTTGTGGTTTGATTCCTGGATCATGCAAAATATCTTCAAAACTTCTTATCTACAAGTGGCAACACATATTCTACTTGTTTTTTAATGCAATCTTGAATGCCCTTGGGACAAATGCATCTTTGTAGAATAGAGTTAATAAAATAATTTATAGATCTGAATGAAAACTGATTTTCATTTTTATGGATTTGCAAGTTATGTCCCTTCTAAAAACTTATTATATAAAATAAGAATCTATAATTTCTAATAAAAACACCTAATGGGCATCATGCTTGCAAACCATGAAAATTTGCAAACACTATACAATCTTATTTTGAAGAATAATGTAAAAAAGTCCTAAAACTAAGAAATTGCAATTGTCAAAATAAATAAAATCAGATGCTACTTTTGTCAAAAGAAATTTCAAGGCAAAAGAATATCTTAATTACTATGATACTGATAATATATGCAGCAGGTTTGAATTGATTTCCAGAAGAAAAATCTTTACAACTTATTAAAATATATATGGCATATATATATATATGCATATATATATATGTTTATAATCAGAAAGCTGTCATTTAAAGACTCATGCAAATGCTTGATAAAAAAGGATGTTTTTCTTAAATAACACAACGCTATTACGATTTTATTTAAAAGCTATTATAATGAAGTATTTTGCTTAATATATATTTAAAGCTTTCCATTTAAAACCTTTACCTTATTATATATCAGTTAATATCAGTGATTTATAACCTTTTTCATAGCATGACACACATAAATTAATTGCTAAAATTCTGCAGCACACCAAAAAATATATTTTTTGCCAACCTGACAAGAAATATAGGTATAAATTTGATTTATTCCCACAGGACAGCTATTGATGTGTTGGCTGTTGTCGTTTTTTTGACAATCTAAAGAAAAATAGGTTAGTGCCTCTGACTACATAATCAAGCACACCAATGAAAATCGCTGGTTTATCTGATCAAATATTTGATAATACCTATGGCCTTAAAATGATGAGATACAGGTCAGGCAAAACTACAAGGGAGAATGGGAAGGATAAGGAAAAATGGAATTAAACATCTCTGAGAATGAAGATGCTAAGATACAGAGGAAAGACCAACCATGAATTTTATGGAGTGTGAAAGATGGATCTTTGGTGCATAGAATGATTGTGCAAAAAGGAAGTGGGTGCTGACCATAACAGTTTGAAAAATATTTCATATAATACAGGGTTTTACTAATGTTTTGCTTTAGAGTAAGGGACTACAGAATCCACCTCACTTCTGAAATGTTTTAGATTAATGTTTATATCATTTCTTAACTAATTGAAAGCTATGATTCTGAAAACTCATTCTAACAAAATTCAGTGTTTTTTATATTGCTGAATGGATTTCTTGAACTTTATCCAAGAAAATTTAATTAGTGAGACTATTTGAAAACACCTACATAAGCTTGTACCCAAGAACCAAATATTTTGATAATCTTATACCCTAAGAACCAACTATTGTGATGCCCTGAGGGATGTTTTTCCTTTTATTTTGTTATCACTTTGTAATTAAAGTGCCATACACCAAAACTATAACATTAATATCTCAAAATATAACTATGTTTCTAAAGTATATAATACATATCTTTTAAATAATAAGTGAAATTATCTGAAGGTAAATTTACAATATATATACTCAAGAAAGGGTACTCAAAAAAGTTATTGGAGCTTCTTATTTTTTTAAATATATTTTATTGATTTTTTACAGAGAGGAAGGGAGATAGAGAGTTAGAAACATCGATGAGAGAGAAACATCGATCAGCTGCCTCCTGCACACCACCCACTGGGGATGTGCCTGCAACCCAGGTACATGCCCTTGACCGGAATCGAACCTGGGACCCTTCAGTCTGCAGACCGATGCTCTATCCACTGAGCCAAACCGGTTCCGGCTGGAGCTTCTTATAATATTAAGCAACACACAGTTTTGAATGATTTAATTTTTTAATTGTTAACATATAAAATTTCACTCAATAGTAGCTAATCTCATCATTTTCAAAAGAAGAAATATATAGGGAATTACTTTCACTTCCAGATACCATGGAATAGCTTGTAGTAGATCAAGGCTCTTGCTGAGGAAAATTAGGAAAAGTTGGATAACATCCAAACTACATAAGGTTTAAGGAATTGGAGAGTTTTTGAGACAGCCAAGATTTGAAGCGCAAGATTCTGAAGAAAAAGTATGTTGTGAATGCTTCTTTTCCTCTTATGAAATGTATCAATTCTTGGCTTAGGTCAAGCTTAGAAGTCAGGTGGAAGCCAGCTGCTATCTCCTACGAAGTAAAACATGAGTTTTGTGCTATCAAGGCAGGCAGGAATTTGAGGGGCCTAGACCCCCCCCCCAAAAAAAAGGAAGAATCTGTTCACAGAAGTCACCAATAAAGTTTCATTGATCATTGGGTTAAGAACAGGTAGAAAGCAAACATAAAGCAAGACAGAGTATTGGCATTCTAATTTCCCTTGGAAGATTCTCAGATGGAAAGCCAGGAAAGCTATGTCTTTGGAAAGGGATGAATAAGAAGACCAAGACTTTAAAGGAGAGAAAATCTGCCTTCAGTCTGCTCAATTCATCATTAGATTGATATGTTCTGTCCTTTTGCTGCCTGACATAGGATGGAATGAATCTCTCTAGAATGAGATAACATAAGTCAGTTTCTATAATCAAACACAATGTCTGTCTAGGATTCTGTTTTTATAAATTACAGTCTTATTGGAGGAAAAGTATTAAAATAAGTAGACAATAGAAACAGACCATAGGTGACACAAATATTAGAGATATCACACATGGATTTTAAGATAAATTCATTAATAGACTCAAGAAACAAAACAAGCCAGGTGATTTTATCATACAACTGCAATATATCAAAAATCAAAGACAAATTCTAGGTCTAAAAATTATAGTAACTTAAATACATATTTCAAAAAATAGTCTTAACAGTCATTTGGAAAGAGCTCAAGAAGGGCTTACAGAGCTGAAAGCTAGGTCATTAGAAAATATCCAGACTAAAGAATGGAGAATAAAATAAAATAAAATAAAATATATGTGAGTTAGGGGAAAAACTATCTAACATTCATGCAATAGGAGTTCTTTGAAGAGGGCAGAAAAAAATGTGGCCAACACAATATTGCAAAGTTTACAATCAAGAATTTGTCAATGCTACAAAAACAAATGCAGTATGTCTTACAAACCCAAAACAGATAAGTACATAAAAAAAATTACACAAACAAAAGAAAATCACACTAAACTTGTTCACCATAAAGGAGGCAAAAACCATAAAGAAGTAGTTTAATCTTAACAGTACCCAGAGGGTGAAACAATCACTACTTTCAAAGAAGTAAAATAAACAATGGAAGTTGGAGGATAACAAAATATCTTTAAAGTGCTGAAAAGGGGGAAAAAAAGCCTACGAAATTAGAATTTTATACCCAAATGTAATATCCTTCCAACAAAATTAAGCTTAGATAAATATACAAAAACTAAGATTATTCATTTCAGTAGATTCAAATTAAGAAAATAGCAAGATATCTCTTAACAGAACGAATCTAGAACAGAGATACAGTGAGAAATAAAAATAATGAAAAATGTTGTTATACATCAATATTGATATTAAATATACAAAGATGAATAATATAGCTTATGGTTTAAACTATAGTTCAAATTTAATGTGTGAAAACAATAATACAAAAGTGAAGAAATGGTTAAATAAAGTGGTCTATCTGTATACCTTGCATTGTCTGGGAAGTAGTAAAATTACAAATTAAAAATAGATGGTCATAAAATAAGAATGAGTTATAATCTCTAATCAATTAAAAATATGTAGTGAAGTATAATTAGTAAACTAGCTAGATTCAGAGAGGGGGGCATGGGTTGGTAAAATTTTGATTTGTGTAAAGTCAAAAAGAAAGAAAAGTAACATAAAGCTGACTCTTTATGCACTGAGCCAAACTGGGTAGGGCTATCCCCACTTTTTTAAAAAATTTAGTTTTATTGCTTAAAGTATTACAAAGAGTATTACATATGTCTCCTTTTTGTTTCTCCCCTTGACCTTTCCCTGGCCTCCCCTACCCCCCAGTGCCTTGTGGCCATTGGTTATGCTTATATGCATGCATAGAAGTCATTCGGTTGATCTCTTATGCCCACTTTTGATGGATATGGGTTATTTCCAATTTGGGGCTACTATTCTTTCATCTTCTAGCATGTTTCTTGGGCATGTAAGTATACTTTTCTGTTAACTTTGTACCTATGAGTGGAAATGCTGTGTAATAAGGTTTGTTCAGCTGTGGTAGATTTGACCGAACACTGCTTCAAAGTTGTGTCATTTCATGTTTGCACCAGAAATGTCTAATGTTTTCTATTTTCACCAGCGTTTGGTGTTATCACTTTTTCATTTTAGGTTTTGGGTGGGTATGTAGTGATATCTCATTGTAATTTTAACTTGCACTCCTTTGGCCACTAGTAAGGCTTGGCCATTTTTCCTGTTATATGGACCTTTGAATATTGTCTTTTCTGAAGTATCTGTTGCCCATTTTTCTTTTGTGCTATCCTTTTCTCTTATAGTTTTTAATACTTGGCATATTCTGCATATATCTCCTTTGTGAGATAAATGCTTTGCAAACAACTTTTCCAGCCTATAGTTTGCCTTTTTCACTTTCTTAACGGTGTCTTTGGATTAGCATAATCTCATAATTTTAATGTAGTTTTATCTGCTATGGTTAGTGCACTTGGACCCTGTTATAGATACCTTTAGTTACCCTAAAAGTGTGACAATATATTCTTATTTTGGGGGGAAAGCTTATTGTTTACCTTTTAATTTCCATTTAAGGGTGACCTGAGTTGATTTTTCTATGTGCTGAGGGATAGAAATCTGTTATAATTTTTTTTCTTACATCTATGAGATTGGCCCAACACCATCTATTAAAAAGACAGTTTTGCCCTAACCGGTTTGGCTCAGTGGATAGAGCGTCGGCCTGCAGACTCAAGGGTCCCAGGTTCGATTCCGGTCAAGGGCATGTACCTTGGTTGCGGGGACATCCCCAGTAGGGAGTGTGCAGGAGGCAGCTGATCGATGTTTCTAACTCTCTATCCTTCTCCCTTCCTCTCTGTAAAAAATCAATAAAATATTTTTTTAAAAAAGACAGTTTTTTCAATATGACAGTGTAGTGTCACCTTTGTCATAAATCACATGTGACACTACTGTGTGTCTGTGTAGTTTCAGATTCTCCTTTAATTTCCTTTATGCACTATACTGTTTTTGTTATGCTTTGAACTAAGTCTGAATTTCTAGTAATGTATATCCTTTGATTTTGTTCTTTTTCAAGATAATCTTGGTTATTATTATCCCTTTTCATTTAAAATTATCTTGCTGACTTTAACATTTAAAAATATTTCCTAGGCCCTGCCCAGTGTGGTTCATTTGGTTGGGCGTCATCCTATGCTCTGAAAGGTTGCTGCTCTGATTCCTGGTCAGGGCACATGCCTGGGTTGTGGGCTTGATCCAGTAGATGGGGTGTGCAGGAGGCAAATGATTGATGTTGTGCTCTCATACTAATGTATCTCCCCTCTCTCACTCTCCCATCCTTTCTCTCTAAAAATCTATTTCAAAAATCTTTTAGTTATTGATTGATTAAGTTATTACATATGTGTCCTTATCCCCACATTACCCTCCCCCCCACCACCACTCATGCCTTCACCCCCCTGTTGTCTGTGTCCATTAGTTAGGCTTATATGCTTGCATGTAAGTCCTTTGGTTGATCTCTCCCCCTTACCCCCACCCTCCCCAACCTTCCCTCTGAGGTTTGACAGTCTGATCGATGCTTCTCTGTCTCTGGATCTGTTTTTGTTCATCAGTTTATGTTGTTCATTATATTCCATAAATGAGTGAGATCATGTGATATTTATCTTTCTCTGACTGGCTTATTTCACTTAGCATAATGCTTTCCAGTTCCATCCATGCTGTTGCAAATGGTAAGAACTCCTTCTTTTTTACCGCAGCATAGTATTCCATTGTATAGATGTAACACAGGGTTTTTTTTGTTGTTGTTGTTGTTTTAATATATTTTATTGATTTTTTTACAGAGAGGAAGGGAGAGGGATAGAGCTAGAAACATCGATGAGAGAGAAACATTGATCAGCTCCTCCCGCACACTCCCCACTGCGGACGTGTCCACAACCAAGGTACATGCCCATGACCAGAATCGAACCCAGGACCCTTGAGTCCGAAGGCCGACGCTCTACCCACTGAGCCAAATAGGTCAGGGCTGTAACACAGTTTTTTAATCCACTCATCTACTGAATGGCACTTAGGCTGTTTCCAAATCTTAGCTATGGTGAATTGTGCTGCTATGAACATAGGTGTGCATATATCCTTTCTAATAGGTGTTTCTAACAACAATGCGGTACCATCTCACACCTGTCAGAATGGCTATCATCAACAAATCAACAAACGACAAGTGCTGGTGAGGATGTGGAGAAAAAGGAACCCTCATGCACTGCTGGTGGGAATGCAGACTGGTGCAGCCTCTGTCAAAAATCTTAAAAATATATATGTACTGGATTTTTTATTGGAAATCCACCAAATCTATATATATATATCATTTTTTTTGAAAAATGCTGTTTTCAACATTGTATTCTGTTCATAAACATGGTAAACCTTTTCATTTGTAGTTTTTATAATCTTAATGTTTCTCAATAATACTTTATGGGTAGAGGTCTTATACATATAGTAGAGGCCTGTTGCCCAAAGAGGTTCGTGCAATAGGCCTTCCTTTCCCCTGGCTGCTGGCACCGGTTTTCTCCCGGCACCTGGCACCCAGGCCTTCACTCTAGCCGGGCTCCAGCCAGAGCCGGCCCCGCAGCCATGAGGCTTTCGCTGCTCCGCTGGCCCCGGGGCTGCCAGGCTTCACTCCACTGCTTTGAGCCTACGTATGCAAATTAACTGCCATCTTTGTTAAGTTAATTTGCATACTCTCCTGATTGGCTGGTTAGCGTAACAAAGGTACAGTCAATTTACATGTTTGTCTATTATTAGGTAAGATTGTTAATTTCATTCTTTGGCTTGTTTTTTTTTGGATTCTATTGCAAGTTGTATGTGCATTTTTTAAATTTCATTTTCTAATTATTTTTTGATAGTGTATAGAAATATAATTTATTTTTTATATGTACCATTTACCCAGTTCCCTTGCTAAATTCATTTACAAATACCAATTGTTTTACTGTAGAAGCCTTTGTAGTTTATAAATACACAGTTATGCCCTGGCTGGTTTGGCTTAGTGGATAGAGCATTAACCTGTGGTCCAAAGAGTCCCAGTTTTGGGGTGTTGGGGGTCAATCGGGACCCAGATCAGGCCGGTTGTCTGCCACAGTGCATGTCATAGCCACTGGTCTTTCCAGTCGTTCTGGTCATTCCAACATTCTGGTCGCTGGGCTTTCATATATATAGATTTGTACTACAGCAGGGGTACAACAAAGAACATACCATATGTTATTGTTTATATAAAATTCAACAACAAAATTAATTGGAAGAAATGGGAATCAAAATAGTGATTTCTTTTTGACATCATGACAAGATGGGACAAAGGGGACTCATATGCTAATAATGTTCTATTCCTTAAAATCATCGAGAAGTAGATGTATATGTTTTTCTTGTTCAAATATTCAATAAGACATACATTTACATTTGTGCACTTTTGAATATGGGTTTTACATCAATGAAAATTTACTTAACATAAAACAAATAATTCCATGGTAATGAAAATAGGCTTCAGAAGAAGTTTTAGCCTTGTCTTCTCATGTGCTTTACTAACTTGCTATACCAATAAAGAAATTGTTCCATAGCTTTGGGTTCTATATTGGCCTCATGAAGAGTTTGGTCTTCAATTTTACTTATGGCAAGAGAAGTTTAGACCTTCAGTGTATAAATACCTCCACAGTAATTAATCCAAAGGAAAGCACTATAAAATAAATCACAATAGAGTGCTATGTCTTAGTTTTATGTACTTTCACTTCCCTCCCCTAAAATCTCAAGACTAATTATATTGAGAAATAATTATATTATTGTGTCCTGGCTACAGACATATGAAGTAAGCAGGGGGTGATATTATTATCCTATCTCACAAGTGAGACATAATGAACCAAAAACAATGCCAAAACTTATTTGGATTTTTACTAAAGGAGGAAAACTATTTCCAGATGTTGGCTATTGTAAATAACACTGTAGTGAACATTCAAATTACTGTTTCAAGATCCTTAGAACGTATTCCCAGAAGTGGGATCACTGGGTCAAGAGGCAGTTCCATTTATAATTTTTGAGGAAACTCCATACTATTTTCCACAGTGGCTGCACCAGTCTTCATTCCCACCTACAGTGCAAGAGGGTCCCCTTTTCTCTACATCCTCGCCAGCACTTGTTGTTTGTTGATTTATTGATGATTGATGGTAGCCATTCTGACAGGTGTGAGGTGATATCTCTTTGTGGTTTTAATTTGCATGTCTCTGATGATTAGTGGCTTTTAGCAGTTTCTCATATGTCTATTGGTCCTCTTTGGAGAAGTGTCTATCAGGAGATGAATGGATACAAAAGCTGCAGTACATTTACACAATGGAATACTACTCAGCCATAAAAAGGGAAATCTTACATTTTGTGACAGCATGGATGGGCCTGGATATTGTTATGCTAAGTGAAATAAACCAGTCAGAGATGCATAAATGCCATACGATCTCACTTATATGTGAAATCTGGTGAACAAAATAAATTGGCAAACAAAATAGAAACAGAGGCATGGATACATGGAACAGAGAAGTGTCCCCTGATCCAGAATTCTGACAGCAGCATCCATGGAAGAGAGAGGTAGACTGCTTCTTGTTCTTAAAGGAACTGAAGATGATTACTAGTACATCTATACTGAACTTCCACATAATAGGTCTGTAAATAGTAACAATACCTCAGAATTCCTAGTGGGTGTCCTGATGATAGAACACCTCATTTTGCTCAAAGCAGTAGAGTTGAGACATTTCATACATGATTGATGGGACTAACTGGTCTTACCTCAGAATCACATCAGTCTATCTATTCATGTTTCAGGTTACTCTAGGGATCAACTTCCACAGTGCATAGTTCTAGGAATATGCTTCTAGCTTCTAAAAATCTCTATATTGTCTTAAATTGGTTTATAATGCATTGAACTCAAGAAAGGGGCTCTCCATTCTCTAAAAACTCTAATCCAAATAATTAAAGCAATCATGTATTTCCCATCAATTATAGGTACCAAACCCTGAGTGGAAATGTGGTTTAGTTCAATGTGATAGCTGTGATAAAATCCAGGTTAAGGAACTTAACCAAATTTATTTCTTCTAATGTCAACTCCAGTATGTTCTTCCAGGGATTTTCTAAATTGTATGATGTTAGCAAAGGGCATCAGTAGTGAGACATGTATTATAAATGAGAGCATGCAAGCTCTGAGCTTGAGAATTTCCACTACCTGGTCTTCTTGGTTCTACTTCCCCATCTATACCTCTCTATTGCCCATGCTGTATCAACCCTAAGTAGATCTCCTTAAAACTCATGTTGTTGATAGCCTTATAGAAGCAATAGCTTCTGGTATGCTTTTGGAATTGAGTTCAAAATTATAGCTGAGGATCATGATGAAGTAACTTTTCTCATTTCACCATCATTTCCTATCATGGTTATCCCTGTTTGCATTGTTTAATTTTAGGCTCATTGACTATTTCACTCAACTGGAGGAAAATCTTCATTTATACACACACACCATGTTTTTTTTGCAAGATATAAATAGTTATAGGGATATATGCAAAGAGGTTACATTTACTATTTAACTAATCAATGCTATCATTTTGAAATGCTAGAATTCCACCCAGGGAATAAGCTCTAAGATGAGGAATAAAAATGCTCATGTGACATCTTACCTAAATTCTAAGGGAATTTACTAGTTATTCTGTACTTGGCAATTATGAGATTTCAATATTGTGGAAAGTATTAGTTTCTGGATTTGCAACTATAAAAAGGACTAGGACTGAGAATAAATATTTCTAGTCTCAAGTTCCTGTACTTTAAATTTTCACTCACAAAAAGTATTGCTGCAAATAATATTCATGAGCAACCAAACAGCGTAACAGGTTTCCCCCACTATCTGAAAGTAGAGTGTCCCTATGAACCCTTTTGTAAGTCTAAATGGCTGAAGACACAGAGCAATTACTTTAGGACACATCTTGTTAGCACCTGCACAAAATAAACTGAGATAAAGCACAGGCGCCCACAGATATAGTGCAAAGTCCTGAGGCTTGAGGCTGAGTTTAGTTCCTAGGAGAGGACATTGGAGGCACCACACTCTTTTCTTGGGGTGCACCTGTCTCTACAAGGGGTGGCTGCAAAACAAACACTGAGTACTGATTACACTTTTCCTTTTTTACCCTAAAAGTGAAAATCCTCTTCAGATGACTCTGGTAGCGACAACAAGCACTAACGTAGGCCTTTCATAAAAGTGAATTTGCGTACAGTGGGGCATACTTGTATATAGTCCTTCATCCCATACATTTTTTTACAGCATACCATTAATGATAGAATCACTTTATATACCCAAAATAGTTTTTAAAGAAATATCATAACTGACCTGAAGAATAAAATTACTTATTTATTTTGATCCTAAAAAAATTAAATGACCTTTGAAAGATATTTCAGAATAGCACAAGACCAATTTAAAGTACTAGAGTAAATTGAATTTTGTCACCCAAATTCCTTATTGGATTTCAATTCGCTTCTTGCTTACCGAGATATTGTGATTTTTTTCATACTGTGGACCTTGAATATTAATTTTCATTTAAAAATTTTAAAGAGTTGATGTTCTGAATTATAAATAACATAAACTATGTGGGCATTTAAAATTGAAGAGAGCTGAGAAGAGTTGCTTTTAGAAAGAGCAAAGAGGACAAGTGAACAATTTAAAAATGGAATGAATGGAATTTAAAAATGCAAATGAGTGAATCATATTTTTCCAGAAGCCAGATGTCCACTTGCTTCCATGTTACAAATCAGTAGAAAGGCTTATTTGTAAGGCAAGGTTTACACAGTGAAAACAAAATGATGTATTTAGAAAAACAGTCTATTGATCCATCTGGGTTCAATGTCTATGTAAGAAAGAAGAAAAAAAGATGGCATTTTGGTTAACTTCACTTCAATTATCAAGATCAGAATTGTTAATCTTCCTTCAAAAAGCCCGTCAATGTGCACTAGTTTGTATGGTGCATTTCTTCGTGTGTACTCCCTTAGCATTCTCTGTGAAGGGTAGCCACAGCTTTTATAAAGGACCATATCTCCCAAAAGGTTAAGAACTACTGCTCTTTTAGTCCAAATGACTACATTTTAAAATCATATTATCTGCAATTATTTTACATAGATATTAACTAAAGACACAAGTATGAGGTCTTAAAAAATCAAACATCCTGCAAGTAAAACTTTTCTTGAATAGCCCAATTTCATGATTTGATCAGAAACTAATACCCTTTGGAAATGGGAACGGTTAGACATTACAAGTGCACTTGATCATAAATAATTATTGTAAAGATTATCATTTTCCTCATAAATGATAACACAAAAAGTCACATACTGCAGGTAAAAAGAAATGTTAAAATTATATCATTACTTTAAGTATTTATACATGTATTTGTCTGAGGGCTTGTATATTTGCATTAACATGATCAGATATTTATCAAGTCCACCAAAAATGTAAGTAAACTAAGAATTGAGAAATTTACTTTTAACTATGCAAAAACCATGTGAAGTCGCTGAATTTCACAATACCATATCACTTAAAAGTTTATAAATGGGAGGGTCATGAGGAGAACAGAAATATATGCATCCCAAGGGTGATTAAAATCATTCAAAGTTGTTCAGAATACAGGTTCCTCTAAAACATGTACTAGTATGCATACACTTTGAATAATTACAAAGTCAGTGTTTATTAAAATACATTTCATTTTCAAAATTGAGCTACAAGCTGTTAACGTGTATACATTTTGGGGAACACCCTAATATAGTACAGGTGTTATTCCCCTTATTTTTAATTTGAATGTTCTGTTAGAAATGTCTACTCCAAATCCCTTAGTGTATTACCATTACTGTCATTTCACTTCTCTATTTTTTTTAAATGTCTACACAGGAAAGAAGGCATTGAAAGTTATCAATTCCTGAGGAAGTACAGGTTGAAGGCAGCCAACAGGTATCAGTAAGGTTCTTTCACATCACACCCATATAATCCATCAGTGACTATTATCTGATCAAAATTAAGTATATTTTTCAGCTCATCTCACTAGATTTAGTTCAACTTTTTCCTTACATGAATAGACCTTGTCTAACTAAGTAGAATTTTTAAACTGAGGGATGGTGGGGGTCAGGGCTGGTCCAGATAACACAACCTGAATAGTGTACTGTTTCTAAGATCCTTTTATTTATTTTTTTTGGAGAGGTTAGATTAATCCTTTTTAACCTTCGATACACAATTTATCAGAATCAGAGAAATATAATGCATTAAATACAGAATTTCATTTCTAAAAGTCCAATGTAAGATAGTTATAGAAGCTACTTAAAAGAAACCCATATTTCACCTCATCTTTTGCAGTAACTAGGACAGGCATTTCACCAGAGAACAGGAGCTCAATAACTACTTCTCTCAGTGAGATAATAGTATTTGTTCACATAATACACAAGAATAAATATTAATTAATTGTTGGCCTTTGTTGGGACGGAATCAAATCTATTTGCTCAGAAGATAAACTTGACTTTACCATTTGATCCGACTATTTTCTGAAATCACCAAGCCATGCCGTAGGACTTGGACTCATAGTGTAGGAAGTCACCTAAGGCCTTGCCTCTCACGTGGTCTTCAGCTGGGCGGCATCAGGCATCACCTGAAATACAAATTCTCCCACGCATGCCAGGCCTTCTGAATCAGTATCTTCAGTTTGACAAGACCCCCAGGTGACTCATATACAGGCTACATTTGAGGAGAACTGGTCTAGATTAGTGGCTCCTAAAGTGTGATCCTCAACCAGCAGCACCGATATCTCCTGTGAGCTCGTAAAAAATGAGAATTCATCAGTTCAATCCCAGGCCTCCTGAACCACCTACATGTTCTCCAGGTGGTTCTTATGCGCATCATAGTCATTATAGTTTGGAAATCACTGGCCTAAATCATTACATTCTGATTTTGTTTCAAATATTTTCTATGTACCAAGCTCTCCTGCTACCTGTTTCTTTTGCACACTCGCTAGAATGAGAAGCCTTCTAACACACTGTATAATAGAGAAAGAAAAAAATGCTTGTATATTTAGCTGTTCTTGGAAAGCCCTAGAATCCCCAAAATGTTTAAAACAATTTAAGTGTAGTATTTTCTATTTGGATTTGGCAATATCCCAATTTATTCTTGTTATCTCAAAAGATATCATAAAATTATCATAATCACATTTACTTATGTTTACATTTTCATACATACACACACACACACATATAAAGCATTAAAAAAAACAGAGGTATTGAATGGGTAAAAAGTAGTCATGATAATAATCACACATTTACATTTAGTAGTTATGGTTTTCCCCTTTCCTTCCTACGTAAAAGAAGACCAGAAAGAAGACCTAATATCAAACCAAATTGATAGAAGCAGAATTTCACAATAATGTGTATTTTAAAAGCCACACACACACACACACACACACGCACACACACACACACACACAATGTTTTAAAGGCAAAGGCTGCTAAGCTGCACAAATTAACTCAGCCCTCATGTGGCAATCTTTGATTTATTAGCAAGAAATTGAAGTGGCCCCACTTTTACCATCAATCCAGTTCAACAATCACCTCCTCTATGAAGCCTTCCAGGCTTTCTGAGGCAAAGTTAGAAGCTTCTCCTTTAACCTCTCATAGAAATGGTGGCATTCATTTGTCATAGCCCTTGATAAAACTGTATTGTTAATTTTGGTTATTGCCTCATTAACCATACTACGGATATTTTAAAGGTTTAGAGCTTTATCTTAATAGTCCCTGAATAACTGGTAGCAAGCATTATCATGCCTTTTAGTCAATACTCAGATATATTTGAATAAACAAATGAACAAATGAATTAAACTATCAGAATAGAATATACCCTTTTAGAGCATAAGAATTCAAACAACAATGAAAACATCAAGTATCAGAAAAAATATGAAATAATATCTCATTCCTTCTTATGATAAATGTCAAAATCTTGTTTTGTACCCATGTAAGGCTTAAACAGTTAAATGACTTGCTCAAATTTATGTAGCATGCTATTGAAACACCAGAGAAATATCTTCTTGGTTTTGCCATTGCCCAACACTGCCACTTGAAAGACTGTGAATGTGCCTTTCACACTTAAATAATTATGGAAATTATGTTGCATTTCACCTTCACCATCACCTTAGCTCATTATAATTTTAGAACTCTAAAAAATATTTTCATCCTGTGCATCATTTTTTAAGCCTCACAATTCTTACTATTTCGAATATATTTTTTGTCTGTTTTAGGGTATCTTTGAAACATTTCCAGACCTCATCTCACCTTAAAAGGCCTCTTCCTCTTTCAATACCTGTGCTTGAACCCCCTTCCTGTTAAAGAAGTTGCTCACACACCAGGGAGAGAGCAGACAACTTAACATTGCTTGGGAGGACTTCCTTCCCATGCTTGAGTCCCTGACAAGCACGTGTAATGTTGGATGACCTTTTGCTCCAGACTACTCAGCCTATTGTGTAGTGGCTTCCTTTTCTTTGATGCAGCAAAGAAGAGTTCAGGCCTCAAGTCTTTGAAGTGGAGCAGTAGAAATTTGCCAAATAAAAAATCCCAAAGATCTTTGGAGGCAGAGAATCAACATTGTTAAGAGTGCCATACCCTTACCCCCAAATTACCTATCTCCACGCTTTAGCTTTCCAGATATATTTTAGTTGTAGAAGCTATTCAAGTGTCACATTTGAAGAAAGGTAGGGGGTACAGGGAAAAGACAAATGTGCTTCCTGTAAAGAAAAGAATGCATTAAATGCATCCTTGTGGATATAATTAACCATTAATTTGACTATACACTTATTTGTTTGGTTTCTTAGTGAGAATGTTTGAATAATCCTCCTGTACAGGTGATAAATATCAGTTCAGGAAACATCATTCTAGGGACTGGGAACTTGTTTCAGGGCAAATATATTCAAAAATGCACTCATTGAGCTAAAAGAAATGCAGTGGTGCATTCAGTGTGTACAAACTGAATATGTAAGATAGCTGAGATGCTGCAAGGGGAGGTGTATTATTTCTGTATGTCCTGCCCCAACTACGTATACGTCAAGATCACTGCATAGATGTCATTTCAAAATCATAATTTCCTAACCATGTAGAGGGAGGTATGAAAAAATGAATATTGAAAGATGTCTTAAACGCCAGTGCTAGCAAATATTGATTTACGGTAAATTCCCAACAAAACAAGTCTGAAATGAAGTCATTAATTTTAGAATTTAATTAGCTAAAATATCTAATTCATTCAAATATGGCAAAGCAAAATCTGAAAATAAGAGATCTAGAATATAAAATCCTGTGAATCTTTGAGTCCATGAAATGTGATAATGATTATTCAGTTTCTTGCCCAAAATGAAACAATGACACTATAACATTGGAGGAAAACAAGTTTCTGTAACATTGTGAATGGCACTGCCACTGCAATCTCTGACTATTTTTTGGGCTTGAAATATTGACATTCACGTACTCCCATCCTTGCTAGTTATAAATATACTATAAGAAGAAAAACATAATAAAAAATAAATAATGAAAGTGCTTTGTGTGTTAAACTCAAATCAGATTTAATTTGTGAATAGAAATTTTGTAATTTGTATTTGGTTAAGGAAATGTGATCTGGTCACAAACAATGAATGGCCTGGATGTCAGAGCCAGCTGTGAGTTTCAAAACTAAAACTTGGAGAATTTTAATGTCAAATTTATTATTGTATATGATTTTATAATAGTACTATAATCTACTTTAATAACAACACATGTTTTTTATTTCTTTGTGAATTCTCAACCCCCTCCTCCATGGAAATCAGATTTCAGGAATTCTTACGCAGTCCAACCCCCCCCCCCCCAACATTATAGTCTTTGACTCAGCCCGGAATACATTTTATTCTGTTCAGTAAAATATCTCTCCTAAATGCTCTCACGTTTCAAATCACTGTATTCATCCCTAAGTATTATTTCTGCCATAAAAATATCTCTGTGCTTTCAGAAATCATTACAAAATCATTGAGATGTCTATCTGAAAATCAGTGGCAGTTTTGGTGACATATTTATTCTAATTCTCAAAAGCCAGTCATTCCTAAGTGTGGAGCTATGTTTTTTCCTGGTTAAGTTCAGGGTTTGCTAATCAGAGAGCAATGGCTTCAAGGCTGCTGCAGCAGCATGCTTACTTAAACTGGAGCACAAACTAGGTCCATGTCCAGAAGCACGCATTTACCCATAAAAACTGAGACATTATATTGCCCAGTAATCAACTAGGACAGGCAGCTGTTCGTAGATGTGTCTCTGTTTCATTCACTAAAAGAGTAGAGCCATATATTTTAGGGCCTTACTTCTTCCCCCTCCAAAGAACAAGTCGCAAAACAAATCACAGAGAAGGGATTCAGAAAACACAGGAGCTGTATCTTCAGCCCACATAAACTTATTATATAATTGTACACTTGTAAGAATTATAGCAATGAAGCAGTATAGCACCTAAATAAGCATTTCATTTGAGAATGAAGAAATGTAGAACCTTATTCAAAAATAAGACTTTGGAAGCCATTGTTTGTTTTCTGATGTCAAAGTTCATGAAAGAGATTATAAATAGCATGTACTTTTAACATTCACATTCTTAGCTTTCAAAATAATATTACATATAGGATACAGTGCATTTATTCAGTTACTCTTTACAGCAGGATAAATATCTATTCATGTCATCTACATATCTGCCTATAACTAAAAGTCTTTGGTAAGCCCCCCCCCCCCATAACTGTATTTGCTGTCAAAGAACTTGTAAGGATACCATAGCTATATTTACATATGTACAACTTGAGGTACATGGGAAAAAGCAAGTAATCAAGAGCTTCAATTTGGTGTCTTAAGAATTGTCCTCTATTCTTATTATCCTGCAATTGTGTTCAGAGCTTGAGAATTTAAAATGGAAAAAAAAACCCCTCATACTAGCAATCACCATTTTTCCTGTAATCAAGTCAATCTGTCCTTTCATATTCTTTCACTGGATTGCTTTTCTCTGTTTATTGTTGTTGCTAAACAAGGTGAGAGTTTAGGCGACATTTTTTTCAATGATGATTTCCTTTGCAATAACAAAATCTTAAATGCAGTCTCTCTTTTTACTCCTGCTATGTGCTATCAAATTCATCTTTGTATGGGAGGCACAAACTAAAATGAGTAAATTGCCCTTAGTAGGTAGTACTCTTTTCCAGACACTAGGAAGTAAATTGTCAAAGAGTTACACAGGGTTTTAGCTGCATGATTCCCATTGACTTTAATGGGAGTTGCAAGGAAAACACCCCATGCAAAGCTTAGAAAAGTAGGGGTTAGTTTTCTGTATGGTCTCCACTGTATTTTGTACCTTCTAGCCTTTGAACATTCTCTCTTCTCATACCTCTCTGTTCTCCTCTTTCTTTGCATGTTACCCCTAAAAGGATATAAATCTTAGGCCTTTTTACTTAACCATCTGCATACATAGTCAACTTACTCCACCCCAAATCACACAGTTAAACACCTTTTCCAAACCCCCATCCCAAACCATCCATTAATGTCCAGCTTATGTAGTTAGCTAGAGAAACTATTTTTTTATAATTTTAGAAATATTGTTATACTATTAGCTGCATATTTTTGAAATGTGCTGTATTTCAAATGATATCAAAATTGCCTAAATTATATTCTTACTTCCTAAAAATGCTTATTAGGATTATCACTTTCAATATTTTTAATTTAAGTAGTTTTAGTGTCTCCTGAAAGTTCCCCTAGAGCACAAATATATAAGCCACTGGGAAACACACCAGGCCCTGCAAGGCAGTTATCATAGCCACTTAAGCAGCAGTTAGCTAAAGTGATTCATAGGACAACAGTGAACAACATAATAGATAGCATGATGTTAGATTCTGGCAGAATAGGTACAAGATTCTACCATGTCTGGGGAATGAAGGACACCCTTGTCTGTGTGGTGGAAACAGCAATACCACAATAGCCTGATGTCACTCTTATATTATACACTGCAACACACACACACATACACATACACACACACACACACACACACACACACACACACCCTATGGGATTGTTCTAATTCTCTAGCAAGTTTTGATTGTGGAGAGAGCCAAACTAGACTAGCTTTGAGCTAGATTTGTATGAGTGTTTGGTTCTGTATAGAATGCACAAAAGGCCCAATCCCTGTGACTACCACCTTTTTCATTACCGGGGCTTTAATTACAAAGTAAGATGCCAAGTAATTGGCAAGGAGAACACGACTTGCTTATTTATCAAATACCTCTATCCTATGCCCCTGGCTTCTCTCCTTTACTGCACTTTTATAATAAATTACCAGGGTAGCAGTATAAAGAGTAAAGCGCCTTTCCTTTGCACATTTATCACCCAACTTACCTTGAATTCTTTGTCTTATTTCAAATCATACCAGTGAAAAAGGATTTGCACTCAGTGGCATATTAACCAACACACCCATACGCCAAGCACAGAAAGCCTAAAACAAAGAGTAACTTCTGCTAAAAGCATGTGATTTACTATGAAAAATCGTCCCGGTTCACTTTTGCACCAATGGATTCATTATTTCTATGAAACACTGTGGGAATGTGTCATAAAATACCAGACACATTGAGCAAACATCCTGAAATCTCAGCACACAGGGTACCTCACAAACATACAGGACATGTTTTTTTTTCTCAATTTGTTGTCTTATTTGCCCCCAGTTATTATCAATTACTACTGTTCGATCTCTATGTTGATCATGACAAAAGATATGTTTTTCATAAAATAACACATTTGAGCATAACGAGAACCTTGGTTCTCATCTTCCCGTTGCCGAATAGCACGTCTCGTGCTGTACAGGCGCAGTTGGCTGTCCAGGCCCCCTGATGCCAAATTGCGGAGGATATTCTTGTCGCAGTGACAAATTGCTTGCTGGTGGGCTGTGCAGAGTGTTGTTCTGGCAGCATCGGAGTTGTCTACGTGTCTGTCACTTGGTTAGGCGGCTTTAATGCTAGGTGATTTCACCCTCCCCCACCCTCTTTCCTTTCTCCTCAACGCATTTTCCAGACTTACCTTGGCTTCCCAGTGAAGGGGGCTTTGCATTCACTTGACAGGGAGCCTATGGAGATGTCTCCCATGCCCTCCGTACAGGTATCTGTAGGGTGAGAAGAGGATTTTGTTCACAGTGCCATACTTGTTTTCCATACAAACCTACAGGCTGCCATTACAGCCACCCACATCCCGGTTGGCAACGCACTTATGCAGTGAGCGCCTTAATGAGTCCAGACAAAACGGCACAGCATTCTTGACACACAGGAATATCGTGCATTTTAATGGTATTGCAGGGTAATTTATTTCTTTAGTCTGTAAAATGTTGATGGTCAATGTGATTTGTTAACATTTCAGCAAAGATATTATTCTGCTTTTGATTTGATACTCATTTTTAAAACTAAAAATATGTCTTTTATAAGTTCCTTACAGTAGTTATATTTCTTCAGTGAGGATCTGCTTTAAAAAAAAAAGCAGAAATGTAAACAAGTAGACAATTGTCAGTAAACAAATTAGCTTGTAAACATACTGTAGGCAATTCCAACAATGTCTGCTGACTACCTAGGAAGGTATATAATTTAAAGCCTCTAGATAATTTGTGGGTAAAGTCTAACCAGCTGACATTTTGAGATAAATAATAAATAATACTCCTATTTCATTACAGAGTTTATAATTAAGTATAAACATAAAGGCATTTAAAAAACTATAACCACAGGAGATACAGTATTGTAAGATTATTTTGTAAAACTGAAAAGGATAATGGAATGAATACAAAAGATGTAGGAGGACATTTTAAGGTTTTGGGATGGCAGTAGTTTTTTTGTTTTTTTTCCCATAAAACATATTCTGCAACCGTGGTGTATTACTTAAGACTTGAGATGTATAAAAGAAGCTAATGGGTTTTTCACAAAGGACAATATACAATGGAATAATTCTAAAAGGAAATGAACAGGCTTTTCATCTTGTGGGGAAAAATGTTTGTTTTTGCTCCTCTTATATATACATGTATTTGCTAGTTTTATTGTTAAAATTGTAGCCCTGAATTAAGTAGACTATAATGTTCTTCTAAATACTTTAAAGATATTAGATAATATTTTTTTTTTTCAAAAAGATAGATACATGGGTAGGTAGATGGAGAGATAGACAGACCAAAGGTTTCACTTAGGTTCAGTAGAAACAGTAATAATAAAGCTGTAAGTAGTGGAACTGGAAGAAAGACTAAAAGATATTTTAACAGTTTCAACTCTCAGGACACACAGGTAAAATTTTCAACCCAAAGAGATGTTTAAATCAGTTTGTTTCCATCATGGCTGCTGATAGGACTTTAGTCAGTCCTCTGATCCACGTGGGTATTTCCAAACTAAGCTTATAAATTATCTTTCCCAGACACTTTGTGTTTTGTTTTATTCTTTATTCTCTAAAACCTAACAGCACAAATGTCCCTGTTCTCATCACTTAGGAGCATCCAGTATGATACTATTGATCCTAAAATTGCTGGGGTTTTCTGAGAATGCACTGTTGGTTCTGCACTGTTGTCACTGAAGTGGTTAAATCTTTGTTTGTTTGTTTTATTCTGAATGGCTCTTAATGGATTAAGCTGTAGGCTTTCACCAAAGCAGTAACTGATTGTTAAAGTAGCAGGGAATAAACTAACCACAGGGTGTGTGTGTGTGTGTGTGTGTGCATGCATGTGCTGCCAGAGCAAAGTAAATGATGATCTTTAAGTTCTAAAATGAAGTTAGCATAAATATATGTTAAATAAAGTATTTCTCACTATTTATATTTAATAGGTCTATCCACTGTAAATTGCTATGAATTATGTTAACCAATACCTATAATGGAATATCTCTATTTAATCAAGAATAATTGAATTAAACTATATAATGACCCACGACTGTGAAGTGGATAATATTAAATATTAATTACAGTTGCAAATCACATTTTACTATGAAATTAACATGCCATTGTGTTTTCATCCATTGTGCTTTTCATAATTTTACCAATAATATTCAAAATGGTAATTCCAACTTATATAGACCTTTAAAGCTATCACTGGGACTTTAAATAAATATGTACTCATCTTCAGAATATTAAGCTGCGATTCTGGACTACTATAATTAGTTTTCGGTTTGAGTGTGATATTAAGTAGAGGATTAATGACTTGACAAGCAAAGATATACCCGTATTTGGAGAAACAGATGGAAATGCATGAACTTATATGAGTGTTTTACACAGTGCCAGCTCCTTTCGAAGAGGAAGCCCTTATTCAAGGTCTCATTACCAATGCACAGGGATTCCAAGAGCTAAATACTCAACTCAAAAAGTGAAATTCTATTTTACCACTCTCTTAATAGGTGTGATGGACAAACCACTACAGATTGGGCCAGACTGGTTCCAGTCACCCATCCAGTCTCCAAGAAAGGCACACACTGCCACTCTTGAGAACACATGTAATAGAGGGTGACTCTCTCAGGGTATGACAAACTCTTCTTGGATTTGCTGGGAATAGATTTTTTCCCAATGGTCAAATCATGAAAGTCTAGACGAAACTAACTATATTCAATACAATGGTCTCTGCTTCAGCTTCAAATAACCTCAGATCTATTCATCAAAGTCCACAGGCATGATGGTCCATTGGCAAATTTTCAGCATGGCTGTTTCAGAGAAATGCAACATAGCATCTGGGCCTCTCTGACTGTTCTACTTAGAATCCTGCATGTTGGAAGTACACCCTGTTAGAAGGGAACAGGTTATTTTAAACATGAAACTAAAAGCTCTCCATTATACCTCTGGCTTCTCTTGGACATAGATATCATATTTCATACTCGCACATTTAAGTGCAAATGAACAGTTTGTTGTACTTCTTAGAAGGTTAGCTTAATTCACTAAATCATATGCAAAAGAACAGCAAAAAGTTCTCTTTCTCATAAATTTTGCACACAAAGACCTGAAACCTTGGAGGAAGTTTCTAATTTCCATCTCATATTTGTTATAAATGCAATGAATTGAATTGAAAGGGGGCTATATTAAAGGGAATGCATAAGCTTCAAAATGAGAGTGCTTTTATCGTATATAGAGAATGATTGATTCTGCTATAATGCCAGTGCAGTCTTTGTAATTTTCAAAATTCCATTCAAACTGCTGATATTCTGATGACAAAACCAACTGCCACTGTAACTCCAGAGCCTAACATTAAGAGAAGGGATTCAATGAGTGCAATAAAAAAGAAGGCAATTTTTCCCCTTGCGTGTAATATTCTAAAATTAAGGTGGGAACATTTAATAAAACCCACATGAATACTCTTAGGGAACAACTAATTTGCTAATTGTGTGACACCCAAAAAGCCAAATGTAGTTAATATTTATATAAGAAAAAAATGATGCTTATCTAAGACCAAGGCCGCTGTGTCATAATCTTTTCCTGAGGCATTGTACCAAAATAACAAGGGCCGGGAGAGGGGAAGGGAGGTTATAAAGTAAAAGGGCTTGGTTTTTTTTTTCCTTCTTTCTTTTTTAAGATCTGGGGTACCTCTGACTGACCTAATGTATTTTTATTTGTGACACCTTTTCAAAAGCAAAACAAACAAACTGTCTCCAGAGGCTATAGAGCCTCTTTTTGAAGTGTGCCTCTTGTTCTTACTGTATTTTCCAATAATCCTTCATTTCACTTTCTCCACTATTATTTTATCTTCCCTACTCACAGAGTCCTGGTCCATATCTTCTTGCACTAACCCTCCTCAAGTGTCCCAGCCTTCTCTTGACACTCCTTTGTCACTTAGGGAAGAGGAGGGGCCCTGGAGAAAGACTTGGCCCAAGACACACCCCCAACCTTCTTCCCTGTTTATCCCACCACCTGCAAATGAGGAGGAAACTTTTCAGGGTTTGAATGAAAGCCTCGGCCTCTCCTATAGACAGGGATGCACGATGCGGAAACAGTGTTTGTTAACCAGGCTGAACCACTGAAAAGATCACACACGACAGGGTAGCTTAGAAGCTCTGAGGAATTTAGGCCATACCAGGTTAACTAAATGAGAAGCCAATAGATCAAGTGAACTTTCCTGACCCCCAGACATCCAAAAGCCCAAGTTTACACAGGACCTTTAAAGAACTGGGTTGGGAAGACTTTTTTTTTTTTTTTTTTTTTTTCATGAGGATGAAAGGGTGTTTGGCACATTGGCAGTACTCCATCTGAGAGCAAAATATGTTTGCAATTTTGAAATAAGAAACAAAACCATCCAGACTGACTGTCAACAAATCGATTTCAATGGCCGTTTGTGTTTTGGGTACTACATTAGAAAAATGAGCCCAATTTGGAAGTTTTCAAAAAGATTATTCCCCAGGTTTTCATTGCATTGTTACTCAGAGTAGAATAGAGGAACATGATTGGAAGTAAAATATAAAAGAATGAGGTTAAAAATTGGAATTGTAATTCAAATCTAACATACTGACTGGTCCCTCCATATACAATATAGCTCCTATAGAAAAGCTTGGGTAAAGGTAAAAAGGTTTATAAAATGTGTAGGATTTTTGAATCATAGAAATGATGTGCACATATAGGCTCCAGTGGCTTAAAAATTTTAATAAGAACACTCCTTTCACTAAATTGAACTGTGAAATAGAGGAGGAAGAAATTTCAAATGATATTTATTAATATGTTTTATTACCTGGCTTTGCCTTCTCATTTTATCCTCAACTTTTTGAATGAAAATGTTTTCCTCCCTCCAAGAGGTTCAAAGAGCTTACCCATTTATTTTTATGTATATTCAGAATATTTGAAATGCTAGAAATAGATTAGCCTTTTCAAATATCTCAGTAGTAATATTACTCCTTCACATTTGTCAGTGCATGGGTGTGTGTATACCAGTTATTAAATGAATACAATCTCAGTGTGGTCAATGTGGGGGGCAGAGGGAGATAGGTGTGGGAGAGGGTATATGGGGAGGGGGATTAAATTAAATTAACTTTGGAAAATAAATGATTATAATCTGCCATTATGTGTAATTGAGAGTATTTTTTATTGTATTAATTTTAATAGAGGGTAAATTTAATTATAATAAGTCAGGAAATAGGTAGATAACGGGGAGATCATATAGATGGATATGGATATGAGTATGAATATAGATATATAGGTAGGATTTCAGTAGAAGTCAAGGGAATCAATTTGGCACACAACTATTTTATGCCCTTAGATGAGTCATACAGGTCTTGTTTCCCTTTCAATCAACTGATAATATAATAATTGTTATCAATTTTTAATAAAAATTATTTATCAAAAAATTGTTTGAAGAGTCATCCATAAACACCAACTTTTAGCATAAAAATATGCCCAAAATTTCTTCAAAACTTCTTCAAGAAGCAAGAAACTGTCCAGGAATAAATGCCTTATGGCAGTCTAGACCCATGTTCTAAATTCCTTCAGAAGAAAGCTTTAATCACACTTTCATCTCTTAAATGCTTCACTGTTTCTGCAGCTCTTCCAGTGGCACCCAGAGCATTGCCCAGACCTATAGATCTTCTGCAACATAGGTGCTCACTGACTCACTGTTATTAAAAGGGAAATAATATCCAGCCTAGGTTTCATTGCTACCAATTCCATTATTTTTACTTGAAGAGCCACAATCGCTAACTCATTTTGAGTGACTCCAATTCATTCTGAAGTGTCACACACAGACATTTAAACTCTCATTTCAAAAATAAATAAATGCTGACCCAACTCCCAATACCACCCATCCTCCCTACCCCTCAGATATTGCTCTCCCACTTTTTCCATGAGGGATATGATGGAAGGAAAAAGGAAAATATATTTTGAAATTTAGCCGCTTAAAAGAAATCACTGCCATAGATGGCAATGAGACTAGTCAAATGCATTATGGCAGTGGGCAGAGGGTTTCTTTTGGCTGAACAATTTTGCACACATACAAAAATCAGCTGGGGTTGGATACATAGAAACTAACAGAGCACCGTATTCAAAGCACCTACTATGTGCCAGGCAACAGGCATAAATTAATCAGGATGAAGAACTGTAGAAAGTCTGAGAGAGGTCAATATTTTCTGTCTTCGCCTTCTATATAAATTGCCTTAATCTATTTGAAGTTAAGACATCTTTGATAAAAAGATGTTAGGCATTTTGTACTATTCGACTTTGATAATGTACTTAGAAAAGAATGCCTGGCACATAGTAGAAACTTAAATATTTGTTGAATGAGTGAATGGTTATAAGTACTTTTCAAAGGCAAAATAAATCATCTGCCACTTCTAATGTATTTGGAAAGACATCAATAAATGGCTATTGTAAGGAAGATTGCAGATGCTAGTTAAGATAATCTAACTGTGTAGTAGTTTATTTATGCTACGATAGAATTTTGTTCAGAACCCCTGGGGGGAAAACTTTTGTTGTGATTACTTCTAGGCTGGCAGTCAGTGACTCTCCTCCAGAACAAAATCGCAAACCAAGCCCATGTCCCTCCATGTCCCTGCCATTTAACCATCCAGTTGTTAACACATTTTAAAATCTGACAGGTTATTTCACTTCCAAAATGATACTAAGAGTCACACATGTCAGAATGCTGCTTGATAAGTTGTGTTCGTTTCAAATGTGGTATGCGAGCACTGAATCCTCACTCTTTACATCCTGCAAAGTGTATCAATAATTATGCCAAATCTATCCAACAGTTGATTGAGGTGTTTTCAGTTTGATATGGGTGTCAAAAAGCGAACATTAACTTTCTACTTTATTCAGATCTTTGCCTGATATGTTGAATGAAAAAATAATCCATTCATACATCTCAGATTAATCTCAAACACTGGAAATTAGGAAAAGGTATCTCAGATTCCACACACATTTTCTTTGTGGTTACAGAGGTGACTTTACCACCTGGCATCCTGTCCCTCTTTATTGTCCCCAATTATATCTGTCCTATGTGAAAGGTCTAAGAAGGGTACAGGTTTACATAAGAAGAAATAGTCTTTTTAACCCCAATTCCTAATCTATTTGAAAATATTAATTCTTCTTTAGTTATAAAGTAAATGTTAAAAGGATATTTTCTGCAATCTCTTCTCTTTCAGCCTGTCCTGAGTTAATCTTACATGTTTTTACTGGATCATGAGTGGCTGAACTCCAACCTGAGAAAATTATGCAATGGAAATTCTTTACTTGGGCTTCCCACATTTATTCGCGACATCCCAGTTTGTAGCTGTATTTATCCTGGGCAACAGAAATAACCAATGAAGAAAATAGGAGCAATGTAGTTTTGTATTTACAGTGATCTCGTGAGGCACCAAGGCAGTAGTCCAGGAAGACTCAATGTATTCCTAACCAGATCAATGTGAACCTAGCACATGAACTGAGAAAAAAGAATAGCTTCTAATAAATCATACGCCATCATTGGAATGGAGAACTTCATGCTGTATATTAAATGTATTAAGGGAGAAGTTTAAAAAGGGTTAGCCTTAATTTTATTTTATGATCATGAAGCTCTTCAGTAAATATGTTATCGATTAGATATTATAGTTAAATTGATCTCTGGTATCCACGTATTTTTTCAAATGCTAAAATTTGGCAACCTAATTAAGAACAAGTAGTTTGTAATTATGTATGTTCCCATGTCTAGAATTTTTCCACAGTAAAAAATAAAAAAAAAAAAATCCTGTGCCCATGGGTGACAGTTGCCTGAGGTTAAATTGTAAACATAAGTTCATCGTCATCTTTTAATTTTGTGGCCTTAATCATTTGACCCAAGAGGTGTTGAGAGCTCACAAGGGCAGGGCGAAATGGAGTGACATTTGTCTATGGAGCCCAAGTCTTGACCTTAAAGATGTAAAATGAATTGCCTACTGGAGGGGATATTGTGACCATCAGGTATGCAAAAATGAGCAATAGGAATGTGAAAGAAAGAGAGGAAGAGAGATTGGGAAGGGTGGATAAGGAAAAGCATTTTAGAGACCGATTTGGCATAAGTATTTGCTGTATCTTTTATAATTGTTTACTTTTATTTAATTTGTTTCTACCATGGTGTACTTTAAAAAAATTGCAGATAGAAGAGTTAGGCTTCTGAGTTGTAATGAATTGCTGTGAAATTTGATTACATACATTACTCCAACCCTGGGGAGGGGAAAAACAATTATAGTTCATTATATGCATCTCAAGTTGTTTATTCCTTGCCATGCCCAAGGATAGTTTAAGGACGTGTTTCTGCCAAGAGCTTCCCCCCGCCCCAAATAATTTCACAACAGAGTAAAAACACATGGACTTTATATGAAATAAAAATAGAAGTGATATAAGGGTTGTATTTTTATAGCTGTATTTGAGTACATTTCAAATGAATGTTTGTTAAACAGGGGGAAAAATCAGACTGGCATTGTCGTGATTCTAAGCGAATTAGGTGAGGCAGGAACAGGAAGAATCTGAGTAGCTTGCATTTAATTAGCACTTACTGGTACAAAATAAATTAGACAGATTTGTCTTGTTTTATGAGCAAGATCCTGTTTTTCTATTTCATTTTCTTTGTGCTTTTGGTAAGGACGGATCTGGCGCTTTGGATACTAAATAGGCAACTAATTCAATTGGTGCTTTCTCCGAGGGTCTGCTTGCAAACTGGTGCCAGACTCACTGGTCCTTTGTGTCCTGCCTGCCCTGCATGTGTCTGGGCTCCCCTGGCAAGTTCGTTTTTTTGTCTCTGATGGTTAATAAGCTTTGAGCCTAGTAGTCAAATGTGGTGGGAACGGGGACAAGACGAGGGTCCTTAGTGAAGGTGTTTGTTGTTAAATAGAACAATTCAGCTGTCTCTTTAGAAAACTTGACAAAAGGAAATGCTCCCTGCTGAAAATTTTCTTAGCCTGTTGCACAAAAGATGAAGTTTGTTTAAGAAATTGCTGCTAAAGAAAGCGTCAACCCATTAAGGTAATTATATGGAACCTGTGCCGTATAACAGCTTAATTGATGTTAATGTTTGTCTAATTGGTGATTGGGAGAGTGCAAAGGACTAAAGGTCTTCCGAGCACTTTCAGTCGCGGCCCTGAAAGGGGCTCTTCTGGTTTTCACAGTTATAACAATGCCTGCGCGTCTTTCTCAGATTACGCCTTGTTTTCAGCCCCTTACAGCATTCTGCTCCACTACTTAAAGCATAAAATAAGGGTGAAGAGCCATTGTCTAATGCAGCCTTTTTCAAAGAGTGTTTCTGACAGGGATTGTTCTAGGAATCGGGCAGGAGAGAAGGGAGTGTGAGAGGTGAAAGCCACTGTCACCCACTTGTGTCACCTCCCCAGTGAGCAGCAAGAGCCGCCTAATTGCTGCATCTGGTTTTTTTTTCCCTCCAAGCCTCCATTCTCTTAAACAAGATCCTTACACCGATGCCACATGTTCCTGTGGAATCTATCAAACAAAACAAAACAAAAAAACACCCAACCTGGCTGACATTTTTAAAAATTGGCATAAAAAGGACTGTTGGGGAAACAGATAGAAGAAATGCGTACACAAAAATCTATGAACTTTTATATTTTCTAAGATTTCACACACTAGTATGGACCTATTTACAAAAATAATTAGATAAAACAATGCATGCATGTACCTAAACACGTATATGTGACTTTTCTTTGCAAAGATGCAGGCATGATTATTACATAGATTCTTATGCATGCAGACACAAATGTATAGATTTTGAAAGCTTGCGTTTGTTTCCATTTGAGAAAGCCATTTAAATGTGTCATCCATTGGTCTAAACAAAGTAATAGTAAATATCATTGATCCGGGTTATAAAACTCAAATGCTTGCATATTTTGCATCGCAAGATAAACTGATTGAAGAGTCAAGACTTGTCATTTAAAAAAAAGAAAACCTCAGCTGCACACTCATTCATTCACACAAGCACAATGCATTTAACATCCCCCATCTCTGAAAAGTTATAGTTCTCAAGCTTTTCAATTTTTATCTTTTGCATTCCTATATTTAACAGATTGATATTTTCCTGTTTGTTCTCTTTAAGATTTCTTCTCTACATACAGAGTGTATTCATGTGTTATCCTAATGAGGAAATGACGAGTTTTTATCAACCTTATTAAACATACACCCAGAAGATATCCATTTTAATAAGGGGCCAATTACTAAGTGTGTCTTCAGTTAGAAAGAACTTAGCTTTTACCTTGTTCTTTGGCTCTCCATGTCTCTAATTAATTGAATCTTGAAATCGTTGGACTTTCAGCTTAAGAGAAGACTGAAGAAGGGAACTTAACAACACTGCCTATTCCTTTATGTCTAGAACAGGCTAAAAAAAAAAAAAAAAAAAAAAAAAAAAAAAAACACCTGTAATGCTAAAAGACTCAGGCTTTTGTCTGTTTCTAATATTACTTTTCTGCCTAATTGCCATCACTGCCACGTACATTAGGCCCTTTTTCAGCAGGGTTAAAACAGGGCCAGTGATGAATGGAAAACTGATTGTACTGCTGTCAAACTTGAATGTGAGGCTTATTCTAGAGATAGAAGTATGAGGAAAAGGACAGAGAATTGCACTTCATTAAAGCTCTACCAAGCTGATTGGAGTGGAGGAGGTAATTGAGATTTAAAGTGGCATTCCCATCACACTGTCCCTTTTTCAACTTAACAACTGTCATTCAAGCCACATAGGGCAACAATTGGCCAGATTTCCCAGCTCTTCTGAGTAATAAAACAGACACTCACCTTCTGGCTATTCGTTTTACTTACTTTGTTCTAATTTCCAATTCATGTGTCATTAGTGAACGAAGATTGACAAGAAATAGCTTTGACCTCACAGATTTGACCTTCAACCCCAGAGACCCAACTCTAGTCTGAACATAGGTTGGAATATGCTAAGAAACACCTTTCCTTTGCACAAGAATGAATGGCAGTTTTTTCATCATTGTACCACCCCCTGCTTGCCACTACATTTAGACTATGAGACATGTCAACTGCCTGTCACAATTACAATAGACACAGCAAACCGGAATTTTCCCCAAACCCAAGGGGAACTTCCTGAACAAAGAGTAAATTTTATTGCACAGATTTTGGAGACCTCCAATTTGTAGAGCCATAATGAATGCATCCCACAGACAAATAGGTAGTTGTTAATTATCCCAGCAATTTCTTTTTCTAATGTGCTAACAACACAGCATGCTAAGCCTTCGTATCCTACACTGTTACCTGATGATCTCATCACATTTGAAAAGATGGTAGTCTGGGAAAAGGGCATTATTATAGAAAGTATGCATGAAAAAAGTTACATGATTATAATCTCTCATTTTCATGATTTTTTTAAAAGAAGGTGTGATATTTTGGCTACACCTTTACTGAACCAACTGATGTAGTTTGCATATAGTATCACTTTAAGATAAACATAATTTTGTATTTCCCTTGACTGATTATCCTAAAGCTTATATACACTAATTTTGTGTCATCAAAGCATTCTGTGGATAAATAATTGCAGAAGGGCCAGACCTATGACCTGAATAAGAACCCTCAATGAATTTACTAGTAATTTATGCTTTTTCCATAGTTTTGAATAGAGATTGGCTCCTGGAAATCTATTATGGTTAGAAAGTTGTTACATTTTCTTTATACTGAGTTACAAACATTTTGATAATCCTAGTATTATACCTCTAAATAAATAGAATAATGAAATATACCACGTTTATTTTGTGCCAAAAGTTTGGAAAGTTGACTTTGTCTTCTCCATGATAAAACATTTTGAAAACTTGCCAGGTTACTGCATTGACTTTGTTTAATGAAATGTGATGTCATTTTACCAGCAATATTCATCCTTCTTCAGTTATTTTATTTAAATCATGGGTATATTACTGTATTGACTTCACTGTAATAGATGTTGCAGTCATTTGATTTTTCCCTTGTAATATTCTTCTATTATAACATGGATTTGCATAACTCATTGTGTTTCACTGTGTTTTCTGCATTTTTGATTTATGTTACTGAAAAAGGAGAGTACAATATATTTTTCTTACAGGAAGAGGCATTAACTTTCATGAGAAATCACAATTGTTACCCCATCATCTGTAAGTACTCTCAAAGCTACTAACTTCAGAACATTTAAATAAAACTCAAAGAACTGATTCCTTTTGAAGAGGTGATTAGCATATAAATACAAAAAAAATCATTTCAGAATAGGACATACTTCCAGAGTATGCCATAGTAAGAGTTTACCAATAATTATAAAAATTCAGGCAGTCTATTGTGGATTAAGCATTCTTTATTAGATCCGTGTCACAATGATGGGTGAAACACGCTTTCAGGGAAAGGACAATAACACATTTACCATAGCTTTGCCCTGATGCTTGCTACCCCTCACCCCTCCGTCTCCACCCCCATTATGACAGGGATCTTCAAGTCAAAGAGTAAAAACAACAACTATTTTTAGAATTTTCCTTTCTACTGGATAAATGTTCATGTTCTTATAGGTCAGAGAGGTGAGAACTTATTGTTTTATCTCAACAGCACATTTATGGTCATCAAAAGAAATAAACCTCAGACTGGTAGCTACTGTAGAGATGTCTGTTATCCTACACCTGGGACAATTACACTGTGTTAGTGAAGCTAACAAGAGGTAGGCCATAGATCAAGGGTCACGGCACTGTCAAGAGGAAGTTATTCTTCAGTCCACTAAATCTCTTATCATTTTCATCTAATGTAACATCCACCTGTCAATCAGAGAATGTATACCATTGTCTTGTTCTAAGTGCTGCACTTTTGGCCTCAAAGGGAGCACGTTTTATTACTTTTCTCATAATTACCATTGTCTATCTTTAAAATTTTATCCTCAAAATAAACACATTAAACTAATAAACGTTATATTTATAGTAAAATAAAGACAAGGGGCAAAATTAAAAACAAGTTTCAGATATTAATGTTTGTCTGATTTAGTTAATGGTTATCTATCATAAGTGAGTGAAAAAGAGAGTCAACTGGAGGAATATTAAATCAGTAACATTGGAGAAATAACAAATGGCAGAATAGCTCAACCACATAACATGTGCCTAAATAAATGTGTGTCAACCTGTGGTCAGGCTCACCCCAATATTATGGACTAGTACAATATCAAGCTAACAGGCATGTTTATAAAATATCTTCTAAGAAATATTTTCATAACGGACTTCAATTGAGTTGATATGTGTACACAGTAGGCTCTGCTTATGGTATATTTGAATACAATGAAATTCTACTTAGAATATGGTATCATGAAAGGCTCAGTTATCCTAGTAGCACAATATGTAAATTGTAATTCCTCTTGTCATGAGATTCCATTTTTAAGAAAATTTTTGTCTCAAGGAATCATCCTTAAAAAAAAAAAATAGCTCTAGCCGGTTTGACTCAGTGGATAGAGCATCAGCCTGATGACTGAAGGGTCCCGGGTTCAGTTCCAGTAAAGGGCACATGCCTGGATTGCAGACTGGATGCCCAGTGGGGGCATGCAGGAGGCAGCCGATCAATGATTCCCTCTCATCATTGATGTTTCTATCTTTCTCTCCCTCTCCCTTCCTCTCTGAAATCAATATAAATATATTTAATAAATAAATAAAAATAAAACAAAAAAAACCTACAAGTTATCTCAAAACATTAAATGAGAAAATTTATAGTTTAAGATTCATAAGGTTAAAAGTGACTAAATTGGGATATTTAGACCTTCTCTTTCACTGAAAGGATATTAAATCACAAAGAAGTTTCATGCTATCCTTTGTCTCTAAAGAAAAGTAAAAGTAAACCTCTAGTATTTTCATATGTCCCTTTCCTTCTTGTAACTCCTATAAAAATATATGGTGGGATGGAAAGTTTTAAAATGGAATGCAGGATTATGAACTTTAGCCTCAAATCTGCTCTTGGCTAGTTGAATAGTATGAGTCCCAGTTTCCCAAGCTGTCAAATGGGAGTGAGAGTTCATTATTCCCAACCCTATGGGTTTTTAAAGGCTTACTAGCATCTTAATGCATCCCCTCCTCTGTGCACCCTAAAAAAACTTTTATCTTAATTCCTAATAAAAACATATTTATTCTACCCTCATGGCCTTTTTCTTTTTGGGGACAGGGATAGGATCTTCATTTTCCCCCCAAGTACTTAGCAGAGTGCCTGTTGAATTAATGAAAGAAGGAATCTTTATTAGGGTAACTGTACATCCTGCTTTTTGCCTATTTTTTCATGTTTAATTATTAATAGATCCTATGCACTTTCAAAATTCTCTAAGTTTGGATGACATTATATTGTATTCATCATTTCCTTAATGAAAGTATAAACGACTTATATCACCAATTTACTTGAGATCAATTACTACCCACTCAGATTTCTCTTTTCTTTGCAAAATAACTCCAGTTCTTCTATCTTTATTGTCCCTTTGTTTTAAAGTTTGGAGATTATTTTAGTGAACTGAATCTTAGATTTGTGCTTCTACATTTACTGTCATCCTATATTTAAATCACCTTGCTTCAAAGACAACTCTGGAGTTCCTTACAAGCTTAAGGTAATAGGACTCTAATAAATGCAGGGTGGGGAAAAGTAGGTTTACAATTGTAAGCACATAAAACACAGTTTGTTCTTATATTATTATTTATTAATTACTAGAGGCCCGGTGCACAAAAATTTGTGCACTCAGGGGGGTCCCTCAGCCCGGCCTGTGCCCTCTCGCAGTCTGGGACCCCTCAAGGGATGTCCACCTGTTGGCTTAGGCCTGCTTCCCAGGGGAATGGGCCAAAGCTGGCAGTCAGACATCCCTCTGGCAGCCCGGGAGTCCTCGGGGGATGTCCACTTGCCAGTGGGGAACAGGTCTAAGCTGCAGTCTGACATCCTTAGAGCTGCTGAGGAGGCGGGAGAGGCTCCCACCATCACCGCTGTACAGGCAGCCATCAGCCTGGCTTGTGGCTGAGCAGAGCTCCCCCTGTGGAGCGCACTGACCACCAGGGGGCAGCTCCTGCATTGAGCATCTGTCCCTTGGTGGTCAGTGTGTGTCATAGTGACCAGTCATTCCCAGTCATTCTGCTGTTAGCGTCAATTTGCATATTACCCTTTTATTATGTAGGAGTGCCTGGCCAGCCTGGGTGAGGGGCTGATGGCTGTTTGCAGGCTGGCCACAACCCCCAGCCACCCAAGCTCCCAGTGGAGGCTGGCTGGAAAAAGGTATCTGGGATTTATTTAGCTTCTATAATTGAAACTTTGTTGCCATGAGTGGAGGCCTTAGCCGGCTCAGGCCTTAGCCATTGCCCAGGCAACCAAGCCTCCTGCTTGCTCCAGCTCTGTGGCTGCTGGCCGCCATCTTGGTTGGGTTAATTTGCATATAGCCACTCTGATTGGCTTGTGGGTGTGGCTTAGGGCATAGTGAAGGTACAGTCAATTAGCATATCTGTCTTTCATTAGCGTAGATTGTGTTATTTTCCATATGAACAACTGTAAACATCTTTTGCCAACCCCTGTATTACAATTTTTGGAACTAAATTACCCTTTACTAGCAAGCAGAAATCAACAACACATTTCAATAGACCTTGTCTTCTAAAACTAATTCTGTAGATAGCACAGACCTAAGAGGGTGAGAATGAGATCATACATCTTGCCTTTATGATAATAACTGTCATAAAAATGGCATCTTAAAATATGAAGCATATAGTTCAAAAGTTGGTCTCTGTGTCTGAGTATAGCAATATATCAGAAACATGACCATTTCTGATTCCAGAATGAAAAAGTGATTTTTCTAAGAAGCCACTCCCAAATTCAGGCACCTCTTTGCCGAGCCTTGCCATGTTTTCACTCACTCCTTCAAACCTTCTGTATGCTGATACAGCAAAGGCTTTGATTAAAAGGCCTGTGGGGGCCCTGACCAGAGTACGCTGGAGGTTAAAGGCCCACTTGCCATACACATGTGTGCAGACAATGACACAGCAGTAATACTATGTTAACAGTCCCTTCGCCCTACACATGAGCAAGGGCAATGACTCAGCAGTAGCACTATACATGCTGCACAGGCACAACCTTATATAACCTACATATGTTTATGTCACACAGATGTCACTAGTTGGCACGAGGCCTCTTTTGTCTGAGCGTGTACATAAGGGGCCACTGACCAGCCAATTGTTGGCTGCTTTGTTCGGAATAAAGCGTGTCCCACCTTCCTATGGCAACTCGTGTGTTCTTCCAATTCCCAGCATCCAAAGGAGTCGAGTCCCTGGCCGAGGAATTTGGACCAGACAGGCCTTCGTGTGAAAATAAACAAAAACACGGAGGAAAAAATATCTGGTTTTGCAAAACATAAACTTTTAGGTTATAAATAAAGTAACATTTCCATACATTTTTCCAGTTGAAATATGGACATTTATTATAGGCTCGTTAAGAATCTATACTACTGTTTCTAGCCCCATGTAGTCAAATAAGTGACTCAGTTTTGGCTTTTGAAGTAATTTGTAACCAAATGTTTCAGATACTATTCAGAGTAAAGGAGCTAATTCTGATACTAGAACATCCCAACTGCCTTTTTATTTTAATTTTAATTGCTTTACCTTCTTCATATCATACCTAAGTAAAAATAGAGGAAAGTGTCAGAGGAAACTACCAGGAGAGTCATGGCAATCACTTCTGCCCAGTCATGGGCTCAATCACCACACCATGAACTACCCTGAATAGGCAGGTCACTGGCAAAGTAGAAAGGGGGAAATGAGATGGTCCTATAAACTTCAATATTTTCTAAATCTTTAAAATAATTATATCTTTACTCTCTAAAATAATCCTAATAGGGAGTGAGCAAAGGTAGACAAGTGAAAATAACTTCCTAGATTTCTCAAGATTTTGTAACTTCTTTTAGCATCTCTCTATGGTTCTTCCTGTAATCAAACCTGAATTCAGATGTTTCCAAAAAGTTAGAAAGGTAATAACAACAAAGGAAAGGAAAAAGAAGTGTCAGTTTCTATGCCTGAGTTATGTACACTCAGGAAAGAAAAACTGGACTTTAAAAAAATAAGGACCCAAATGATTTTGTGAAAGGCAAGTATATTCCTGGCAATGATCCGTGAAGACTGTTGTTCGATGTTCGCATTAACATGTAATAAACTCAAACTACTGAAATCCACCCAAAATGGGCTCCATTTTATACATGGAGATCAGCCTCCACATCAGTTCAGCTGAGCATGAAAGTCACTGAAGTAGAAGCAGAATGGCTTTACTCTGAGTATTCTTTGAATGATTAAAAAGTATTCAAGTAAAGGAAAATAAATTTCTGGAAAAAAGGTCTGGTGTCATCTCTCCTCTCAAATCGGTTCCTCTAAGCTTATCGATTCCAACGCGCTGGTTCTTTTTACTATGAAGACTTTTGGAGGTCCATGGACACACTGAATATATTGAACTATTTCCTTTGAAAAAATAAATAAATAAATAAATAAATAAATAAATAAATAAATAAATAAATAATAAATAAATAAATAAATACAAAAAAAAAATAAAAACTCAAGGCAGGACCCCTTCGCATGAGGGGGAAACCACAGGAGAGGGAAATCACATCAAACCAAATAGGAGAGGTTGAGACACACTCTCACCATAACACACATTCTGCGTGGCAACCGATAATCGATAATCAAAACCGGAATTCTTTGCCCTGGGGCTGCACCCCAATCTTTAAGACCAGTACCTGAGAAAAGGGTCCCCCAAACATCTGGCTTTGAAGAGACAGGACTGGCAAACCTAGGGATGGCTCTTAAAGAGTGAAATGCACACACACCGCAGCCGCCCTTTGAAAAGCATCAGGCCTTTACTCACCTAGCTGATGGGTTCATTTATCAGTGTAAAGGCGGGGCCAGCTGGAATACTGTGCAGGGATGGAGGCTGCTGGGGCCACCTTCCTGCTCTTCCTCTCCCTTTCTAAAGTTGGAGGGGGCCATCTCTTCAAAAATGTCTCTATTTCTTTCCTTCTTTCTTTCTTTCTTTCTTTCTTTCTTTCTTTCTTTCTTTCTTTCTTTCTTTCTTCCTTTCTTCCTTTCTTCCTTTCTTCCTTCCTTCCTTCCTTCCTTCCTTCCTTCCTTCCTTCCTTCCTTCCTTTCTTCCTTTCTTCCTTTCTTTCTTTTTTTGTTTTTTAACTTCTTTTTCCTTTTCTCTTTCTTATTCTTTCCTCAGTGGGCGCCATCATCACCCTTTCCCTCTGCACCAGCATCTCCCTGAAGGAGCAGCGCCTCGGCACACTTTTGGAGCCCTGGTCCGGTGACATGGTTTTTGCAGCTGCCACCCTGGGGTCCTAGATCGCCTGGCTCTGGAGGCGAGGGTGAAATATGGTAGCAACCATACTTCAGCAACTATACTTCAGGTAGAAACAGTAGTTTAACTCTAACCCTGCTGTTTGGCTTAACAATAGAAAAGTTATTTTGATTTTCTGAATTATATAAATCATCCCATTCAATTGAATGCCTTATTGATTGTAACATGACTATCCTATTGACTGTGATCTTACTGGCTATCGAAGCACATTCTTCTGTACCTGGGAAACAGGACAGCACAATTATCCTAAATTGTTTTAGTGGCCACTGATAATGCGTTCCAACTGACTCAGTGGTCCCAAGACCAGGACAGCACAATTACTCTAAATTACCTCGATGGCTCTGAGTTCCTGGCAACCCAGTGGTCTCAAGACCTGAGGGCTCTAGATAAGGTGTTTCTGTCAATTCAGTGACCCTGAGACCCAAAACTGTAATTAACATGCTTAATTCTGCTTCTGTAAACTCCTTTTTTGCAAACCAGGTTCCTCATTCCAAACCTTGAGATGTAATCAATACCTTTGTGATCTTTGCCTTAATAAGTCTGGTTTTGCCACCATCTTATCACTATGAGATTTGGGGAATGGCCCCTCATAGTCCCGGATTGCAATAAATATGACTCTTTAATTCGACTTCTTGAGGCATCCTTCTGTGATTCACGGGGTACATTACAACAAGGGGGCTTGCTTTCCTGGGTCCTGTGGGATCGTAACTTTGGGAGAGACAGTCCTTGGCAGACAGCTGACTGAAGCACACCCCAGGCTTTCTGAGAAAGAGGCCAGTTTGCTGGTTTAGGAGCTTTGGCTGGGGAGCAGGCTTCTGGCTTGGCGCACACAGGCCACGGAGATGCTCTCAGGAAATGGAGGCTGTGAACTCAGTCTTTGCGCCCTCCCTCTGCCTCATTACACTCCCCTTTATCTTCCACAAGGGAGCTATGCCCTTGTCTAGTGCAGTGCCCTGGTTCTGCAGGGACACCTCTCCATTGCTGGGCCCTGGTGGCTAGCAGGGCTAACGTTGCACTTCACACAGAACGGAAAGTAACACAGAAAGAGTTCTTCAACAGCCACCACCCTCGCTCAGGGCAAGGCAAGAGGCCAAGGACCTAGGAGCCCAGTCTTTCTGTGAGGAAGGTCTGCAAGCTTATCTTTCTGGCTGCGGCCTGAGGGGTTGGTTTATCATTAAAAACACATGAAGGGCTGACTGTGAACCTTGTCTGAGCCCTCAGAGGGTGGGCACTATCCTTACCCCCTCTCTTCCTGCTCCAGAGTGCCAGCATCACCCAGAGATGGGCTCTTAGCTGTGTCTGGTGTATAGTAGCCCCTTAATAGTCATTGCATGTCTGCAGAATCTAGAGTGATATCCCCTTGTCAGTCCTTATGTTGATGATTTGTGTTGTTGCCTTTTCCCTTATGTCTTGCCAGACTTACAAGGCTAGAGGTTTCAACTTTATTTATCTTTGCAAAGAACCATCTCTTTTCTTTCATGGATATTTCCTCCACTGTTTTTCTTTCAATTTTATTGATTTCTGCTCATTATTATTTTAATCCTCCTTCTTGCTTTGCGTTTATTTTGCCTCCACTCATGAGTCCCTGGCTGGGAGGATGGGAATGTTTCATTACTGACACCACAGGGTTGGGGGAGGAAGACACCACGTTAGCAGGGAAGAGGCCTGGTGCTTCATTAGTTAGGTAAGTGTTTAAGTTCCCGATCTCCAGGTGGCCTCTGCTGATATCTTGGGACAGGAGGAGGGGCAGGTGGAGAGGAGGTGCTTATTGCTTTTTGCTTATTGGTGGAGGATGGAAGTCTCAGCTCTCCACTCATCCCCAGTGAGGGATTTGATGAGCCTCATTACAGCCTAGAAAGGGTAGAACTCTAGGCTCCCCTTTTTGCCTTTGCTGGCGTGAGTAGAGGCTGAGCCACAGTCTTTCCGGCAGTGTTTTAGCTAAAGCAAAGCACTCACTGTCTAAAAGGTTTCTGTTTTGCTAGACAGCCCCTTTCCTGTCCTTTGGCTAGAAAGCAAGCTTTCATTGGGGCCTTTTGTGTCGGCACCCATCAGCATTTCCAGGCTACCAGCTTCCTCAGCTCCATCTGTAGGAGACATGGAGTGAAAAGAAAACCTGGAGAACTCACTCTGGCCCTGAGGTCTCTAGCTAATAATGTGTCTTTTTGGCATCACTTTTCAGAATCTCTTTATATTTGCTTTCTATATAATGTCCATGGTTTTGATTTTTACTCAGGGCAAAGTCTACTTTATCTTTCCAAAAGTAGGAATCAATCTACATCATTTTTATAATTAATAATGACTTTTATAATATGTTATATTAAATTGGCAGTGGTCCATTCAGTATATTAAAATAATAGAAATTATTTCCAAATAGAAAATTTAGAACAACTTATTTTGGGAATAATTGGATATGCAAAGATAAATCCATGTTGATAAAACTTCCTTCCTGTCATTTTTATGATCCGTCTGAAAGCTAGAAAATATACCAATGCACAATTCCAGAACTAAACTACCAAAAAGCAATGAAAAAATAATCGCCTACTTAAAATCACTGGCTCCCGGGACTTAGGGAAAATAGTAAAAGTCTCTAAAGAATTGTAGGAAGAATTAGGGTTGCCAATCATTTTTGCATTTTATCTTAAGAAATATTTACTATTATTTAGTGATATTTGGTTTATTTTATTAGACGGCTGCAATTCTTTCATTATTAAGTCACATAAATAGCCATTTACATTGGCTAAGTTCTTTGAAACATTGTTTCCATGTGCTCTTTCCAATTTGGGGAGTTTGGCCAAATACCTGCATTTGGCCAAGTATTTCTTGTGAATGTTTTAGTGAGCTCAGCTACTTAGACCTAAAATATAACTCAGTGAAAGGAGAGTAATTATTTTTCACTTAAATAATATAAAGCGTTGTCAGATTTAGCAAAAACAAAGCAAAACAAAATAAAAGATACAGGCCACCAGTTAAAGTTGAATTTTAGACAAATAACAAAATTTTTTTGTATAAGGATACCCCATGCAATACTTGGGACACACTTACACAAAGCAACTATTTGTTGTTTATCTGAAATTTAAATTTAATTGGGTGTCTTATATTTTATCTGACAACTTATATGCATTTTTGCATAACCCATGGATACAGACAATAGTGTGATGAAGGCCTAGGGAAGGTACAGGGTGGAGGGGGTCAATGGGAAAAAAAACAGGGGGCATCTGTAATACTTTCAACAATAACGGTAAATTTAAAAAATGTCAAAAGAAAAATATAGGTCACTGCACAAGACCTAGAATTCTATGTACATTGTTAGAAAATTTTAAGGGTATCAAATATAATATGTTATAATTTTAGAAATTGCACCTGACCGGTGTGGCTCATTGATTGAACATCAATCTATGAACCAGAGGTCACAGTTTGATTCCAGGTCAGGGCACATGCTCAGGTTGTGGGTTTCATCCCCAGTGTGGGGCTTGCAAAAGGCAGCCGATCCATGATTCTCTCTCATCATTGATGTTTCTATATCTCACTACCTCTCCCATCTTCTGTGAAAACATCAAATACATTTTTTAAAAAGGAAATTGCTCTTGGATTAATCATAAAAGTTAACACAAAAGCAAAGAATTATGGTCCAAAATACTAAAGCAGAATATAATTTTATACTTTACCCTTTCTTTCTATGTAGAAGAGAGAGAGGGAAGAAAGAGTGAGAAAGAAAGAGGGAAGAAGGAAGAGAGAGAGAGATGGACTTGATTGAACAGGTGGTAGGTAGAAAGTAGTGAATAATTTTTTAAAAAACTTTTTATAAAAGAAAACAGACAGTATTAGTGCCTTTGCGAAGGAAAAAAGAAGGCTTTGAACCCAGAAACAGAGGTGGGAGGAGAAGGATGAGCAGATGAGGAGCAATGCTAATTGCAGGGCAGTGCTGAGTTAAGAGATGATTACAATTCAGGGGCCAAATACTGTTTTGTTAATCTCCTATGGAAACACTTTTAAGCATGAAGTATTCTTACACACAAGAAATTATTATTGTCCTTTATCGTTATCTTTGAAATAGCAAGCTAGTATAAAACTGGGCATTAGGGGGAAGTTTCATTTACTATTTCACCTGGAATGAAGAAAAATGAATCAGTAAAAATTTCTATTGGATTCAAATACCTTCTTTCTTTTTTAAAATCTTTATTGTTCAGATTATTACAGATGGTCCTCTTTTTCCCTCCATAGCTCCCCTCCACCCAGTTCCCACCCCACCCCAGGCCCTTGCCTCCCCCCCACTATCCTCGTGCATAGGTGTAAGATCTTTGTCCAATCTCTTCCCACACCCCCCAGACCCCTTTCCCCCCGAGAATTGTCAGTCCACTCACTTTCCATGCCCCTGATTCTATTACATTCACCAGTTTATTCTGTTCATCGGATTTTTTATTCCTGTGATTTTTAGATTCACTTGTTGATAAATATGTATTTGTTGTCACTTTGTTGTTCATCATTTTTTATCTTTACCTTTTTTTTCTTCTTCCTCTTCTCAAAGAATACCCTTCAGCATTTCATATAATACTGGTTTGGTGGTGATGATTTCCTTTAGCTTTTTCTTGTCTGTGAAGCTGACCTGACCTTCAGTTCTAAATGATAGCTTTGTTGGGTAGAGTAATCTTGGTTGTAGGTTCTTGCTATTCATCACTTTGAATATTTCTTGCCACTCCCTTCTGGCCTTCATGGTTTCTGTTGAGAAATCAGCTGACAGTCATATGGGTACTCCCTTGTAGGTAACTAACTGTTTTTCTCTTGCTGCTTTTAAGATTCTCTCTTTGTCTTTTGCCCTTGGCATTTTAATTATGATGTGTCTTGTTGTGTCCTCTTTGGATTCCCCTTGTTTGGGATTCTTTGTGCTTCCTGGATTTGTAAGTCTATTTCTTTCACCAGGTAGGGGAAATTTTCTGTCATTATTTCTTCAAATAGGTTTTCAATATCTTGCTCTCTCTCTTCTTCTGGCACCCCAATAATTCAGATGTTGGTAAGCTTGAAGTTGTCCAAGAGGCTCCTTACACTATCTTCATATTTTTTTTTATTCTTTATTCTTTTTGCTCTTCTGGTTGGGTGTTTTTTGCTTCCTCATATTTCAAATCTTTGACTTGATTCTTGGGATCATCTAGTCTACTGGTGAATCTCTGTATAGCATTATTTATTTCAGTCAGAGAAATTATGCTTAATTTCTGACTGGTCCTTTTCCTTTTTTTTTTTTTTTTTTTTTTTTGGCATTCTCACTAAGATCCTTGAAGGTCTCATTAAGTTCCTCAGAGGTCTCTTGAAGATTCTTAAGTAACCTTATAACCGTGGTTTCAAACTCTGTATCCAGTATTTTGCTTTCTTCCATTTCTTTCATTTGTGACATGCTTCTTTGTCTCCACATTTTGGCTGCTTCCTTGTGTTTGTTTCTATGTATTGGGTAGCTGCTAAGTCTCCTTGAGTTGATAGAGTGACCTTGTGTGTTAGGTGTCCTATAGGGCCCAGGTGGCTCAGCCTCTCCAATTACCTGAGCTGGACACTCTTGTTACACCCCTTTGTGGGCTGTGTGCACAGTCTTGTTATAGTTAAGCCTTGATTGCTGTTGGTATCATTGGGAGAAATTGGCCTCCAGGCCAACTGGCTGTGAGGACCAGCTGTGTCTATAATGGAAGAGCTGCTGTGCAGGCCACACCCTTATGGGGCAGGACTTGCTTCAGTGGGGCTTTGGTGCTCACTGAGTCTGCCCTTGAGTGTGTCATTTATGGATGTGAAGAGTTGTAATTTGGCATGGTCTCACACTGATCACTGGGTACACTGGCTCTTGGATCTCCAAGGAGGTGCAAAGTCAGCCACTGCCTGGGGCCACCAGATAGTAGCTACAGAGGGATCTGCAGATTCCTCCTCTTTGTATTGGGTTTTAGAAGTGCCCAGAAGAGGCCCAGCTGTGAAGCAAGGCAGGCTGCTGCTGCAGTCCTGACCCAGCTGCTGTTGGTTTGACAGGTTTTAGGCTGAGAAAGGACAGGCCATTCATATGCAAAAGGCATTGCACACAGCCTGGGTGGGGTTGTAAATTGGGAGGGGTGAGGTCTCAGGGAATCACCAGGGCAGAGCAAACAGCAATGGCTGTCAGTCAGCCCTGCACCTGAGAGGTCCTGGCGCAGGAATAATGGCTGCTGAGAGCACCTCCATCTGAAAGAAAGCCATCCTCGCATTCCTGTCTTGATGCCAGACAGTCCTGTTTCTCCCTGTATGTGTCTGGGCCCCCAGAGTCTCTCCTGGAACTGGAGTTCAGAGCAAGTGGGAGCTTGTATCTCCCTCCTGATTAAAAAAAAGCAGCACACCCAGGTGCCAGCCTCCTTCCCTCCTAACAGTCTCCATGTGCTTTCTTCTAGTTGTGGAACTTCCACTCAGCCAGCTTTCCCGCAATTCTGGATGATAGTTGTTCTGTCTTTTAGGTGTACTTTTGACATGGTTGTTAGAGTCAGCAAGTACAGGTGTTTACCTATGCCACCATCTTGGCTGTCTCCTCAAATGCCTTCTAATGTTTGACCTGCATTTTTTAAATTTTGCTTCAGCATTCTCCTTCTTACACAAGGCCAAGGGTGTATCACTAGATTAAGTCAGTGACTTCCTACCTGGTAACCTAACCAGTTTTTCTACAGTTAGCTACAATCTACTTGCCAGTGATATCACTTCCTAGAGTAATCCTCTTCTCATTGTCAAACCAACTCAAGACTAAATCACCATACTGTTTTTCTAGGGTCCTTCCCTGAGATCCCAACCTTCCAACCTTTATTTTGGCTGTTTTCCCATTGGAAACTCAGGAAGCATCCAATTGAAATTATTCATGATCTTGAAGCCCTTTACTTCCTATCTCTGAAATTTCTTGACTTTCCCCTCACTTAGACCTTCCTTCTCAAATCCCACTTTTTCTTACAGAAATCCAGTTCTTTTTACTAGCATAATTAAAATTCTTCCCTACTGTTCTCACTACTTACTTTGAATTCTCACCTTATTCCTTAACATATGTGCATTGACTCATAGCTGCTTAGTTACTTGTTTGGTCTCTCCAAGGGACAATAAAAACTTTGAAAATATAGTCTAGCCCAGTGGTCAGCAAACTGCGGCTCACGAGCTACATATGGCTCTTTGGCCCCTGGAGTGTGGCTCTTCCACAAAATACCACATGCAGGCGCGCACGTACAGTGTGATTGAAACTTCGTGGCCCATGCACAGAAGTTGGTTTTCGGCCTGGGTTAGTCTACTTTGAAGAAGTGGTGTTAGAAGAAGTGGGTGGTGTGGGTCAGTCAGGCGACGGGAGACGGGGCACAGGCGGGCTGCAGGATATGCAGCATGGGGGAGGCGCCAAATATCAACAGTACTTGAACTATATAGGGAGGTTAATAAGAATGTACCTACCTGTATAGTTTAAGTTTAAAAATTTGGCTCTCAAAAGAAATTTCAATCGTTGTACTGTTGATATTTGGCTCTGTTGACTAATGAGTTTGCCGACCACTGGTCTAGCCTAACCAGTTTGGCTCAGTAGAGCATCAGCCTGTGGACTGAAGGGTCCCAGGTTCAATTCCGGTCAAGGGCATGTACCTTGGTTGCAGGCACATCCCCAGTGGGGGGTGTGCAGGAAGCAGCTGATTGATGTTTCTAACTCTCTATTCCTCTCCCTTCCTCTCTGTAAAAAATCAATAAAATATAGTCTATGATTTACTCACCCATCTTTGGCTCCCTGCGGTGATTTTAACAATGCCTTGGACTCTCTAAATATTCAAAAAGGTTTGTTTGATAGTGAGAAGCCTAAAGTTTTATGGATTCAATGAATGATTTACTTTGGGTGGTAACTTTTTTCACATTCTTATATTGTCAGATTTGCCATTCACCAAAATAAAGTAAATGTAGGATTTGAACATATTTTTTAATAAAGTCAACAAAATTTTAAATAATCAAAAGTTAACATATTTTTTAAATAAGTAATCAAAATGGCTAATCTGATATTTATAAAAATAAAATTCTCTGAAACAATAACTAGAATTTAAAAAATCCAACATAGGCTTCCATTTACTTCTTAAAGTGGGAAAGAAACAATTATAGCTTACTTTATACTCTTTTTTCTGGTTTAGTTAAAACTGCATAGCTGAGATATACAGTGCCAACATGGGAACTTTTTAAAGGTTTTATCTTTGCTACTGGAAAGGAGAGAAATGTGTTTCTTTAAAATGAAAACTTACCTGTGGAAGAAAACAAGAAAAGTTGTAAAAGGCAGAGAAATTACAGAATCTACAATTTTTGGTGTTCATGATTTTCCACTATCCCAAGTAGATAACCTTGAAATTACATGACAATAAGAGGTGCTTTCTGTGACAAGTACTTCAGATCTTATGAGATTTCCAATAGTCATTTAGATTTGGCATGGTTCAAAAATGCCTTAAAATGCTATGTAACTTCTCTTATTTTCAAAGTTACATAAATGTTTCAAAACCATTCCTGATATAATGAGTGCTGTAAATAGTGGATGATGTCTGTAATTCTTGAGATGGATCCTTTTCTTTACCTCTTTTTTTGAAGACAAAGATGTTCAATCTACATTGACAAAGAACAAAGCTGATTATTAATCTGATAAGGAAAAACAATCTCTGTAGCTCAGAAGAGTCATTCCATTTCTCTGGGAAACCATTTTCATAGGATCTCAAAATGCCCTCTTCACCTGGACCCCCTACGACCCATATCCTTCCTTCAAAGTTCAGTTTAGCTCCCACATTCTTCAGAAAGCTTATATCTCACCCTTTCCATCCTTGATGATGACCCATAAATTGAACACCTGTCATATATTTGTCACTTGGTACATAGTGCCTGGTAGATTTAATTACTTTGTGTGTCAATCCAGCCTTTCAAATCACAATATGAGGACTTTAAAATCATGGTCTCTTATTACAGTCACAGCATAATGGGACATTGTCAATAGAAGTCTGTGGTTTTAATGGAGATGATTATGCCTCAAATTTATGGAGCCCCTGCTTGGTCTCTTTTACTGTATCAAACAAGGGTAGTATCATAGATTGAATATTTGTGTCCCCCCAAAATTCATATATTGGAACCTAACTCCCATGTGATGGTAACAGGAGGTGGGGCTTGTGGAAGGTAATTAGGTGATGAGTGTGAAGCCCTCATAAATGAGATTAGTGCCCTGCTAAAAGAGGCCCCAGGGAGAAAGAACCCTTGCCCCTTCCACCATGTGAGGACACTGGGAAAGAGTCACTCATAAAACAGGAAGCCTCACCAGACATCAAATCTGCTGGCACTTTAATTGTGGACTTTCCAGCCCCCAGGACTGTGAGAAATAAGTTGCTGTTGTTTATAAGCCATCCAGTCATCTATGGCATTTTGTAATAGCAGCTGAATGGACTAAGACAGGGGAAAAGTAAGCAATCTCAAATTTCTGCTGAATGAATAAATAATTTTTCAAACCATGTATATATTTATAAATTCTAAACATAAACACAAGAAAACTAGGCTCAGAAGTGAGTAACTTAACCTGTCATTTATCTAGGTACATTCCTTTAAACAGTAGTCTCAAAAAAAGTTTCTATTGTATAAATATATTTGAGAAACACAGCATACTATAGCACCCTCTTGACCATTTGCAATGTTCACTTTCATATTAAAACTTCTGAGAAATCCAAGAATAAAGACAGGTTTTGAACTAAGCCTTTAACCCAGCATTTTCTAAATTTGTTGGACCATGTACATTACTACCATAGCTTAAAATTGCTGTTATTTGAAACAAGTTTTGGAAAACAAATCGAAATGCCCCCTTTGGACAGCATCTAACCCTCTTATCTTCACCAGAAGTGGGTGGCCAATGGCATACTACCCAGCTGAAGATGTGGGGGCATTTTTAACACAGGACCACATCATCATTTTGTTGGCATCTTTCTACAGTTTCTAATAGTGTTTGACCATTTACTAGACGTGTGTGACATTAGAAAGAGCACTTATCTACTCTGGCCTCATTTTTCTTATCTGTAAAATATAGATAATGCTTGCATGTTTTTGATAAAGATGTTACAAGATTAAATGAGTTAACACATATGTGGCACAGAGAACAGTGACTGATACAGGCCTCAGTAACTGGTGCTGAGGATGATGAACCTCATGCACATCATTACTTTTTCTGTGACATTCCCCCTGTCAATGTGATCACCTCTTAGTAATCTGCTTGTATAGGGAGGCAGTGAATTGTTGCTACCACTGGAATATCTTATTGAATTATGAAATATGATTCTGTGTAATATTCATACTTAAAACTTGAGTTTGGTATTCAAAAACCCCATTACAAAACTTAAAATGAAATGACTCTGGGAACTGGACATTTTCCCCCAACCTCTTTCATGCCCAAACCACTTCCCTCTCAAACTAGTGTGAAGCACAGTCACATGGGACACTAGCACCCTCTAAATGTGATTTTTGAAACTTTGTTGGGGTGGAGAAATGAATGAAATAATGTGGTTTATCCTACATTTTCCTTATAGAGCCCACTGTTTTTAAGATGCACTTTACACAATTTCAACAGAAACTAGACAGCATGGTGCTGTCTGATTTACTGAATGAGGATCAGCGGATCACCTGTCCATGCACAGATCTTCATCTCTATGCTACAGATATGTTCTTTTAAACAGGACCCAAGCATGTTTTCAGCACAGTCCCTGCCTCACAGAAACCACAACCTTATTCCTTCTAGCATGGTTTTTACACCCCTATGATAAGGTCTGTCACACTATAATTATCTTCTTTACCTCCCTGCTTCCTCCATTAGACTCTAGGTTCCATGAAGTTTTATTCATTCCTCATTCACATTGGTAAATATTTCAATTTATAGCATTAGTAAATTCTCGATATACAAAAAAAATTGAATAGATAGCTGAATTTAAAACTTCCAGAAGTTTTGGAATATCCTCAAAAGCCTAAGAAGGAAGGACTTTAAAAATAATTTTACAAAATACAATGAAAAATTTCCTTACAAAATATTTGTGTTTGCATGAGACCAAGGGTTAATACAAAGCACATCTCATTCTTAAGTTCAGTAGAGGCTCATCTCTCTGCACTGCCGTCTGACTAGACCACATCTCTTAAAATCAAATCCGTCCATTTTGTAAGTTTCATTTTTTCTATAGATGAGATTACAATCTATCATTTAGAGAGATCTGACACCTAGGTAAAAGCAGGTTTATAAAAAGGAATTGAAACTGATGCAGAAGGAAAAAGGTACAAATAGGCTGCATTTCTGCTAGTTAAAATGACATGATTAGGAGCTGAGGAGACAGAATCAGAAAAAAAAAAAAAAAACTTTCTAGGTCATTATTCTCCAATGGCCTGTAGGTGAAGGACATGAGGGACATTTCAAAAATTAATCATATCTTCTAAGTTCAATTTTCTAAAATTCTTTCTCCTTCTCTGCTTTTCTGTGTATTTGTTAAGATGTGCTTTAGTTTGAAATTGATTGTGTATTTGCTCTAGAGATAATAATATTCAAGCAATATTTTTACTACATGAAAAATTTAATTACAAGTCAGTCAGTCTTCATATTACCCTTAAGCAATAATTATCACGTACATTTAGTACATGGCGTGCCTTTTGTTTTACACTTGGGAAAAACATGTTTATATAATTGACAAAGTGGTCCCACTACTGAATGCTGAATGTTTCTCATCTCATCTCATGTGTTCAGTGAAATAAAACCCAGGGCTAGAGTCAGATGACGTTAGTTCTCACTCCAGTTCCATCAACAAGTCACTCTCTTTGGGCCAGTTTTCTCCTCTATAATTAAAAGGACTTGGACTAGCTGCTTTTTAATGTCATTTAGTTCAACTTATATAATTCTACCTTGTGAAGTCTTATATTAAAAATGAGAAAATGGCCCAGTCGGTATTTCTCAGTGGTTGAGCATTGATTGACCTATGAACCAGGAGGTCATGGTTCGATTCCTAGTCAAGGCACATGCCTGAGTTTCGGGCTTGATCTCCAGTGTGGGGCATGCAGGAGGCAGCCGATCAATGATTCTCTCTCCTCATTGATGTTTCTATCTCTCTCTCCCTCTCCCTTCCTCTCTGAAATATTTTTTTTAAATATTTAAAATATAATAAGAAAATTAAGAGGCTATATCAATGATCAATTTAATTCTTTAAAGAACTTTTAAATTGTTTTCCTTCATTAGTTCTAGTTATTTCTGCAAATATGATAGTAAATAAGGTGAAATAAAATAGCCTCCAAATAGTAATAACATTTCTAAATTATTAAATGTTTCTAAACTATCTTAAACTAAAAAATCATTGGGTTGATTTTATTATGCAATTTGTGGAGAAAAAAAAATAGTACAGAGTACAGATTTCTTTAGTCTTTGTACTTTAAACCTATCCTCTTCTCTTGAGGGAAATGTGTCTTAACTTTGGTCAGTATACACACTTGTCTAACTTACTCGATGACAAGGACAGCCCTTCCCACAATTCTGTCCAACACCCGATATGCATTTTCAGTGCTACAAATGTTTACTCAGTGCTTGTAGGTACTGATGGTATTATTTTGTCTTTTGGGTGTGTTTTCAACTAAGCCATTCGTGTTTGCAGTTTGGCTAAAATTATGCTCACCTGCTGCAAACCTCTACTAATTATTAAGCATTTTGTTTTATTGCCTGACTGTTTCTAACATTACACCCATTGGTGTGTGCTTCATGGATTTATAGGCCATCTTCAAATAAGGTTTTCTATCAATGTGTTAGTTGATCATTTGGAACTAGAACTGGTTATGACTTCCCTGCAATTTCTTATCACAGTCAAAAATCATAATCACAAAAATCAAGACAGTGAGTACTGCAAAAATACAAATGTATTTAGTAGCTTAGAAAGGAATAAAAGTGTCAAATCATAGAATAGGAGGGAAAGTACATAGTAAAGAAGGAACAGCCCTAACCGGTTTGGCTCAGTGGATAGAGCGTCGGCCTGAGGACTGAAGGGTCCGGGTTCGATTCCAGTCAAGGGCATATACCTTGGTTGTGGGCACATCCCCAGTAGGGGGTGTGCAGGAGGCAGCTGATCGATGTTTCTCTTTCATCATTCTAACTCTCTATCCCTCTCCCTTCCTCTCTGTAAAAAGTCAATAAAATATATTTTAAAAAATTAAGAAAAAGAAGGAACAGAAAAAGAAAGGACAGAAAGAAGTAGGCAAGAGGGAGGGAGGGAGGGAGGGAGGGAGGGAGAGAGAGAGAGAGAGAGGGAGGGAGGGAGGGGGGAAAAGAAAGAGGCCAAAGGAGTCCTGTCTGGGCATAGACTAAGCACTGAATACATGTTAGTCTTCTCTATTAGGTTGAAGTACATGAAATACTGATAACATTCTTAGCTACCAAAAAAGACCACCGTTTTTATATAGTTCAATCTAGTATGTTCAAGTTATTTTTCAAAATTTGTCTATGGATCAAACTAGTGATCAAAGAGAGTGGCAAGGCCCTCTGGCTGAGACTGCAGACCAGCAGGCCAGCCCTTCTCAGATGGCCCGTTCTTCCAGTTCAGTCTGCCTAGCCAGATAGAGCCTGCTCTCTGCTCAGAACCAGAAGCCTACAGGTAGCTGCTGTTGACGGGTATATAATTCTTCACGGCAAAAGGAACACCCTTGCTTCCAAACCTGTGCTGCCTGTATTGAGATGTTATGCTTGCTGTAACATCTACATGCCATTCTCCCTCATGCTGATACATCTAATACCACGGGTTTCCTAGATCGTATGGAGCAAGTAGCGAAGCTACTTTTATGGTAACTTGGCTGGTGCAAACCTTTTACTGGGCTCAGTCAACATAGCAGCCTCTTATGTCACCTACATAGGTAAGAAATCCTATATGGTCTGTTATGCCTTCAAAACTCAACGAGGCTCTCCGGGCACTGTGCTTCCTTTGTCTCGGTAGGTGGTATAAGCTGTAATGATTTGTCCTTTATTTTGGACAAATGTTCCAAGAGGATGCCTAATGTTGGTTGGACCTCTTGAGTCCAATTATGAATGGTTTATAATGACTGAAGGGGTTCTTTAGACCCTAGAGGTGAAAAAAGCCGATCAGTTCAGAAGAACTAAATAACACTTTTAGTGAACAAAATCATTTTATACATTTTAATAATTAGTTATATAAATGTCTAAATTAACACTTAAGTAAATATGTACACCTAACTAATGTGGGCAACTATATACCTACTTATAAATTTATATATTAAATATACTGTATAGTTAATTGCATTTGTGCTTAAGGAAAATTTTTAATGTATCATATAATTAACATAGATACAAGTATTTTTAAATTTTAAATTATGTGCTTTAATCTACAAATAACTGAAGATTTTTAAGCAAATAGACACGTAATGTAATTAAATAAAAAATTTTAATTAAATGTGGGTCAAAAATATAAATTAGAATAGGTTTTAAGCTCATAAAAAATTAAGAGCCTGGCTGGTGTGGCTCAGTGGTTGGGCATCAACCCATGAACCAGGAGTCACTGGTTCGATTTCTGGTCAGAGCACATGCCTGGGTTGCAGGCTTGATCCCTAGTGGGGGGCATGCAGGAGGCAGCCCATAGATGTTTCTCTCTCACTGATGTTTCTATTTCTCTCTATCCTTCTCCCTTCCCCTCTCTCTAAAATAATCAATAGAAACTTATTTTAAAAAATTTTAAGGAAAAAGCACATAAAAACAAGCTACATGTTCTTATTATAAAATGCAAAGCAAACAAAACACAATCTTTGTGTGATCAATACAAAGAATTATACACCCTTGTAAAAAACCTGCATTTAAAATCATATTCTTGCACTCTTTTTATGGCCTCCTTTCTTTTCATTTCTTAATCAGATTGCCCAGTTCGGGGGCTTTGTGCTGACATTCCCTGTAAGCAATTAAGGATCTCAGGTTCCCTCTCTACATTCACAGTGATCTTTACAACAGTATGAGAATTTTATTACTAGTTTTGCTCTTCTTTATCCTCTTCCTGTGCATATGCTGACTCTATGCTTTCCCTGTTGTACCATTTCCTGCTGCTATCAACACACCTGGAATGTTTCCCTTTCTCCTCTGCCAGCTTTGGGGCTGCATCTTCAGCAGCCATAGCCCCATTTTAATCAAATGACTACGGAAGCAATGGCCCTCCTGGTCAGACCTCAGTCAGCGACTTTATTGCTCACCTAAGTTTTTGTCTTTTGACCAGCCCATTAAGTTACCAGCTTAACTTCAGGCAGTCATGATGCTAGTTCTAATAGGCTGTCCTGTCCTCATCTGGGATCTTTGTGCATCTTTACAGTTTGCTTTTATGAAAAGGGAAAGTCTTCTTTTCATGACAACCTTACGGTCTGAAGCAGGAAGAAATAGATTTTGAGAGAAGAGCAGCCAGCCAGACTGTCCCTGGGGAATTAAGTTCTCTTTCTCAATGATATTTTCCTCCATCCCTTTTTAAATTTCTTGGAGACTTCCAGACTCTTAACAAAGGCTTCTGTAGCCAACCGTGGCAGTAGGACTCTGCCTTGGATTGGGGTTGCGACTTCCTGCACATTAAAGGGAGCCTAGCTGCTGAGGGGCATCTTCAATACTTTCAAATTCTCCACCTCCTCTGTCACTCGATTCTACTTCCTAACTACACTCACTGCATCATCTGAAGATTCCAAAATTCACATCATCTGTTACAGTTCATGGTAAAAAGTAGAGAAATGCATTATATAAATAAAGTCCTTAAGGTCAAAAGTCTAGAAAAGACCAAAGGATTATTTGGTTATTGAGTAAGAAGTGGTTCTATAAAGTTGTGTGTATGTGTGTGTATGTGTGTGTGGGGGGGTGATTATGAATCAAAGAACCATTAACAGGAAAGAAGCAGAGTTTTGATTATGACTATGCACACCTATGCATGCAATTGGTTTGGCTACCCTTTTGTAGATATAGATGGGACTATAATTTTATATCTCTTGAAGGCAATTACCTTAATACTTTCGTTCACACTAACAGTCCATGTTCCTTTGCTTTCCATGAACTCAATCAATTTCAAGACATCTATCATACATGAGGCCCAGGCTAGGTTCTAGGAATACAAAGATATGCAATACATGCTGCCTGTTTTACAGAACTCCAATCTTTCAGAAAGTGGACATTCCTTACAAGATATACTTCTAGAGTATTATGATAGAAGTATGCACGAAGGCCATTGGATGTCCCACAGACAGGACCAGATTTTCCTGATGGCTCTATAAAGGCCCCATAGATTTTTGTATACTTCCACAGTATATATAGATTAAGATAATATTTTTCTTTTCCAGGCAGTTCTAATTGAAATGCAACCATTTGAACTGACCGTTTGCATGAATTAGACTGTTTTGAAAATAGACTAATCTTGGTTTAACAGTGAGCTCCTAATGAGGTGAAAGTGTAGGCAGAAGAAATATTCAAATTTATATTTAGGGACTACTTCTCGATGGGATCCTTTCCTCTAAAGTTTTGAAAATACTTGTCCCTACTTCTATAGGATGCTTTTGTAGCCATAACACAGTTGCAGAATTCCAAAAGGACTATTTTGTTCCATTTATTATAGTAAAAAAGAAATCCTTGCTGAATATAAAACATTGCTGTTTTGATTCTGTGAACTGATTGTGTGTAATTTTGCCGCTTCTTTTTATGTCATCATGTCCATTGAATCCCTTTTAAAGGAAAATCATTTTCTAGACTAAAATGTTATCCTAAGAGCAGCTCTACTTTTGCTGACATGATTTTGATTAGGAGACTTAGATTTTCACTCTATATGAATACATTAGGAGAGGATTACTCTGATCGAGACTCCACAAGAGAGCTAAAATATACCACAAATAAATAATCAAGCATCTTGTGGGAATTTAAAAATAAATCATGTATCACAAAGTAAAAACGGCCAGTTTAGGCTCCGAGAGGAACACAGACAGCATTGCTAATTTGTAGCAGAGTGAATCCAGTAGCGCAGGTTTTTAATTAGATGGCAGGAACAGCGAGGTGACAGGGCTGAGAACAGGTAGATCATCCAGGAATAGCAAAGCGGGGCGCGCAGAGCCAGCTGGTGCGGTGCTGCCTGGTGTCAGGGAACGCGCTGCCTCCTGAAGCCGAGCTGCAGACAGCCTGTGGCACAGCTGCTCCCCCAGGAGCAGGCGCCGGGCTGGGAGAGGCATCCCTCTGCAGGCGCCGGCATGGCAGTCCGGGGTCTAGGAAGGACGGGGTGTCTCAGAGGGATTTTAAAAAAATCGAGCTTTTCGGTTGTTGGAAACACCGAAAAGGTATATTTAAAAATATCTTCTTTACCCTTGCTTGCTTAGTCTATTGCATTAAGTATATCCATTCTATTATGGAGTCAGAACTATGATTTCAGGAGCAGATTTCGGGCTCCTAAGAGTTGGGGGGAAGGAGAATCGGTAAAAAGTTGTTGGTGCTACTTTTCATGTTGAAGGTGATCACAAACGAACCCTGGGGGTTTGGGTTTTTATTGAGATCAGTATGCATGTGGGTAAATACTTTGTTAATAATCGTTTGAGAAAGAAGGTCTTTAGTATATTAATTCCTTTTCCTTCAGGAATGCTTTAAGTAAGGTTTTGAAAGACATGTTATTTGTTGAGACCCTCTCCCCCAAAATAATCAAAACTCACTGAATCCAAAAAAGTGAGAAATACAGTAGTGTCCCCTTATCCACGGTTTTGCATTCAGCTGTTGCAGTTACCTGCGGCCCAAAAATATTAAATAGGAAATTCCAGAAATAAAAATTCATAAGTTTTAAATGGCACACCAATCTGAGTAGCGTGATGAAATCTCTCACTCATCCCTTTGTCCAGCATGTCCACGTTCTATACACTACCTGCCCTTAGTCCCGGAGCAGCTGTCTGGGTTATCAGAGCCACCGTCGTGGTGTTGCAGTGCTTGTGTCCAAGTAACCCTTATCTTAATAATGACACATTCGCATGCTTTTTATTACAATACATTGTTAAATTGTTTATTTTATTATTGTTCATCTTTACTGTGCCTAATTTATAAATTTTTTTTAGCTCAAATAACTTTTTTTATTGTTTAAAGTGTTACAAATAGTAGTACATATGTCTCCTTTTTCCCCCCCATTTGACCTTCCCCCAGCCTCACCTACCCCCCGGCACATGCCCTCACTCCCCTCCCAGTGTCTTGAGTCCATTGGTTATGCTTATATGCATGCATACAAGTCCTTTGGTTGATCTCTTACCTCCCCCCACCCAACCCTCCCCAGCCTTCCTGCTGTAGTTTGACGGTCTGTTTGATGCTTCTCTGCCTCTGTATCTATTTTTGTTCATCAGTTTATAACGTTTTTTATTATCCATAAATAAATGAGATGGTGTGGTATTTTTCTTTCACTGACTGGCTTATTTCACTTAGCATAATGCTCTCCAGTTCCATCCATGCTGTTGCAAATGTTAAGAATTCCTTCTTTTTTACAGCAGCATAGTATTCCATTGTGTAGATGTACGACAGTTTTCTAATCCACTCATCTGCTGATGGGCACTTAGGCTGTTTCCAAATCTTAGCTATGGTAAATTGTGCTGCTATGAACATAGGGGTGCATATATCCTTTCTGATTGGTGTTTCTGGTTTCTTGGGATATAGTCCTAGAAGTGGATCACTGGGTCAAATGGCAGTTCCATTTTTAATTTTTGAGGAATTTATATAATTTATAAATTATACTGTACATAAGTATGCATGTATAGGGACAATCATAGTGTATATAGAGTTCTGTACCATCTGTGGTTTCAGGCATCCACAGGGGTCTTGGAACGTATCACCTGTGATAAGGGGGCTACTGTAACACATCTACAGAGTTTTAAAAGATAGCAAGTCAGTGCTTAGGATATAATAAATTTTAACAGTGTTTTTATCAGAAGGGTAAATAATGACGTTGTGAACACTTGGTTTGCTTCTACCTTTTGGTTATTACTGAAAACCTGCAGCAGCTTCCTATTGCCACATGTGGCCTGCCTGGTCATCCCACACAGCCTGCTGTTCAGTCGATTGATCATCCCTCACTTACCCCCCTGCCAGCCTGGTCGCCCCATGCAGCTGTTTGGTGGTCTGTTCGGTTGTGATGTCACTTAGGCTTTCATATGTATAGATAATAGCAAAATGAATAACTTTGTCCACTACCCGGGTCTCAGACTTTTAAAACTGCACATTATCTACTCACTATTAGGTATTCATTATTTATGCTTTCGTCAGATGCCAAGTTTGGCAAACTAAACTTAAGAGTACTCTATGACTGAGAAAAGTTTCTGTGTCTGGGAACACCCATGATAGACCTGTCCACCGTTTAATTCCATAAAGGACCTAGGTACTTATCTTCAGGAAACAAGGACGTGAGGGGTCCAGGAGTTTCGGGGCAGTATTTGAGAGATGTGTGCTAGACTGTCCATCACTTCCCCATGCCCATGTTTTAGGACATAAACCTGAAATAGTTGTTTGACTAAAATATTTATGAGACACCAAGAGCACAGGGCAGCACTGGCAGAGTCCTCTGCGTCGGTACCTTGGCATCCACAGAAATGTCAGGAACTGGCACATGGTAGTGTGGGAGGTGGCTTGGTGGATGTTCTGGCAACGGTCAAGTTCCCAGCCATCTGAGAGTGAACAGTGGCTTGCCAGCAACTCCAGGTGGACACCACAGCTGTCAGAAGCCTCTTTGGGTTCTGGCAGCAGCAGCAGAGGAGCAGAGAAGGTTTCCATGAGTGTAGGGAACCATTGGGCTTCCTGAGTGCACTGACTGGGGCTCTGATGAGGAGTCCACCCCTGCCAATTCAAGGGAAGGCTCTGCTCTAATTCTTCCTTAATTTTTCTATATTCCCTCCCATATGTACTATGGTGAAGATATCCATAGCCAAGATGCGTGGTAAACTGGTTACAATTCTCTCTGGAGCCATAAGAATTCGGACTGTTTAACTCCTTTTCCGTGGCCAGGATGCTAGGTTTGGATGTGTCAGCCTAAATGGAAAATTCTCCTCCAGTGTATTTATAAAGACAACTAGAAACCCTGTTATCCCTGAATCATTGACCAAATAGGAAAAAAAATAACTTAGATTTTTATAATTGTACAAGTTTTTGGCATCACACACAGATATTAGATAGTTCCTTACTATTTACTCTCGTCCTTAAGAATGAATATTTTTGAACCAGAAACAAGGGACCATTTTTTTGTTCACTCTAATCTTAGCTCTAACTGACCTAGGGCCTCTTTGCTCTCCTGCCTAGGGAGGGAAAAGTGTGACTAGATGAGAAGGGCTTTCAAATCCCATTAGCAACATTTTGCTGTCTGCTGTTATCTTGAAACTCTGTTTCAGATACCAATACTGTTCAACCTAGAACCTCATTAACACGTGAACAGAGATAACCAAGAATTGGCAGGCTTATGAGGAAAACCACCAGCAAAAGAGACACTAAAGTCAACACAGCCAACACAGAAAATAACAGAACACCACACCAAAGGAAACAGTGCAATTAGAGGAGACAACTGGTAACTCTAAAATAACTTATATAATGTTTCCAAGAGAGAGATTGAAGAGGATAAAACATATCATCTATGTTTCGTATTGAGATAGGTTCACTGTCACAATATTCTCAACTTAATTCTGGCAGTCCTAGACAGACAATAACGAAATACAAAACTACTTCTTTTAAATAAAAAAGGTTTTGAGCTTTGTTTTTTGTTTGTTTTTGTTTTGGGTTTTTTTGGGTTTTTTTGTTTTGTTTTGTTTTGGTTTTTTTGCTTAATCATAGACACAGACAACAGTATGGTGATTACCAGAGGGAAAGGGGGTGGGGGAGATAGGAGAGGGTAAAGGGAGAACAGGTGGTGATGGAAGAAGACTTGACTTGGGGTGGTAAGCACACAATACAGTATACTGATGATGTATTATGGAATTGTAACCCTGAATCCACATAATTTTATTAACCAGTGTCACCCCAATAAATTCAATAAAAAGCGAGGAAATCAAGCCTTCAAGAAACAGATTATTTCTATGCTGCATGAATACACAAAAAATGGAAATCTGCCAAACTCACTCGATGAAATGTTGTGCCCCAATATCAGAACTAAAAATGAATAACACACAAAAAGACAACCCTTAGACTTATACTGCTATAAATATTTACAAAAAAATACTAGCAGATTACAAAGAGCAGTATGCAAAAGAATAATATATTATGAAGTAAATTTTATCCCCAAAGTTCACCCCAATAAATTCAATAAGAAGGAAAGAGAAAACACAGATGCTTCAATTTCTAGAAAATTATTAATGTGGTATTTACAAGTTGAAAGATAAAAAGCATACAATCGTCAGAATCGAAAATTATTTCATAAAATTCGGTGCTCATTTCTGATTAAAAAGTAGTAAATTAGAAATAGAAGGAATCTCCTTTTTCTTGGTAATGGGCTATTTACAAAATAGCTATGGAAAACTTATACATAATGGAAAAATTATAGACCATTTCAGTCAGAAACTGCCCTGTATGTAAATATAAAATTCAATTGAGAGAATTTCTAATCTGTCTGGATTTCTTTTCTGGCCATTACTGTTACTTGTTTCCTTTCATGATTATTACCCAAAATAATTTTGTCATATAGAGGACAGAATGCTAAATAATGATCTACACTAGATGTCAAATACATGAGGTATGCTACGTTATCTAGAAAATATGACTGTCAACAGAAAATATATCTTAAAAATTATGAGAGAGTTTGACAAGTTAGGATAATGTTAGCTTTCCCATCCTTGCAACAACAAAACTAAAAAATACCAAATGAAAAATTGATACTATCTGATCCAGAAAGAGTCATGGGTACAGATGACAATATGGAGATTACCAAAGGGAAGAGGCATCGGGGAAGTGGGAGGGTAAAGGGAGAATAAATGGTGATGGAAGTAGACTTGACTTGGATGGTGAACACACAATACAATATACAGGTGGTGTATCATAGAATTGTATACGCAAAACCTATATTATTTTATTAACCAATGTCAATCCAATAAATTTAATTTAAAAAGAAAAAAATAATACTAACTAAAAAGTAAACTATAAAATGATTAAATGGCATAAAATAAATTAATGTATAGGAAGGGAAAATTCAGCATTTTAAAGATTTAACTATTTCCAATTATCTGATAAAGAATTAAGTCAAGAATCCTACAATTAGAATTGGACATGACCTTAAAGTTCTAGTTGAACCCATTTGATTTACAAACAAAACTATCACAGTCACAGTAGTAATATTTTATGCCCACTCTGAGATGGAAGATAACCAGGCTAGAGCTTTGATTTCCCCATCAGTGTGATGGGGGGCTTTCATATTATAAAAGCACTAAGATGTGACTTCCTTTTTTTTATAATTAAATCTTTATTGTTCAGATTATTACAGTTGTTCCTCTTTCCCCCCACCCCCCATAGCTCTCCTCCACTCAGTTCCCAACCCACCCTCTGCCCTTACCCCTCCCACTGTCCTCATCCATAGGTGTACGATTTTTGTCCAGTCTCTTCCTGCACCCCCACACTCCTTTCACCCCAAGAATTTTCAGTCCACTCCCTTTCCATGGCCCTGGTTCTATTATATTCACCAGTTTACTCTGTTCATCAGATTTTTTATTCACTTGATTTTTAGATTCACTTGTTGATAGATATGTGTGTGCTGTTCATAATTTTTATCTTTACCTTTTTCTTCTTCCTTTTCTTAAAGAATACCTTTCAGCATTTCATATAATGCTGGTTTGGTGGTGATGAATTCCTTTAGCTTTTTCTTATCCGTGAAGCTCTTTATCTGACCTTCAATTCGGAATGATAATTTTGCTGGATAAAGTAATCTTGGTTGTAGGTTCTTGCTATTCATCACTTTGAATATTTCTTGCCACTCCCTTCTGGCCTGCATAGTTTCTGTTGAGAAATCTGCTGACAGTCGTATGGGTACTCCCTTGTAGGTAACTGACTTTTATTCTCTTGCTGCTTTTAAGGTTCTCTCTTTGTCTTTTGTTCTTGGAATTTTAATTATGATGTGTCTTGGTGTGGTCCTCTTTGGATTCCTTTCGTTTGGGGTTCTCTGCACTTCCTGGATTTGTAAATCTATTTCTTTCACCAGGTAGGGGAAATTTTCTGTCATTATTTCTTCAAATAGGTTTTCAATATCTTGGTCTCTCTCATCTTCTGGCACCCCTATAATTCTGTTGTTAGTACGCTTGAAGCTGTCCCAGAGGCTCCTTACAGTATCTTCGTATTTTTGGATTCTTTTTTTCTTTTTGCTTTTCCAGTTGGGTATTTTTTGTTTCTTCGTATTTCAAATCTTTGACTTGATTCTTGGGATCCTCTTGTCTGCTGTTGGATCTCTGTATATTATTCTTTATTTCAGTCAGTATATGCTTAATTTCTAGTTGATCTTTTTTCATATCCTCCAGGGTCTCACTAAATTTATCTGCAGTTCCCATAAAATTCTTTAAAAACCTTATAAACGTTGTTTTGAACTCTATATCCAGTCGTTTGCTTTCCTCCATTTCTGTCATTTGTGACCTGTTTCTTTGTCTCCGCATTTTTTATGCTTCCCTGTGTTGGTAGAGTGGCTTTGTGTGCTAGGTGTCCTATAGGGCCCAGTGGCTCAGCTTCCCCAATTACCTGAGGTGGACACTCTTGTTGCACCCCTTTGTGGGCTTTGTGCACAGTCTTGTTGTAGTTAAGCCTTGATTGTTGTAGGTATCACTGGGAGGAATTGACCTCCAGGCCAATTGGCTGTGAAAATCAGCTGTGTCTATGGTGGGAGAACTTCTGTGCTGAAGACACCCTTCTGGGGCAAGACTTGCTTCAGCAGGGCTTTGGTGCTCACTGAGTCTGCCCTCTGAGTGTGTCCTTTATGGATCTGAGGAGTTGTAATTGGATGGTCCCACTCTGACCACTGGGTACACTGGCTCTTGGATTTAAGGAGGTGCTAATTTAGCCTCTTCCTGAGGCTACCCAGCAGGAGCTATGAAGAGATCTTCAGATTCCCCTTACTTTTTTGGGGTTTGGAGGTGCCCAGATGAGGCCCAGCTGTGAAGCAATGCAAGCTGCTGTGGGGCCTTGGGCCTTCTCTTGGAAGTTCTGGGTCTGTCTGGCCCAGCTGCAGTTTGTTAGGTAATTTTCAGATTGTAAAGGGCCAGGCCTTCCATATGCAAAAGCCTCTGCCGAATCCTGTGTGGGGCAGGGTCTCAGGGAATCAACAGGGAGGAGCGAACAGCTATGGCTGATCCTCAGCCCTGCCCTAAGGGGCCCCGGGTCTCAGTGTCCAGGTAATCGCTGCAATCACCTCTGAGGGAAAGCTACCCTCAAGTTCTGAGTTCTGCCTGCTGCCAGACAGTCCAGTTTCTCCCTGTATGAGTCCTGGGTCCCCAGAGACTTCCCTGAACTGGAGTTCAGAGCATTTTGGAGCTTGTGACTCCCTCCCGATTCCAAAAGACAGCTGCGTCCTCAGGTGCCAGCCCTTGCCGCGTGCGCCTCCATACCTCTGCACTTCCGCAGCTCCTCTGAGTCTCAGTGTGCTTTTCTCTTTCCTTGTAGTTGTAGAATTTCCACTCAGCAGCCTTCCTGTAGTTCTGGATGATGTCCATTTTGTCTTTTCGTTGCATTTTTGAAGTTGTTGTGGGAGGCAGCAATTTCCGGTGTTTACCTATGCCGCCATCTTGGTTTCTCCTAAGATGCAACTTTCCAAGAGAATGAAGACACCAGCACCAATTTTATGGCACCATTTTAGTTCTCCCACCTCTCCCACCATTGTGGTCCTCAGTTTGAAACATCAATGAAATCATGTGAAGAAATCAATCAGAGACACACTCCATTAAAGGAGTGTGTCTTCAACATCTCCAGAACCAATTAAAGAGTAATAATTCCACAATTAAGGACTTATACGAAACAATGTTATTTGTTACCATTTCCATTGATCCTGATATAAGAATTTCTACTTTTTAATAACACTGTTCTCTGGCAACGGGTATGTACAATAACCTCACTAGCTTTGTATTCCAGCCCAAAGAAGCCATTTTTAAAGAAATAGATTCTGTAATTTGGTAACCTCTGGTTAAGTGAATTAAAATCTTGAAATTTTCTATTCGTAGTTGGGGGCAGTCCTTATTAACCTTCCAACCATATTTACCAACACTTAATCATAAGGTATAAAAGAGAACTCCCAAATTCACTGAAGGTTATGTAAAATGAACACTTTCATATCACACAAAAGTATTAATTCTCAGACATTTGGCAAAAGATTAATAAGAAAATGTCTATAATGTACACAGGAGACTTTATACACATACTTTCTGCCCTGAAATCTCACATTTTACCCAAATACCTGAGCCCTCCTCTCAGTGCCTAAAACCTCATGTCATCCTTTCCATTCTCAGGGCTCACCTCTTGACACAAAATCAATTCTCTATCCTACATTCCCTTTCTCTTGTGGCATCCACTGTAGCCCAGTGGCCAAATGTGACCAATTGATAAACACTAGCTGGAAGAAAACTCAGGGTACAGGAGATCTTAAAACAATAAAATAATTGGAAACAAGGTAGGCTTTAGGAATGAGCAGCTTCAACTTTAAAAGTCCCTTTGTGCTGTTTGTCTTCCTACTCTGGGTTAGTGCTGGAGACTCCCTTTTCTACCCAGGTCAGGCTTCCTTTCTCAGTCCTGGCCCAGCTGGGCCGTACTCTGTTAAGCCACCATCATTTTCACACCTCTGAATAGTAGTAAAGCTATTTACTAGGATTTAAGAAAACGCTCTGGTTTCATGTCTCCATTCCCAAACTCCTCCTTAAGAGAAGCTTTCTGAATTTCTTAGTTCTGGCTTCCACCTTCAGAGTGCCACAAAATTCTTCTCTGATTGTAAAACTTGGGAGTCACTCTTTCCCTCCTTCTAAACTCATGCTCATGTAGCATTCCCCATGTTTCTCCCTATTTTTTTCTCATCTGATCCTATGGATGAGAAAGGATCCACTCACCCCATTCTTATCTGTTGGTCTAGAACAGTGGCCAGCAAACTGCGGCCCCTTGAGTGTGGCTCTTCCACAAAATACCACATGCGGGTGCACACGTACAGTGTGATTGAAACGTTGTGGCCACACTCAAGGGGCCAAAGAGCCGCATGTGGCTCGCGAGCTGCAGTTTGCCGACCACTGGTCTAGAATGTGCAACTAATACTTTATAATAAAGAAAGCAGGGAGCCATGATAACCCCCAAATGCTCTGCCACTCACTCTCCTCAAGCCAATAACAAAGCAAGCAGCTTGGTTAATATAATATTTAGACTAGCAGTGAAGAGAGAGATCTTTCTCCCTCCTGTGCTCTGAATAAATAAATTAGTCTGACCAAATGAAGAAATGTGGTGTAACATGATTTATTTGGGTCAGAGCTGACACTGGTAAGACAAAGTCTCCTTATTTGCTTACAGAAACTGAAGCACAGGTCAACAGCCACATCCTCTGATTTGTAAGCCATACATGAATATCCTGGGGAAGAATTTGAACCTGGTCTTTCATAGAAATCCAAACATATACTAATAAATCTATAAGCTAAGAGAGTGAAAATAGAAGCCAGACTACAGACAGAAATGAAGGATCTCCTAAAAGAAAAAGCCTCATGAGTGAGTCAAGAAACTGGATTTGCCAGACAAATTCAAGCCCCTTATGCAGGGACTGGAGTTCCAGGAACATAGAGCATCAGTGCAATAAAGCTGAAAACTCGGTGTCACTCAGGACCTGGTCTCCTTAGCATGGGACCTCCATCACCCAAAATCTGGACTTTCAAAGGGAAGATGTTTTCTTGCTGGATGAAAAGAAATTTTAGCCCCAAATATCAGAAGTAGAGGCAAATAGAAATTACCACAGGTCCTCTGAGACTCTGTGGAGCTCAGTAAATGAGGACAAGTCCATCATTTCTGTATAGCAAAGTGAGAGCGACCTGGAAGCCTGAGAAAGCAGTGCCTCTGGAGCAGAGAGAAACTGGTGTCACCATTCGGTGTCCCCTCTCCTCCTACAGGGACCCCACACAAAAGAGGATGGGGAGGCCCTAACTGGCTTGGCTCAGTGGATAGAGCATTGGCCTGCAGACTGAAAGGTCCCAGGTCCGATTCCGGTCAAGGGCATGTACCTTGGTTGTAGGCACATCCCCAGTAGGAGGTGTGCAAGAGGCAGCTGATCGATGTTTCTCTCTCATTGATGTTTCTAACTGTCTATCCCTCTCCCTTCCTCTCTGTAGAAAATCAATAAAATATATTTTTAAAAAAAGAGGATGAGGAGGCATTGTTTTATTGGGCGAGTGAAGACTATTGGCCCACTGTGCCCAAGAACAAACCATTAAAGTGCTCTCACCTAGGACCCATTAGCTGTGTGATCTAATGTAATGGCAGAGAGTAATAGCTAAATACAAACTGGGAGATAAAAACATATAATGGCTCCTTCAAAGTACTTTGTTTGTAAAGAAATAAATTATTTTTCAACAAACATGAAAATTCAAATTAACCAAATGAGGCAGAATGACAAGTTTAAGGCAGAGAATAAAAAGGGGGATGAGGGTGGAAGTCAAGTAAACCCACCAACTAAAGATCCCTTTCCATTGAAAAATAGCATTAAAAAGGCAAATTACACTAGAGATAAAGATATTCCCATTTCAGTATACATTAACATATCCAAATTCATAGACTGGCTGAGGGAGAAGTGTCTAGAGCATTGATTCTACAGAGAAGAGTACTTTTTTTGTAGGAAATTGGCAGATGAAGAACTCAAGGGAAAGGTCATGAGTTCCCAGTTGCCTGTGAACAGGAGGCAACATGGTGCTAGAAGGTGAACAAAGGCCTTTTTGGATGGCTTCTTAAGTTCCCTAAAGAGCAGTGCCTGCATTTCTAGAGCAAACTGTCTTTCTGTTATGAAATCTTTTTTTTTATTAAAGTACTAGAGGCCTGTTGCACGAAAAGATTCGTACAATAGGCCTTCCCTTCCCCTGGCTGCCGGCACCGGTTTTCCTCCGGCACCCGGGACCCAGGCCTTCACTCCGGCCAGAGCCGCCTTCAGTCTTCGCTCCGCTGCTTTGTGCCTACGTATGCAAATTAACCGCCATCTTTGTTGGTGGTTAATTTGCATATTTTGCTAATTAGCCAATGGGAGGTCTAGAAAGGTATGGTCAATTATCATGTTTGTCTATTATTAGATAAGATAGTTGACATACAATATTATATTAGTTTCCGGTGTACAACATAGTGAGTCGACATTGGTAACCTTACTATGATCACCAAGTCTAGTAACCATCTATCATTGTACAAATTTATTACATTGTTGACTATATTCTCTGCAAAAGATCATTTTGATGTAGCAATGGACTTTCTGCTTAAGGTTGTCAATGATAAAGATTAGAGCAATAGATCCCATTATATATAAAAGGTATTCATAAATAAATCAATAAACAGTTTTAACACATGTATTTGAGGTCCTATTATTTTTATTTGGGGCTTTCTTCCCACAAAGACCAGTATCATTTTACCTTTATCTTTTAAGGTTATTACATAAATTCCATTTGAGTTTAGATAAATGAATATAAGTGAAGGAATTAATTCCCTTTGAATAAGCTATTTGTTTTTTTTTAAAGGAATGCAAAAGATACAGAGATATAGAAATCTCTAATAAGAAATTAAACAGTTGTTTTTGGTTCATTAGTGTTCCTTTTTTGTCAGCTTTCAGTATCTTTACACCTTCCATAATGTTCAATTCTATTCATGTACACTCTATTGTTCTCCTTGTTTCAACTACTGGCAAAATCACAAAACAGAAGACAAAGGAAGTCATAATATTCTATCAGTGCAAATCAAGGACCACGCATTTAGGAAGGATTCAAGCCTGAGTTTGCAAGATGATCCTGGAACAGAAAAACATGATGAATATATCAAAAATATTTCTCACATATTGCCTGCCATAAAAAGATTGTTTGAATTAAACATCATTATTGCTCTGTTGTCAACATGTTGGAATATATAGATAAGCCACACATGTGCCTAAGTGCTATCTTGATCCATAAATTACTGCTATAGTTACTATTGCTGGGTTTTTTTTTAATATTTAATATTTCCCAGAGCATGCCAACCCAAACCTTGGATCTTATTTTTGTCAGAGTTTATTTTTCTTCAAATTTAAGAGACAAATTCTGAGTGATCTTTTGAGCCCTCGAACATTTTAAAGTGTATTGCTGATGAATTATGTCATCTAAGACAGAGGCTGACATGGTATTTTGTCATATAAATGTAAGCAAGGCTAAGGAGTCTGCTATTACTTAAAGGTATAATTGTGACAAAGACTTCCTTTATTTCACATCACTATGTATCAATATTCCAATAATTTACGGTTGACCTATTGGGTTTGTAGAGCATAAAAATTCTAGAGATATAAAGGATCTCAAAATTATCTTATTTAAATTCTTCCTTCTATCTATGAGGAATCAGTGGCCCAAAGGTGAAACAGTTTGCCCGAGGTCACACAACCAAAAAACAGCCTAGGGGATTTAGAATCCACCTTTCTGCTCCATTGCTAAATCCCTCCTAGTGTGTGTGACATTTCACATTGTGGCCAGCTATGCTTATTGGAAAATTTACTATAAGAAGAGTTTAAGAAGAGCAAGAAATTCAACTAATGCTAACCCTCACTCTAGTTCCAATAAAATATATGTATTGGCTTTGGGAATAATCTATGATTTTGCTTATTGGTTCTCGTCTGACTCTTCTTAGGTTTAGTATATTTTATTTATTTTATTTTTATTAAATTTATTGGGGTGACATTGGTTAAAAACATCATATAGTTTTCAGGTATACATCTCTATTATATATGACTAGAGGCCTGTTGCAAGAAAAGATTCATACAATAGGCCTCCCCTTCCCCTGGTTGCCGGCACCGTTTTTTCTCCAGCACCCGGGACCCAGGCCTTTGCTCCGGCTGGAGCCGCCTTCAAGCCTTCACTGCTCTGGCCAGAGCCACCTTCAGTCTTCGCTCTGCCACTTCGCACCTAAGTATGCAAATTAACCGCCATCTTTGTTGGCGGTTAATTTGCATATCTTGCTGATGAGCCAATGGGAGGTGTAGCGAAGGTACGGTCAATTACCATGTTTGTCTATTATTAGATAGGATGTGTATATTACATTGTGTGCCTATCATCCAAAGTCAAATAATCTTCCATCATCATATATTCAGCCCCCTTTACCTTTTACTACTCTTTACCTCCCTCCCCTCTGATAACTACCATAGTGTTGTCTGTGTCTATGAGTTTCAGTTTTATATCCCACATATGAGTAAAATTATATGGTTTTTAGCTTTTTAAGATGACTTATCTCAGCATAATATTCTCAAGGCCCATCCATGTTGTCGCAAATGGCAGTATTTCATTTTTTCTTACAGCTTAGTAGTATTCCATAGTATATATATATAGTACTACATTTTTAAAAAAATATTTTTATTTATTTCAGAGAGGAAGGAAGAGGGAGAGAGAGAGAGAAACATCAGTGATGAGACAGAATCATTGATGGCTGCCTCCTGCACGGCCCCTACTGGGGATCAAGTCCGTAACCTGGGCATGTGCCCTCGACCAGAAACAAACCTGGGACCCTTAAGTCTGCAGGCCAGTGCTCTATCCACTGAGACAAGCTGGCTAGGGCAGTACTACATCTTCTTTATCCAATCACCTGTCAAAGGACACTTTGGTTGTTTCCATGTCTTGACCACTGTGAATAATGCTGCACTGAACATAGGGGTGCATATATCTCTGTGAATACATGTTTCAATATTTTTGGGTAAATACTCAGGAGAGGGGTTGCTGGATTGTATGGTAAGTCTAATATTAATTTTTTTAGGAACCACCATACTGTTTTCCATACTGGCTGTACCAGTTTACATTCCCACCAGCAGTGAATGAGGGTTCCTTTTTCTCCACAACTTCTCCAACACTTGTTATAATTTGTCTAGTTGAAAATAGCCATTCTGTCAGATGTGAGGTTGTATCTCATTGTAGTTTTGATTTGCATTTCCCTAATAGCTTGTGGAGTTTGGTATATTTTAAAACTTCATTGCCATCTACATGAACATGAATCGAAAGACTCAGACTGTAGACATTCTGAATATGTCAGAAAATAAAAATGTGCCCTAACTGGTTTGGCTCAGAGGATAGAGCATCGGCCTGCAGACTGAAGGGTCCAGGGTTTGATTCCAGTCAAGGGCATGTACCTTGGTTGCGGGTGCATCCCCAGTAGGGGGTGTGCAGGAGGCAGCTGGTCGATGTTTCTAACTCTCTATCCCTCTCCCTTCCTCTCTGTAAAAAATCAATAAAATATATATATTTTTTTAAAAATGTGCCAATTAGAGTATCCAGGCATAAGGTGTGTACCCCGTTATGCTGTTGACCGTTACATGGTCAAATACTTGTGCTCCAGCTTGCAAATCAAGTGCTTCCATGTGCCATAAGATGGCAGGAAGATGGTGGTCTATCATCTGCCATCCATCTGGAAGTTTGATCTGATAGAAACAGGAAAATAAGTCCTAAGGAAATAATTAATATACATTTTCCCATGAAGCTTGCAGTGCTAGTTAAGGTCTGCTCCTAACAGGAATACCATGACTGAGTCTAAATAGAGAAACAAAGGAAAGCCACACTAATTTGGTAGCTATGGGTAGCAAAATTAAGAATTTTGATTGAAACAAAGTTAGGTATACAGGATAAACCAGTTGGATAACCATGTAAGCAAAGATAGAAGCAGAAATTAATAATACAATAATAAATGTTTTATTAAAATTAATATGAATACTAGATTTTAAAAACATCCTGTATGTTAAGGACTGTGGGCTTCTTAACTCTAAAGTTAGAGAGGAAGAAAAATATATTATTATAAACTTCTTTCCAGATATTAGATACAAAGAGAAATCTGATCAATAACTATTGAGCAACAACTATGTTCAAGACAGTTTTAGGCACTGGGTAGCTTTTTAGCAGAAAATAAAACAGACAAATCTTTGTTCTCAGGCAGGCTAGCATTCTATTAAAGGAAGGGAGTATATACAAATAAAGATATTCACTGAGTCATGTTTTTATTCTTTTGTTCTCCAAGTGTCAGGTTTCCACTTATAAACCGATAGAGCTAGAGGCAAGAAAGAATAAAAAATAAATCTACATCTCTTTTCATATTTGATTTCTTTTCCTGCCAGAAAAGCATCTAATGATTAGCTATAAAATTTTGATTTTATCTCCCTAAAATGAATACCTTTTCAGGGACATTAAATGTTTTTCATATGAATGAATCAATTTTACAGCTAAACAAACACAGATTGAGCATCAACTACTTGCCAGGCACCTCCTCATGGACTGGGAATACACCTTCAAGAACTCATATGGGGTAAAGATAAATAATTGAAGATAATTATCTTTACTTCTTAGAAGCATCAATACTCTTGTCCTGAGAAAACATAGAAAATAATTCCTAAGTAATTTTAACACTATTTTCATAATGCAATTTCCATCACCATTTTGAATCATGTATCCATAGTGATCAATCCTTACAACTTTACATAACATATTCTATTTTTCCTGTTTCATAGATGAGGCATCAGTTGAATGCAGGTTAAATATTTTCCAAGGCTGCACTGGTGATAAGAAGTAAACCCAGGAATATTTCTTTAGTTCATCTTATTCTAACCAACCTGCATTCCTTCTACCAACCTCCCTGGGGTCCTGCTTCTCTACCACTCCCCACCATTTCCAAGCAATTAAGAACCTCTTTATATTTACTCAAAACTCCAAGCAAATTGTAGGAAGTGAAATATGTAGAGAGTGCTTTTCTGGCACTGCCCCCACAAAACACGGAAGTGGACACCCTGAAATGACTTCTCTCTCTGTGAAATTATGGGCCCTGTTGTGTAGGAATGTGCTTTACTTCTAATAAAAGAGGTGCAGGCAAATCATTTACATGTTGTAGGCAGGCTTCTGAGCAATATGTAAATAAGTGAGAGAAAAAATATCCACATTAATAAACAGCCCCTTGGATATATGAAACCCATCTGCAACATTAGGTAAAGAGTTTGTATACTGTGTAGTCAGAGGGATGTCCATATTGCATTCCTCAGTGTCTGTAAGAAAAAACAGAATGATGGTTCAGGTAGGGCGGTGCCATATGGCTGAATCCATGAAAATATCACAGAGTTACTTTTTTTTCAGCAACTGTGATCAGTCCGTGTAAGCAAGGATCAAGTCTCTGCAAATAGAATTATGACACTCCAAGTTTCATCCTGTTTCCAAGGTCTCTTTCTCACACATCCTGCTGAGATTAACCTATAATATTTCTCTGCACGTGGATTGAGTTCTCCCAAAATAGGGGATGGCGACCAAAGGGAAATTGCAAATAGAAGAGACACAAGCAACAGAAATGGCCCAAAGTGAGAATCACAGATTGACAATACAACATGTGCCAGTGAGCCCATGGCTGACATTATCAAGTAAGATGACTCAGAGGGAAAAAAAAAATCCACTAAAGGAACTGTTAACTCACACAAACAGGAAATGACTGATTAAAGACAGAACATAAATGCAAAGCCAGGACTCAACTCAAGGCCAAGATCTTTAGCTGTGCCCTCATAGGTCAGGACCATAGCATGAAATAGCACCTATACCTGCCTGGTAGTCTTGCCACTCTCTTGGCGAAGTGGGAACAATTGCAAGAAAATAACAGGCCTACTGTCATTTCTTATATTCATTACTTAATATTTTTATTCATTTTAAACAAGATTTGGGGCTTAATTTTTGTTATTATAATAAAAAATTTGAATTAAGAATGAGAGGTTCTTCTAAGTTTAGCTGTGACTTGTGCAGGGTGTTCTCCTCACCCTCAACATCTGCTTTGGGAAAGAGGACTCTCAAAGTCTTTATAACACATTTTTAAATTGTACCACACAACCCAAGAAACTCAACAACTTTTGACTTCCTATGTTTTCTGCAGTTGTTTGTGTCCCCTAATGGGCGTGGAAGGAAATCCAAAGTTCCTTTGTGCCCGGTGGGATGTGAAGTTTAGCTGAGAGAGAGAGCTAGGGGTCATATGGCCAGCATGAGGGGTCAGAGAGTTGGTTTCTGAGGGCAAAGATCCACGTAGGGTTTCAATAAAACCACAGATTAGTCATCATTGGAGAAAAACTAGATGCCATTTGTGCCAAGGGACAAGCTCCCTAAATCACCACTGGGGAAATTCCAGTGCAGAACCAACTCAGGGCCAGAGCAGGAAGTGGTCCTTCCCTCTAAGTTCATGAAGCACCTAGAACTTAGAACTGACATTGGGAAGGATATGAGAGAGGATCAAAGCAGAAAATTTAAACCTCTGCATAGCTGAATTTTTTAAATATTCCCTTACAAAGAGACCCTAAGATGAGAATTAGTGTGCAAGTGACTTATTGAAGAAGTGTTTCCCAGGGAGAATAATGAGAGAGTGGGGAAGCAGGACAGGGAATGGAAACAAACCAAGCAAAGGTGCAAATTGGGGCTTGTTCTCTTGTTCTTAAGGCAATCAATTACCTTTTCATCTTTCAATACTTGGTTCCCACATTAGATCTTCCACAACTTCAAGTTAAATCAGCTCATTAAACTAACCTTACTCTGAGTAAATACAAGTGAAAATTCAGCTATGTGGCCCAGCCAGTGTTGCTCAGTGGTTGAGTGTCAACCCATGAACCAGAAGTCATGGTTCAATTCCTGGTCATGGCACATGCCTGGGTTTTGGGATCAACCCCCAGTAGAGAGAGTGTAGGAGGCAGTCGATCAGTGACTCTCTCTCATAATTGATGTCTCTATCTCTCTCTCCCTCTCCCTTCCTCTCTCTGTGATCAAGACAAATTTTGGCCCCTTAGCCATGATCAGGCAATATATTACTGTATTTGGTATCAATGATACAAAGATGAATAAGGTTGGGTCTCTCCTTACAATACAATAGGGAAGATTTTCAGATATGAGATTATTCGAATAGAATCTTATGATGACTTCTGAATTTGGGGTATCCACTCGGTATTGTGAGTTTCAAAGAAGATCATTTATCCTAAACTAGGGGATTAGAGAAGGCTTGCTATAGAAAACGCTGCCTGAGGAGAATTTCAAAGGAGAAATAAAGGTTAGCCAGAAAAAGAAATGTGATTCCTCCAGATGTTTCCATTTCAGCTTAAAGTCAGCAGCATTATCAGCCAACTGTGTCTTGTCCTTAAATGTCACCAACAAAACAACCAGCCAACTTGGAAAAGGACAGTAAAAAAAAAAATAGGCATTCTTTACCAGTAATGTAGGTGATTTTGTTGCAGAAGACCAGAGGAAAACCCAGCGATGCTCTAGAGCAGCGGTTCTCAACCTGTGGGTCGCGACCCCTTTGGGGGTCGAATGACCTTTCACAGGGGTCGCCTAAGACCATCGGAAAACACACATATAATTACATATTGTTTTTGTGATTAATCACTATGCTTTAATTATGTTCAATTTGTAACAATGAAATTGGGGGGTCACCACAACATGAGGAACTGTATTAAAGGGTCGCGGCATTAGGAAGGTTGAGAACCACTGCTTTAGAGAAAAGGGGTGACACTATTTATTTACACTGACGGACTCAGAGTAACTTTCCAAATCCGAGTAAAGTAACATGCAGGGGGCTTCTCTTTTATATCTTTCTGGGGTCTTTGTCCCGCCAATATGGATTATGCTTCCGGTCCTTTTCATGGGCTTTGCAAGACGGCCCCCAGGTGTTGGGGGTCTCCAGGCCATATCTGATGGTCTGGCCTGGCACCAGCGTTAATAACCCTCCCTCCGGGGCAGTGCACTGTTCACAGTTTTATGGCTTCTGTAACGAGTTCTGCAAGACCAGTTCCTGGGAAAGAGATAGTGACTTAATTATAGGTCATCAAGAATGTATTCCATGGCTGGAACGGATTCAGATTGCTAGCCCCCCAATGTCAGGGTTACATTGGCATTAGCCCTTTTTAGCCTCCTCAGTTTGATCACTTTGGCTGCATTGTTTGAGTCCGTGAAGTGAAACACCAGCAGATCTTTGCATATATTTAATAGGTCCTCCTTAATGTAAACATTATCTGGAATAGACTTTATTCCCACACATCCCATATTTTACTGGGATTAAGCAAATATCAGGCAAACTTTATATGCCAGGTTTTTCATTGTCCTTTAAAAAATTTTTAATTGATTTTTAGAAAGAGTAGAAGAGAGAGGGAAAGATAGAAATATCTATGTGAGAGAAACATCGATCAGTTGGTGGCCTCCTGCACACGCCCCGACCAGGGCCCAGGCTGAGGGGAATCCTGCAACCGAGGTATGTGCCCTTGACCAGAATCCAGACCAGGACTCTTCAGTCCACAGGCCGATGCTCTATCCACTGAGCCAAACTGGCTAGGGCTCATTGTCCTTTTAAAGGTATCACCAGAGTCCAAAATGCTTGCAGGTTTTTAAAAAACATTACTGCAATAGGGTTAATTTTTATTATTATATATGGAAACTAATCATTTCAGAGTAAACAACAGATGTTTGCACCCTTATTACTGTTCGGTACTGACATCGGTATTAAATGATAATATGAAAACATGTCACAGACATGAATGATGAATTCAAATGTCAGGAATGGAGAAATAGAAATGTTTAAAATAGAAAATGTAAGGGTTTTGGATGAGAAGTAAAACTATGAGCCCATTCTTCAGGCAATATGCCATACTGTCTTTCCTAAACTGGACAATGTCAAGGCACATTTCTCTTCAAAAGTTGTTATTGAAGCATTAGTGATTAAAGTATTAGTTTGATCAATTAAGTAATAGCACCTGACAAAAAATTCAGTTTTATAAAAAAAATAATAAACTTATGAGATATTATATATGTAGATAGATAAATAAATAGATTGCTAGATAGATGTTTTCATGTTGCATACTATATTTTCTGGGCATTAATAAGATCTGTTTCTAGATATTCAAGTTCATATATTCAGGTATTAATTGACTTGCCTTACATTCAGTTGCAAATAGCATTGTTCATTTAAAAATTATTACTATCATTTAAGATTTTCTGAGATAGACTGACTATGAGACCAGTTTTCTGTTAGGGCCAAGTTTGTTGTCTCACGAAATGGAAGAAGGAGTTCAGAGACAAAGAGATGAGCCAAAGCAAAGTTTTATTACAGAAAAGCTCCCTGAGGCAGGGAGGGGGCCCAAGCAGGTTGCCGCTCCGCTTCTTTGCCTGCGGGTTAATACGTGCCCTGCTAACTTCCCATTCATTGTTCGGAAAAAATCGACCCTAGCAACATCCATACATTTTAAACTTCAGGGCTACCACTCATTTTCTACGCCCTGAGTGTCCAGCCCATGACCGGCACCCTTTCTTCTTGTGATTTTACACGGGACAGGGCGTGGCTGACCAACAGGTTCCTGCTCATGCCTGCAGGGTCCAGCTACATTTTCCCTTTACATTCCTCTCCCCGCAGTGCAGTCCCTAACTGCCTAGCCACTTCTAACTCCTCTTTAAGACATGTGCCTACTCAAATGGGTTTGTTTTCATCAAGTAAAGACTAATTATTTTTATTCATGTAGTTTAAAAAAGGATGCATTTCAGTAAATTAAATGTTCCATACCTTTTGTCTCTCATCATTAGCTAAAAGTGATCAAGATTGATAAATGGGATGTCAAAGGCTGTACCTGCAGAGCATGCATTTTGTCTCCTCTGACTGGAGCATAGGAGCATGTGAGGGGCGTCTTGTTTGTCTTGTTGAGTGCTGTGTTCTCGGTGCTTATGCTGAGGCTCAGTTCCTGGTAAGATGCACAATATACATTTCTTGAATGAATGAATGAATGAATGAATGAGTGAATGAATGAGTGAATGAATGACAAAATAATAAAAGCATTTAGAGTTTTTAGGTATCCTTCAAAATAAAATTAATATCTCCTTGAGTTTTTGAAACTTTTAAGACATTGAAAGTATATTACAAATCATAAATGTTATAACAGTCTTAAAGAGGCTAAAAAAGTAACTTGTTCACATTAATTTTTGTTCTCCAGGTAGGGGTAAATGGGCTTTGGCTGCCATAAAGAGCATTCAGAGAGGCACTTGGCCTATCTTCTTCACAGTCATTGACTGTTTAGCCAGAGTTCTTAAAACTGGTCTGTGAAAAACCGGGATTGTTTATTTCTCAAGAGGATAGGAAAGATGAAGTGACTTAACTTTGTGGTGTAAAGAAATTGTTACAGCCCTAGTCGGTTTGGCTCAGTGGATAGAGCAATCAGTCTGTAGACTGAAGAGTCCTTGGTTCGATTCCAGTCAAGCGTACATGCCTGGGTTGCGAGCTCAATCCCCAGTAGGGGGCGTGCAAGAGGCATCAGATCAATGATTCTCTCTCATCATTGATGTTTCTATTTCTCACTCTCTCCCTTCCTCTTGGAAATCAATAAAAATATATTTTTTCAGAATTAAAAAAAAAAAAATTGTTACAGATGGAAGGTTATGACTCTTACCTAGAAAACTGAGGTCAAGATCTAAGCTTGGCTTCTCCTACAAGTGCTTCTGTGTTTCCTCAGAGGTTGTAGACTTTACTCTTAACCTGAAAATACACATCCTTGATCATAACAGAAACCACATAAAAGAAAGTGACTGTATCTTTCCAATTATGTGTCTAACATAGTTGTTAATGATGTGGGCTCTAGAACAAGGTTTTGAATTTCACTTTGAACTCTTAGAAGCTGGATGGCCTTGGGTAGCTTACCTAACTTCATTGGGCTTCTTTATCACCTGTGATAATGGGATTAGTAGTAGGGTTGTTGAAAATAGTAAATGATCAGTACACAAGAGAGATTTGTGCTGTAGCAGCTGAATAGAACCTGCCGACTATTGCTTGGCCACAAAGGGCAATGACCTCATAGGAAGGAGCAAACCTCTCCGCACACCTCTCATATTGGCTGGGGTAGAATAAGATGTGAAAGCCGAGGCTGTTAAACGAGTAAGGTTACCTTTCACTTGTAGGAAATGTAGGGGGAAAGAACTAAAATGTGCTATTTCTCTACAGTATGTCATGTACTTACCTTATAGTTCTTAATATAACCTTCACAATAAATCTAAAGGTCATTGTCATTTTCCTACTTTCATATATAATACTGTAAGGCTAAGGAGAAGTCAAGTAACATGCTAAGCTCACAGTCCAGGTAAGGGACAAAGCTGGGACTCAAACCCAGGGGGAGGCCACAGTCCATATTGTTTGAATAATGACCAAGTGCTGCCAAGGGTCATGGACCTTTTGTGCAAGGTCTGACCACTCACACACAGTCCCAGCTACCAGACTAAGAAAAATCCTGGAAGCTATGAGACTAGGGCAATGAGGCCCCACCGCTCCGCCACTCTTTAACTCTAAAAATAGTTTGAGCAAAAGAGCCTCAAAGAAGCAAGGGCTGAGTCTCCTCAACCAGCTGACCACTTGGGAGAAGGTAATAATTTCCTAAACCAGTTGCTCTAAAAAGTTACCATGGCCTGGAGAAGCCTGTGATGGGGGCGGATCTGCTCGGGACTTCTGGACTGGCATCCAGGACTCGGTCTTTCTAACAGCTCCTGGTGGTTCTGATACTGCCAGCCACACACTGAGTCATAGTAACATGTTCCCTCGTGGTTGAAACACAGTTTTATTCGGTGCCTGTTTAAATGGTATGCACTGGTTTTATTTAATGAAAAAAATATTATTAAGTAGTAGGGATCCACATCCTTCCCAAATAAGATTACTTTCCTAAATCAACTAACTCATTTTACTGGTACACAAGGTCACTCACGCACCAGTGAGAATAGAAACTGGGAAGAGCCTGCAAAAGTATGAGAATAAGGGAGAGGCATATTATGATTTATCAAAATACTAGAAAGAGGACCTACCTATTCAGCTGCTTTAAAATGAAATTCATTGGTTTGATCATTATTATTAAACCTCTTTTAGCTACAATATCTGGGTAGCTCATTCTCAAATAGAAAGTTGTACCATGAGCTGAGGTATAGGAAGCTTTATGCAGATACATACATAAAGATTTAATAAAATCTTCCTCTCTAGTCTCCAGGTATCTGCATGATAAAGTAATTTAAGGGAGTTAAAAGCCCGAGTGCCCACTAGTAGATGGGTGTATAAAAAAGCTGTGGTACATTTACACAGTGGAATACTACTTAGACATAAAAAATAAGAAACTCTTATCTTTTGTGACAGCATGGAGGGACCTGAAGATTATTTAGCTAAGCAAAATAAGCCATTCAGAGAAAGACAAGTATCATGTGATCTCGATCTCACTTATATGTGGAATCTAATGAACAAAATAAACTGAGAAACAAAATAGAACTAGAGGTATGGATATATGGAACAGGCTGACCGATCTCAGAGGGGATAGGTGTGGGGGGATTGTAAGAGATTAACCAAAGAACCTATGTGCATATATGCATAGCCCATGGAGCTGGGGGGAGGGGGAGAAGAGGGGGGAAGTGGGGGACATCTGTAATAGTGTCAACAATAAAAAAATAAGAAAAGAAATACACAAATGGAAAGGAGGAGAGCAGGCACAAGAGAAATAAGTTGAGGTAAGCCAAGGAAGTAAATAAGTAGTACACAGAACACATGAGACTTTTCTCTTCAGTAGCAGAACTAAAAGATTCTTCCAACAGCTGTTCCCCACCCATGCCTCTTGTGTCCTAGAGGAGAGAAAATGGCCCCGCTCTTTCCTAGGAGGAGAAAGGTCCGAGGGACATGCAGCCTCTACTCTCAGGTCCCAGGAGAGGGGAAGCAATCTCTCTGAAGGTGCATTCAGGAGGAAGCTCAGCACCTTTCTCCTTCAGGCCTGCCCCTGTCTGGCCGTGGGGACAGTTGTCTTGGTCGACACTCCTGCCAGTAAAGAGACTCCAGCCCTCATAGGTATGTGACATCGCCTTAGCAAAGGTTACTGATGAAGTAATTTTTTTTTAAAGTAGCTTACCTGCCAGTCAAACCCTCTTTTCCACCATTTACCAGTAATAAAAGTGACCTTTTGAGCTCTATCCAACTGACTTGAATACCTCTCTTTTAATTGATTCTAAACTTGGGAGAAGAAGAGAAGTTATTTATTTGGCCTCCTCTAAAACCCTAAGAACAGGAAAGCTTAGTAGAGAAGAACTCAATATGAATTTGAAAAAGAGACAGGAATTTCTGCCATATGTATAACATGACAAAAGAATACTGCTTTTACTATTGAATGACTCATAAAATGGATTTATTAGTTGATTTTTTCCTAAATAATTTTATGTGCAGGAGAAATTTTCTAATAATTTCTATCAGGCAACTTTGCCTGTAGAATTAGGAGTGTTGTAGGAAGAATGTCACAATTAAAGTTTGGATTCCTGATGGTGCAGCTGACCTATTGCATGACCTCTGGCATCTGCTCTGCAAACAATGAAAACCAAAAGATACTGTTGATAGAGTTATCATCCTTCTGAATCTATTTTTTAATCTGCATGTGTATAGAGCCTTGACATTCTTGAAACAGAAAAGTTAAATGACTTTTGTATATTCTATTCCAAATGCATTAATTTTACTAGACTACCGGTATGTATGAAGCATATATACTAAATTTCTTACCACCTTTCTTTTGATAGAAAATACCCTTCTGTTGCATTTACTCTGCTCATAATATATTCTGATACTCATCTGTTCTTCTTTCCATTAATATCTCATTCAAATCTCAAGGTGACATCATTGTTTAATACTGGTATTTAAACATCTTCTCCAGGGAAGATTTTTCCTTTTTATTGTTTAACAAGCAGATGAATTTAAATTCAAACTAAGGATTGGTTTTATTTTTTTAAAATATATTTTTATTGATTTCATATAGGAAAGAAAATGGAGAGGGAGATAGAAACATCAATGATGAGAGAGAATCATTGATCGGCTGCCTCCTGCACACCCCCCACTGGGTACCAAACCTGCAACCCAGACATGTGCCCTTGACCAGAATCGAACCTGGGACCCTTCAGTCCTCAAACCAACGCTTTATCCATCAAGCCAAACAGGCCAGGGCTAAGGATTGGTTTTATATACATGTTTTCATTCTATTGAATGTCATATACAACTCAAGTTAAATATAGTCCCCCAAATTCACAGAGTAGGTGGAGAAAAATATTTATTCTCCATTAAATCGGGATCCCTCCCCCCCAATTAACTTTTAGAGAGAGTAGAAGGAAGCGAGGGAGAGGAGGAGAGAGAAACATCAATGTGAGAGAGACACATGGATTGGTTGCCTCCTGCAAGCACCCTGACTGTGGCCAGGGATTGAATTTGCAACCAGTTACCTGCCCTTGACTAGGAATGGAACCTGTGACTCTTTGGTGTGTTGGCTGATGCTCTAACCACTGAGAAACACTTGCTAGGGCTCAGTGAAATCTTTTTAAACCTTTGACTATAAAAATCAAGAATAGTATTTGTGACAATTTCAAAGAAAATGAGAAATGAATTTGACATTTAAAACTATTTTGCCCACCCCCACCCCAGAAGCTACTTTCACAATAGCTTTTGCTTAGCCCAAGAGGCTTGAGGGACATCTTTAAAATGGCAATTTATTTCCTGATTTTTTCCATAATTAAGATGAAATATAAAAGTAAAACTTATCCATTGATAAATAACATACGCATCTCCACTGTCAAAAAATGTTTTTAAAAGGGAAGAACTTAATGGCTTCTCATTTTAGCAACCCGGATGTTTGTTGTCAGCTCATCCCATTATTACTAATAGGAATCTAATTGATATTAATTCTCCAACAACTAGGTTAGCACTTTCTCGCCGTTTAACTTTTTTGTAGTTGCCACATTTAATTGCTTTTAAAATCCCTCCAGTCAAATTCTGCATGACCTTCTCATCGGTAAAGATAGCAACTTTGTTTAGAAATATATTTTATCAAGTTTAAATGCTATTGAAGTCTCATCAGCCAGCGAAGGGCGAGCCACACTTCGTTTTTTAGGTAGCTCACATTGTTTTCCATAATGTAATGACTGGAGCTTGGGATGTTTAAATGGCACTTGGCGGTGCAGACGTGGTTAATACAACTTCCTTGTGATTATGCATATGTGATTCCCCGGCGCACACTAATCTCTTCTGCCTTGGGTGTTTTAACAAAATGGCTGAAATTTTCGGCCATTATGGATGAGTTATTCAGCAAATCTGTAAAAGCAATTCCACTTGACAAGCCTACAGTACTACTTTAAGTGATTGAATCTCTTTGATTCCACAATGGCAAGATCCTTATTATTCTTGCAGGAATTTTAAAGTTCTGAGAATATTTCCAAAATGCCACTAGCCACATTGCCAAAGAGAGACAGACAATTCAGTCAGAACTATACTAATTTGATTCAGGAACCAAGTTTAAGCAATGATTTCTTTGAAATGAAAAAAAGAAAACAAGTTGTTATATGTTATATCCAAATGCATTAATCTTGTATTAGGCTGTATCTTTAAAGTTCTACCCATAACAAGGCTCTCTCCTCTTGTTTGGATTTATTTTCTAGTAAATGAATAGAAGCCACAAAATTGGTGAGGTCATGAAACTTATTTATCTGAAACACTGAATTGTATACATCCCTTAAAGGGAAAGAGATGCTTTTTGCCCCAAGGGTATTAGTCATGGTTCATAGTTCGTGGGAAAAACTAAGGAAGTCTCAAAATTGTGTTCCTATTATTTCCATTTCTCTAAGACTTTGTTTGAATTCCAAAGTGAATTTTCTATTATCCTATTGTACATTGCCTAGGAGGGTACCAACCAACAGTCTTTGGGGAGCAACACCTGCAGTTGCATTCAAAGGCATGACTTTTCCAAGCAGTTTGTGAGCTGGCTGGCATTGTCCCCAAAAGGATAAAGGCCTAGGTTCTTTACCTGACTGGCAGAAGCATTCCAGCACCACGAAAGGATTCTAAACATTGTTTTGTAAGTAATGAGCCCTGCTGATTTCATCCTGCAAGACTTTGAAATCCCACAGGGAAAATGTGGTTAGAAATAAAACAGAGGGCTGGGGCCTTTAATGAGTTTCCTATCCACAGATGCCATCAAGCTTTTATACTATTCATTTTATTTCTACAGCTTCAACAAAGATTCCCAGAGTTGTGGGCCATACTCTTAACACTGAAGTGCATAGAACTTGGCAGAAATCTACACTTCACAGATAATAACATATCATTCCATGAAATAAAGGAAAAGGCATAATCAAAAAAAGAAGTTAAATATGGAAACCTGTTTTGACAACAAATGAATACAGATGAAGCCAGACAGGAAAGGTGTTATGTATGCCTGCTTTTTTTGTTTTTTTTCATGTTTCACATAAATTATGATATTGCAAGAGAACTATCACGTTGTTTTTTCTCTTTTCTTTTTTTTCATCTCTTTTAAGTCAGATAGATTCTTTATATTGCTCTCCATATTATATCAAACATTTTTTTCAAAAAACTAGTGCTTTGAAAGAACAACACAACACTTGCAAACGCTATCAAAAATATATACAGCTCATTTATGATTTTATTAATGATTATCATTAGGGATTCCTCAAAGCCACCTGAATTTCAAAGAAGATAAAATTAGACTTTCTGAATTAAAAAAAAAAAAAATTAGGAAAAAGCAATTGTTACTTAGTGGCTGGAGCATGGAAATTACCAGTGGAAGCAAATGTACATCAAATATGTTTTGTTAATAAAGATAATTGCTGACTTATAAAAAGTTTCCCTGAATTTTGCCCTGGGGGAAGCATTTAGTCTCATCAAATTTTTAATTAAATGACAGATAAGGGATCTTTTTGAATTTTTAATTATTTTCATAGAAATAAAACTTAGATTTTTCCTAGTCTTATAAAACTATCTGTGACTTTATTTTTCACTTATAAAGATTTTTCACTTACATTCGAACTTGAAAATTTTACAAGAGGGTTAAGCAAACCAAGAATTATGGAGAAACTATACAATGAAAGTTAAGCTTTACAGAAACATTTTTACTATTAGCTTGTATATTGACAACAAATATTGACTCTTGACTGAATTTTCAAGTTGACATCTGATGAAGCCAAAATTTTTTCAATGTCTTTGATATTATAATTCTACCTATAAATCATTGCTTAATGATAAAGTAATGATAAATTGAATAAATAATATTCCGAATTGTTATAATAAGAAATAATACTGAAAAGTAAATATAAATTATTGAAATATTTCTATAATTTCAAACTTGTCTTTCCCAATGCAAATGAAGAAATTTTTATAGAAAGAAACCTCTAGAAACCTTACAAAGATAGACATGCAGGACACCTCAGTTGTTGCATGTTCAGAAATAGAACCTTGTAATAGTTTAAAGCATTAATGGGAGGAAAAGAAAACCTTTTTGGAACCAGTGAATGGAAATCCATAACATCTATATCCCTACCCCAAACCATGTGTTTTAAATTCTTTAATCAATATATTCTCTATTTATATTTGGCTGATTTTTGTAACTAACAGGCCAATATGATGGAAAAACTGATTTACATTCATATATAAAACCCAAATGTTAGGACTCTTTTTTCCACTATTTCACCATCACCTTTTCATCCTTTTGAGGGCCATAATAACAGCCTTCATGCTTTCAGTGCCTACTACCTGCCAACTGTGTTAATGTACATTTGCAATAAAACAAGTACCTAAAAAATAGACTAGAATTCCTATTTATAGGTGAGACTTATATAGCATACAATAGGAAAAGCTTCCCAAAATCATATCACTTTGAAGAAGTTGACCTAGAACTTAAACCAAGTCTTTTTCACTCCAAAGCCCATGATCCTCATATAAAACCTGCTGTATTATATGTTTAACTTTTATTCTGTCTTTGGTTTATGTTGTATTTATATATTTGCATCTCTGTTTTCTCTATTAACTCAGAGAAACTATCTTTAATTCAAATTATTTGATCAGTAAATGTAGTCAAAATGATGAAATGGACTAATATGAACAGATTCAAACTTAAATTTTTATGAAAGGCATCAATTAAAAAGATTATTTTTTTAAGTAGAATTTTAAGCTTAGCAGTTCAAATAATTTTAAGTTAGCGCAACCACATTTAGCATATAATATTGCTTGAATCAACTGCAAAGGTATATCCAAGGTGAAAACTGGAGAGGATTGTTAAATGGAAATGCTATGAACCCAGCAACAATAGAAAAATCATTAAAGAGAAGGTACTAGAAAAGATAAGATGGGGCAACTTGAAAAATTTTAAAAGAAACGGTTTCTATTTTTAAAAAAAGAAAGAATAGGTACATTTAAGGTTAAGAACAAGGAATATTTTGGCACTATATACTATTTATCTTTTAATTAAAAAATCTTTAATAAGCATTCATTGCATCTTTACATTAGACAAATATTTTAAAGTATGTGAGAGATTTTATACTATCAAATAATTTACCATACTTGTTTCATTAATTTTGTCAGCAAAATAGTGTTTTGGGGACCTCATATGTTATTTGACTATTTCTTTGGATAGCTGAAAAATTTAATAATTTCTCTCAGAAAAAAACAAAAACAGCTGGCTCTTCTGTTTGTGTTATTTTGGTCTCTGTCCTAGTATTGTTTACCTTACCGTTAATTTTAAGAGAAGATACCATGACATTTTAATTGCACATTATTTGAAATGTGTTAATTTAGTCAGTTAACCCATTCAAGGTTTTCTGTTTTTGTTCTTTTTCTTTTCAGCATAGAAAAGTCTTCTATTAATCCTTCTGGTTTTAGCAAGTAATGGTCTGAACCAATTTAAAAGTACTCACTGGTTAAAAAATTAACATGCAGGAAAAGTGACTTATTTCTTAATGTACATGCAACCAAGGCCTCAGTAACACCACATATAGAATGTATTTGAGGGAAAAGTAACATCTTACATGGTTTTCAATTGGGATTCATGACACAGCTCAACTTCATGATTAAGAAATATTTAAATATGATTTCATGTTTGTGGATCTTTGTAAATTGAAAAGCTGATTTCAAGACTTACTGAGTTTAATTTGAGATAAAACCTTAGACTTGGATCTCACAAAGTAATTTAAAGAAAAGAAAAAGTGTGTTCTGCATTTTAACTACTATGAGAATTGGAGTCATTTGGCGGTTAACATTAAAGTTATGCACAATGTTTCAGTTTGTCATTAACCTTAATTCCATTTTTAAAAATCATTCCACTTTATTATAAAATGTGTGATAAAATCCGTTTTTTGTTTCCATAAGCATATTTTTAAATGAACAGAACATTGGGAAACTGAAAAGGAATTATATAGGAAGTCTGTAAATTATGGAAATGCGTTCTGGCAATACCCTCCTGTATACCAAAAATTACTTATTTTTTTTAAACAAGCAACATTCTAGATACAAATAGATTCTAAGAATCAAATGTTTCAAGTGAATCTCTTAAAGTTGCATAGTTATAATAATGGAAAAAGCAACACACATAAGAATATTTCTTCTATGCATTATCTGTTGCTACTATCTATTTTGTGTAAGTAAAACAAGTAACTTATTTCAGAGGTAAATAAGCATTTTTTAATGTTAAATGAAGTTATTTGGTAAAGTGAACAAGTTCAGGTGCTAACTAGTATGTTACATGCATACTATAAGGCACAAAATAGCACGTGCTTTCTATTTATGTTAGTTCCCAATCTTGATATTCAAGGGAAGAGTGTATAAAGTTAACAAGCAATTATTATTTGGCAAATTAGTACTCAACAATCCTAAGTAAATAGGAAGTTTGAAACCTATCTGTTATACAGCTACTTTAATTTGCATAGCACACTGGTGTGTTTGCTTTGCAAATACTTTGCAATGAATCATCATTTGTACTATACAGTCCAAAGAAAAGCAATCAAAATTCACAGCAAGACAATGAAATTAATTATAACTGTTGAATTCTGTGGTGGTAATTCCTCCTCATGCAGGAAGATTAATTGCATTGCACTTTCCTTGCACTCCACTAAATGATCTGATGAATGTATAATCATTTACAGATTTCTCAAATGCTGAAAATTGATTACCTTTGATTAGCTCTGATCTGCACAAAGAGCTCTGACAGAGTATCAGTGAAACATTACAACATTACAGACAAAGTAACAAATGATTTAATTACCAGTGTGCTTATTAATGTTAGATTCCCTGCAGTGATCCTGGCAAATCAGGGGCCTGTAATAGACCTGTGGGTTTCACTGAATTCCATTAGGGTTTAAATAATATTTCTCACTATTTCTCAATTCCTTCTTTTCATGGCTCCTTAATAACTCTAATTAATTTTAATTTGCACTAAAAAAAATCCACGGCATCTTTAGAAACTTTTAATTAGCTATAAAATAAAACTCTTCTCCTCCCAAGAAGACATATATGATCAGTTTTGAGTAGTCTCACAAATAACTTTTCATTAGCGGTAGTCAGCTCTCTGTAATATTATTAAATGAAAAATCTAAAACAAATGTTGAATTGCACATGTGGTCCAACTCTCCTCTTCTAGTGGCAAACAAAATGAAATTTGTTTAACAAAACCAAGTTAAAGAACAGTATGGTAAAATGTTTAGATAGCAGTATGGTAAGTACCAGCATAATACTCTTTTAGGTCCCAAATGCATACTTTCGACCATTTTCTTAAGCGTAGTACGGCAAACACACTGATTAAGAAGCTTCAGTGTATGTTGAAAGAGGATTTGGAAATGCAAGAGCAGGAGAACACTGGCCCAGTCAGACACGGAATGTGATGAATAATGTTGGCACAAACAAATCAAGCTTATCTAGGCTTTTACGAGGGAACATTGAGATCACTTTGGATTGGCAGCGTTCCGGGCTTCCCCCAATTTGATGCCATTATATATGACATTAAATTATTGTGAAGCAATGACAATGAGAACCCAGATGATCAGAGGAGTCAAACAGAGCAGCTTCAATTAAAATATGTGCCTGCAAGTGTTTCCAGGCAAAGAAAAATTAGAGGCTCGGCAATGAAAAGGTTGTTTAGCACAGAAATGCTGATATACAGACAACTTTATAATAATATTTTTTCGCAGTGGCTTTGCAGTTCTGCAGAGACAAGGCAGGGCTGCAGGTGTCTCTGGGTGGCATTTCAAAGCCACTGGCTGCAAAACCGAAGATATGGCGCTAGGCAGCCTCCAATGCTAATGAGTACATTTTTTATGCTCAGTGCTGTCAGCAGCTGAAGAGCTATCCATCACGTGGAAACGGCGCGGAGTCGGGAGTCTCTTTTTGTGGAGAAATATTGAAGTCAGATTGTTGATGTCAAAAGTCAAAGTCTAGTTCAGCTATCTGTTTTATGAATCTGACTGAGACACATTGTGCCTGTGCGCAAACTGATATCTAGCAGAGCTCATTTTAGCAAATGTGTGATTTAGAAGTCAAAAAAACATTCCTACAACCACACTCGTTGCAGGCAGAGGCTGTGGCATGCATGCATAGTTTTTACATTTTAATATGACACCGTTTGGTAGTGTTTATCATCTGAAATCGAAACCGTATCAACTTTCTAGCTACGATATTTTAGATCTGTGTATTTTCAAAAAAAAAAAAATTATTCACACAGAATAAGAGACTACATTAAAATACCACCACAATAGCAAAGTGATTGGCCTTGTTGGGCTTGCTTTTGTTTTCATTTTCTTCTGCAAATCAAACCACAAATAAATAGTGAATTCACTTTATTCCCAATAAAAGATAGACACTTTCAGAGGGTCAAAATGAAATGAGTGTTTAATAGCCAATAAATAAAAACCCCTAATTGAAGCCCTTTTTGGACATGTGCACTTCATTACACTCCTGGGACCTCTATTATAACATTATATACAATGTCTGAATATACATTTTATGTATAACCTTAGGTACCAAACATCTCTGCTAGCCAAATGCCGCTGAATTCTTAGAAAATCCGCTACGTTCAAGGCCTGTTTGTTTGTTTGTTTGTTTGTTTGTTTTGCTTATTTTGATCCTCAGCTCACCTTGTTTCGAAAGATAGCCACCTTCTTTATTTTTTCACTGGAAATTTTTTTCAAATTAATTAACACTGAAAGTAAATAAAATGAAATTGATTTGGGTAGTGCATGTTCTAGCCTACTTAACAGAATTTTTAAACTAACTTCAAAATAGATGACACAGCTTGAAAACTATGGTTTTATTTGCGTGAATGTGGGGATCGCAGTGTATACTTCATGTGTATTTCTTTAAGTGAAGGCTTTGTGCCTCGGAGGTAGCATATGCTCAGAATGCTATTTCACTTGCCAGCCTTCCTGCAAATTTGTGGTGTTTAACAAAAAACAAGCACATTTTTTCCATTCCAGTCAGGAAGGCTCCTTTATTTTCGCTGATTTCCCCTGCTTTTCTCTTTTCTAACACTCCCCTAAGGGCACATGATGTAATGGTCAAGGCTTGCACATGGGAGCAAGAAAGCTTTTCATGGACTTCAAACTTTATTCAATAAAAATGATTGTGCCCCAGCTCTTTCTTCCTCCCAAGGAGGGGAAAACATACAAATATCATTAAGAAAGCTTTAGGAATCCTAAAGACCTCAGTACGTCTTCAAAACATCAATATTTTTTTAAGCAAGGAAAGGAAGCCACACACAAACAATAGCAGAGATTATTTTTACCCTAACTTGGTTCAATTACGACAGAGCTAGAGTAGGGCTCTGTGGCTTGACGGGTCAGAAGTTTGAGTCAAAACTCAACTTTAAGTTAATTGGCTGCATTGGGAGCTACACAAATTGAAGAGAGACGTATTTATTTTGGATGGGGGAAGAGTGGGTCATTGTGACACATCCTCTGCACCCCTTCCTATCTCTTCAGGAACTCACTCTCATCAGTAAAGATCTTAGAAGCAGAAGACACCTTTCACTTTCCTGGTCAAATAAATAAATAAATAAATAAATAAATAAATAAATATCTTGTTAGAATTTAACAAGAGCAAAAATTAAAACCAAAATCAAGGTGGCCCTTTCTTCCTTCCAGATGCATACTGGAAAGCAACGTTTGCTTGTAAACACTGGGATTTGCCTCTATTATCCAGCCAATCTGCTGACACCCACATACATTTAAGTAAGACCTAACATAATACTCTAATTTCAATAGTTTGCAATGTACAAATAATGGCAAACCCTATAATGAAGTGGCCAGATTTTCTTGTGGGGTTGTTTCTCTCTCTCTCTCTCTCTCTCTCTCTCTCTCTCTCTCTCTCTCTCTCTCTTTTGTCCTTTTTTAAAAAATCAACTGAAAACTTATTTGTATTACTAAACAGGATTGTTTCCTTTTAAAATCTATTCCAGGAGGACATGTCAGCAACGATTTAGAATACTGCTATATGTGTGTTGGGGGGCGGGGAACCACAAAAGATAAAGAGCTACCACATGGAATTCACTAGACACTAAACCTCTTGTCCACCCAAATTACACCAGTCCTCACATAATAAGAAGACGTTGCAGAGGCTGTGCTGTGTGCCTTCCAGGCAGAGCTCCATAGCTAGCAATTAGCCTATATAGTCAGAGGCCAAAAAACCTTATTGTCTTACTTGTATAATTATCTGTTATGATGATCTGTGATTCTGAGGACTATTGTCTTGATGCTTGGATTATGTGTAGAGCGGTTGTCTGACTGAGAACCAAGAATGGACCTTCCTTTTAGTATCTCTGCCTGAGTGATTTCTCTGGTCTCTTCCTGGCTGGGTAAAACAGAGGCTGTTTCTGCATGATTTCTTGGGTTGATGAGAAGCAATTATGCCTTAAATGAAGTCATTCATATCTGCCATTTTGTTTGCATATTTTCCAGTGTTCACCTGTTATTAAACCTGTCTTTAAACTGTAAGCTAGTTTCAAGTAGACTTTGTGTCTAACACAGTTTGGTAATCAGAGGAAAACAAAATAGATAAAATGTTTTCTGCACAAGTCACTCAAGCAAGAAATCTAATAAAGTGATTAAAGTCTAAAATAGCATTTAAGAATTCCCTGGGTATTTTTAATTTTTTGAATATTCCCCATTCCCTGAAAGATGGCAATTGCCTTAGCAGTCTCAGTGTGAAAGTTATAGCAACTTCGTCATCTGTTGGGGGAGAAGGAGAGGACAGGGAAGGAAAAGAATGCTAATAAATCTTACTCTCATTGTCAAAATGTTTATTATTGTTCATTATAATATGAAAATGATATGTTAGTATATGTAATAAAAGGATATTCAAAGTATTTGTTTACAATTGGTTATACCTTATAGATAATGAGTTCATTAGAAAACACAGATTAAATATTTAAAAATCATATAATGTAACCAGCTGTAATTATTAATTAAAAGTGCATTCTAATGGACTTTAGACAATTAAAAGAACATTTTACATAAAATCTTGAAAGCAAACATTCCATTGTATACATTCTGCTCTTTAAATATCTGAAAAGACAAATGCCCATACAAGCTCATAATGCAAAATTAGATGAATTACAGTTTAAAGTTAGAACAGTAACAAAACAAAAATTGAGATTATCAATTTATCCAATTAATGCATGTTTTATTAAATGGAGCTTTACTGAATAAATGTTACCCTTTTTTGGAAATTTTTACACTTAGCTATTTATTAGCTATTTTTAGTTGATGGGTGTATTTTATAGATACCAGAGTGGTTAAGCCAGAATGATTTACTGTATATTTTTAAATAGTAAATACAAAATGAAATATTATTAAGCAAATTGGCGCTATAATTGTTGCTATGACTATTTAATTATTTCATGTTTTCTCATTCATTTTTTAAAATAAAATTTTCTAAAGATAAAAACTTATAAAGTAATTTAACTTTAAAATTGTTATTTGTCTGACTTTTTTAAAAAAATCCAACTAACCATGTGTGTTTAATTTTTCAGTTTCAATGAAATAAGAGAAGACTTGCTGATGGTTTAAAAGTACTTAATTTATCACCCCTGAACAGAAAGGCTTTCCCCCCTGAAGAGGTTTGTACTAAGGTGACCTCTGCTGTTTAAAAAAATGGCTTGCAAAAAGCAGCCCCTTTCCTAAAATGCTCAGTAATCCCAAATTATAAGGATTTAAGTGGATACTGCTGTGCTGAAAAGTATTTACTAAATGTATTACTGTTTCCATTACATATGTGATTTTTAAGCCTGTTTTCCTAGTAGCTGGGAAATGTCCTCTGTCATTTACTTCCTTGCATTTTGCTTATAAAAGTCTAACTGACTGGGATCCCTGCCATTGAATTTTCTTCTCACTGAAGGGTTTTCTCTGCTCCTGGTGGGGCAAAGTCATGACCCAGAAAAAAATTGATTCATGAATTCTCAGGGTACAAGCAGAGAAGAGAGGAACTATGCCTTGGCTGAGCTCCGACTAGTGACAATTTAAAACCTGTAATTAGTCTGAATTCAAGCTGCAAAAAGAATCTGAATTAAAAATTCATTAATTCAAACTCAAAGATTAACTTTAACAAACTAGATCCCTTATTATAAAGAGTAATTTTTACAAGCTGCCGTGTTCACTGCTGGAACCTAAATTTTACCAATTTTAAAATCATTGAAAGATGGTGGAGAGACCACCGGATTGTACTGCATTGTGCTTTTTCTCTACCTTGATAAGCCTTTTATTGGAATTGCTTGGTGTTAGCACCTCAGTCCTGGGTTTTATTTCCACCTCAGTCCTAAATTTCATGTTTGTAAATCCCCATTGTCCTGTGGAGCACATGTTCTTTAGCCATTTCCCCCCTGATGTTTCCAAGACCCCGAGTCCCCTTTAGTGAACTCCCTGACATTTCCATGAACTACCCTGCTGAAATGTTATACAGTAATTAATGTTGATCCTAGTACACACTCAGCCTCCAGTACAAATTAGGATGGAAAAGGTTATCATAATATTTTGCTAGTCTATTTGGTAGATTTGAATTGCTCCCTGTGGGGGACAAACAAAAAGGAAAGATGTTTTAAAGTTAGGCTTCAGAAGAAAGACCATCCAGGTAGCGAGTCTTTGAAAATCACACATATTTTACACTTTTCATCTGAAAATAATTAATCATCATTTGGTGACATATTGACTCCTAAGTTATAACTCCCTCAGGACCAATGTGCGCAACTGTCAAGTGGGTTAGTAGCCATGTCAATGAATGGGCTCTGGAATTCAGGCTAAAACTCTGTTATCATTGGGTGGAGTTCAAATCCAGGTACAACCAGCAGCTGGAGCCTTTCCAACTGTCAGTAGTGTCTGAAAAACACTAAGAGACTAAATAATTTAGATTACACTATATTGACCTGTATAATTGTTTAAATGAGTAATGCAGCCACCAACTGAAAGAGGTCAACCATCTGTAGAGGAAACATAGAATTTGGTTTCATTTCCAAACAAACTTTTGAAGAGCAAATTGTTTTTTCTGTGGGAGGTAGGGGAAAGTCTGAAGACAGATTAATGGCTTCTCCCGCTAAATAAAGGTTAAAGCTTCTGTCGTTTATAGAATGCGACTTCAATAGGAAAGAAGTCGTAAGGCAGCTGGTCCAACGGCCACTTCATCAGTGTAAATGGGTATTGTTTCGGTGGGTTAAAAGGTAAGTGGCTTTGAGAACACAGTATTATTTCATGCCACGCCATCATCATTCATTACATATATGTGTGAGTACATGTGTATATAAAGGGAAAAGACCTTGGAAAGACTAAATCCTGAAATTAGAATAACCACATTTTTACAGATAATGGCAAATTGTTTGTTTTAAATGCAACTCTACCTAAATCCTTATCTCTGAAGTCTGGAGTTGCTATAAATCAAGATTTGAGATGCATACATTACGAACCCAGTTTATTTTGAGAAAAAAAAATCCTATTTTAACTAGATTAACACTTATTGATCAAACTCTTGGTGTTCTGGAAGCTTACGTTAAATTAAAGACCGCCATAATTAAGTGCCCCAACCAACTTATTTCCCAGAGCCATTACCTTCCAACAAGTTACTTGCCAGGCAGAATGGTTCAATAATTTGATTTCTTCTGTGATCCTCTATTCTCCTTCCATTGCACCTTAAAGTCTTCTCTGAGCTCTCCATCATAAGCAAATTATAAAAGAAGGAAGTGACAGAAAGGAAAGAGATTGAGTTCTGCGCACCTACGAGCCAACTATAAATTTAAAGCCATCAATTTAAAAAGAAAACAGAAAAATATCTTTGTCATTGGTCTTTACTTCCTACACACCTGTGCACCCACATACACACTAGTTTTCTCTTAAATGGCTGGAGGTTGCATGTAGATAAACATTGAGTAAATTCTTTCCTCTTTTGCACACTTTGTCCATCCATTTAACAAGAGCATTCTTCAGTATTCATCTTTGCAGCATTAGGCACTTGTCCTGAAGTAATAAAACTTCCCTCATAATAATGCCCAAAAGACATCGCATTGCTTATATGAAATGTTGAGCTGTTAAATGCTCCCTGGTTGTAGTAAGACTAATCCAACAAATCTTTACAAATTTCAGCAATATCCGTATTTTGCTACTAAATCCTAATTATGGGTGCCACTGGTTGATAAAAAATGTTAATTGGGAAACTATTATTTTTTTAATTTGTTTTATGATTATAGTTGTCATACACTATATTAGTTTCAGGTATACAACATAGTGATTGCACAATTATATACCTTATGAAGTGATCACCATAATAAGTGTAGTACCCATCTGGCACTAGGAAAACTTATTTTTTATTAAGTTTATTAGGGTGACGTTGGTTAATAAGGTTACATAAGTTTTAGGTATACAAATCTATAATATATCACCTGTATATTACATTGTGTGCTCATCACCCCAGGTTTAGTCTCTTTCTGTCACTATATACTTGAACCACCCCCCCTCCACCCTCCTCAACCTTCCCAACCTCCTTTCCCCTGGGGAAAATATTATTTTAAATTACATATTCTAAGAGCATTCTGACAGCTTGGCACTGTGAAGAATGCAGAAATAAATAAAATGCAGATACTGCTCAAAATTTGCTTGTAATATAATAAAATTGACAAATCTATTGACCTATGATTGGCCAAGTTTCTAAGAATTATTCCCTATATCATATTCTCATGCCCTAACTTTCATGAAGAAGCACAGGTTCTCTCTCTCTCTCTCTCTCTCTCTCTCTTTCTCTCTCTCTCTCTCTCTCACACACACACACACCTTTCCATATTCCTCATCAGAGCCAAGTTAAATAAAGAAATGAAGAAGCAGGGCTTCACATGGCCTTTGTATCTGTTTCTGAGTCCTGCATGCCACCAATATTTCCTACTTCCTCCTCACCCACATTCCTAAAGTGAAAGCAACAAATGGTAAGTAAAATATGGCCCAATTAATGGATATATCTCAAGTAGAAGCCAATGTAATGGATATCTTCATTGTGTCAAAAAATGAAAAACTTAACAACCAAGGAAAGACAAAGTTCAAACATGTTGTTCATTCTTCCAATGTTATGTATCAGTTACATTGACATAATCTTGATACTTTGATATTTCCTTATTTATCTTTTGGTCCAAACATTTCTGTATTATCTATGATAATTTATTAAAGAAATTGGAAATAGAAAAAAATACAGTTCCAGGATACTACTACTAAAATGCTGTGCTGTTTTGCTAAATATTTTTCTGGTCTTAAAAAAATTCATATTTTGTTTAAATATTACTAATGTAATCATACTTTATTTCATATTTATTCATGCCAGATACTGTATGGAATGCTGGAAATGTATCAGTGAATACGCATACAGCTTCTGCTCTCATGGAGCTTATAATTAGTTGTAAATTGTGGAAAATATTCAACTTCTTTAAGTGAGGAAAAGCTCAATTTTAAGAAACAATCAAGAGATTTGAGGATCAAAACCATCTGTACCAGCACTGTCCAATATAGTGGCCATGAGCCACATGTGGCAATAGGAAGCTGCTGCAGTTCTCAGTAGAACATGACTGGCATTTTGCAGACGTCACTGTGGCTTCTCTGTTGAGACTAGAGCAATCCCGGTTTATGCCAACTGTCTTGGGATAATTATTAATAATGCCCCCTCTTATTCATAAAGATGCCCTGATTTGATGACAAATTCATGGTCATCCTACAGTACAAGACTATGAAGGTGATCCAGTAAACATTAATCCAGGCCGCTCGGATAGGACAGTGAAAGTGAAGTACAGCATATTCCTTACAGAGAACGAATATTTTTATTACATAATCCTGTTTCCATTTTTTTTTATTTTTAATTGAGGTGAAATACACATAACAAAATTTGACATTTTGACCATTTCTAGGTGTGCAGTTCAGTGGCATTAAGTTCATTCACATTGTTGTACAATCATCACCACCATCCATCTCCAGATCTCTTTCATCTCATAAAACTGAAACGTTGTGCCTATTAAATAATAGCTCCCATTCTCTCTCTTCTCTGCTCCAGTCCCTGGAAACCACAATTCTTCTTCTATGAATATGAATATGACTACTATGAATATGACTACTCTAGGTACCTGATATAAATAGAATGATATGATATTTGTCTTTTTGTGACTGGCTTACTGCACTTGGCATAATGTCTTCAAGGTTCATCTGTGTGGTTGCGTGTGTCAATTTTCCTTTTCAAGGCTGAATAATATTCCTTTGTACGTATATATCACATTTTGCTTATCTGTTCATCCATTGATGAACACTTGGTTTGCTTCTATCTTTTGGTTATTATGAAAAATGCCTCTATTATCACAGATGAACAAATATTTCTTTGAGACCCTGCATTAGTTCGTTTTTGGTATATACGTAGATGTAGAATTTCTAGATCATGTGTAATTATATTTTTAATATTTTCATGAACCACCATACTGTTCTCCACAGTTTGAATCATTTTATATTCTTACCAACAGTGCACAAGGTTTCCAATTTCTCTGTATCATCACCAACACTTGTTGTTTTCTGTTGTGTGTTTTTTATAGTACCCATCCTAATGGGTGGGAAGTAGAATCCTTTGTTTATTAAACCACAATTGGCATATCCAGAATCAACATGGTTCATTTTCCCAGAAGTTCAAATTGCTGCAAAGTGTTGGGTAAAACTTATTTCATGTGTAAAAGCAAACAGATTTTTTGTGTCAAATTGAAAGTATTCTGTATAAGAAGGACTCATATAAATTTGTAACATAAAAGTTTAAGCAAGATACTTCAATCTAAGCATGGTCTCTTCCTTGGTCTTTTTTAAAAATATATTTTTTATTGATTTCAGAGAGGAAGGGAGAGGGAGAGAGAGTTAGAAACATCAGTGATGACAAAGAACCATTGATTGGCTGCCTCCTGCAAGCCCCATATTGGGGACTGAGCCCACAACCTGGGCATGTGCCCTTGACTGGAATTGAACCTGGGACCCTTCAGTCCACAGGCCGACATTCTATCTACTGAGCCAAACCACTAGGGCTCCCTTGGTCTTTAAGTGGGCCAGGCACATCACTCCTCTTTCTGACCTGAGGTGCTTGTATTGGAATAGTTTGTGAAGCCGTAGAAAATCTGTTCTTACTAATACTCAGACCAGTTAATTTTAGCTGATATTTGAGTCAGTGGTTGACCAAATGTCTAACATAATAAATGTGACTTTAAAATATATGATTATTTATACTGAAATTAGGAAATAGCTGATCTAATTTCTACGGTAGCCCTGAATATGCCTTCATTTAGGAATAATGTAGCTAGTGAAGAAGGTAATTATAAAAAACTCATTTCCCCCAAATTCAAGGATAAAAACAAAAGCTTTAAGTAGTTTCAGCAATTTAAGGATAAAAACAATACAATATTAAGTTCAACATAATTTTCTTAGAATTTTATCATGTTAATTTCTCATAGAACTAAATGTAGTAATATTTAGTCCAACACATAGTAGCTAGAGGTAATATACACTGGAAAGTACCTGTGATGCAGGACTTATTTTTTATCATTGATTATTAGATGTCAGAAAATAGAATTAATCTGGAAGGGAAGTGCAAGTCAAAGCTTGGTGGAAATTTCTTCAGTTGATTCAATTCATTCACTCATTCATTAATATTCAAATTCTGATAATATACATACCATAAAATCTACTTTTTAAAATCATACACTTCAACAGTGTTTAATATGTTTACAAAGTTATACAACCATCATAACTACCCAATTTCATAAGATATTTTGTGACCCCAAAAGTCACTCTTTATCCATTAACAGTCACGCCCCATTTCCCATCCTTCCCCCAGAAACCACTAACAAGATTTGGCTATTTTAAACATTTCATATAAATGGAAACATACAACATGTGGCCTTGTGTGTTGGTAAGATTACATATGATTATATAAGCCATTTTGCTACAGTTTTCTTTCTTTTTATATATATATTTTTTATTGATTTCTACAGAGAGGAAGGGAGAGAGATAGAGAGTTAGAAACATCGATGAGAGAGAAACATCAATCAGCTGCCTCCTGCACATCTCCTACAGGGGATGTGCCCGCAACCGAGGTACATGCCCTTGACCGGAATCGAACCCGGGACCCCTCAGTCCGCAGGCCGACACTCTATCCACTGAGCCGAAGTTCCAGCTACAGTTTTCTATATGCCATATCTTCTTCATTCCTCTAGTCCTTCCTTATGGGTAGTAAGTAGATATTTTCTAGTGTGCTATTTTAATCTGATGTTATTTCTTTCACTATGCATTTTTAATGGCTATCTTGGGCTTTACAATGAACATCCTAATTTATAAGAATCTATTTTTTATTAATACCAAATTAACTCAATAATATATTAAAACTTTGCTCCTATATGGTTCCATTCATTCCTCACTCCTTTGTACTATAATTGTTATGCATATTACATCTTTAAGCATTATATAGATTTATAACATCAACTTCAATTTATAATTATTGCTTTATGCAGTTGCCTTTTTAAATCAAGTGGGAGGAAAAATACGTAGTTACAAACAAAAAAATAGTATTGTTTTGTTTTCATATTAATCTTGTAGCTATCATTACTGGTGCTTTTTATTTCTTCACTAGATGCCCGATGCAAGAAATTCGTGCAAGGGGCTCGGCCCTCACAGCCACAGCGGCTGCCTGGGCCCTCCCAGCCCCAGCTTCCTCTGGAAGATCATCTGGAAGGACATCTGGAAGGTCATTTGGCTGTCCGGTCTAATTAACATATTATGCTTCTATTATAACAGATGTAGATTCAACTTACTGTCTAGTGTCCTTTCATTTCAGCCTAAATGTCTGCTTTTTTATTCTTTTAAGGTAGGTCTGTTAGCAATGAATTCCCTCAGTTTTGTTTACCTCAGAATGTCTTAAATTCTCCTTCATTTTTTAAGGATATCTCTGAAGGATATAGAATTCTTGGTTGATAATATTTTTCTTTCAGCACCTTGAATATGCCATTCCACTACATTCTGATCTGTGTAGTCTCTATTAAGAAACTACCTGTCAATTCTATTGAGGATCCCCTATACATAAAGAATAACTTCTTTTTGTTGCTTTCAAGAATCAATTTTTGTTTCTGGCTTTTGACAGTTTGATTATGTGTCTGGGTGTGGAAGTCTTTGGGATTATTTTACTTGGAATGCATTAAGCTTCTTGAATATACAGGTGTTTGGGAAGATTTGGCCACATTTATTTCTTCAAGTATTATTTTTGTTTTTCTCTATATCTCCTTTCCAGCTGGGACTTCCATTATGAATATGTTGGTGTGCTCAGTGGTGTCTGAGACTCTCTGTTTATTTTTCTTCACTCATTTCTTTCTGATTTTCAGATTGAATAATTTCACTTGACCTAACTTCAAGTTCACTGACTTTTATTTTTGTTAGCTCAAATCTGCTACTGAGCCCTTTAGTGAAAAGCTCATTTCCATTATTGTGCTTTCAATTTAAGAATTTCTAGATTCCGAAGATGGCGGCGGTATAGGCAGACGCGTCCCAGGTCGTGTCCCTGAGCAAATGGAGTGAGCAGCTGAAACTAGTAACATCCACCCCGAATTGGCGAAATTCCTCAACTGGCGAGACAGTTTGCAGCCGGGAAGAGCAGAACTCCCCTGGAAAGGTAAAAAAAACAGGGATTTGGGCAGGAAAGTTTGCCAGACCTCTGAGCCCAGAGAGTCGGAGGGAGACCGCGTGGCAGACAGCCGCGTCCTTGGGACAGGCACAGCCCCTGACGGGGGAAAGGAGAACCGCGGGATTCCTGGCGCTGCCGGGGGAATTGAGAGCTGGGTCTGTGATCACAGAGGACTGAGCCTAAAGGGGGCAGCCTGAAGAGCTGACCAGACCATGCAGTCCCGGTAAGAGAAGAAGCTTACAGAAACCAAGCCTTCCCCGTTTCCTCGGCCGGCGTTTGTTTGTTTGTTTTCACTGAATCCTGTTCATGGGACATTTCGAATACAGACACTCACCTGTGCTGAAGAGAGGGAGAGTGTGCGGAGGAGTGGAATCTGGGGAGAGACTGAGGAGAGAAGGGGGGCAGGGAGAGGTGGCAGCGAATTGAGTGCTGAGACACCCCTGAGCCCAGGGCTGAGGCAGCCATTCTTTCCGGAGAGTGAGACTCCTCCCCCTAGCCCCCAGGCAAGGAGCACAGCCACACCCAGATTCCACCCTGTAGGAGATCAAGGATTAAAATAACCTGATCAGTCCCTGGGAGTTAACAGGGTCTGGCCTATAGAGGGATTTTCAATCCCAGCAACAACACAGCACTGGTAACTCTTACGCAGCCAGCTCTGGGCAGTGAACTTCCACTGGACAGAGAGGCCCTGTAGCCTCAGAGGCCAACCCCAGAACACTGCCACCCAGAGGCTGACCCACAAACTGACTCTTTGCTAAACACAAAATAAGGCAGTCTGGAAAACAAATGCGGCTTGCTTTAAAATAAGGACTGTGGTTTACAACACAGAGGAACAGTGTATCGCAGGGAAACTCAACACTCTCCTGAATACCTGGCAGGTCTAAGGCAAGCCACACTGAAGAATAGAAGAACCGAAGGACCTTCACTACTGCAATATTTTTTTTTTCTTTTTTCACCTTTTAACTAAGAAACCAATTTTTTTTTCTTTTTTTTTCTTTTTTTTCTTTTCTTCTTCTTTTTTTTTCTTCTTTTTTCCATCACCTGATTTTACCCTTTTAATTACTACCTTCTTATTTTTAACCAGTATTATTACTGCTACCATTTTACCATTTTTTTTTAAAGTGCCATTTTATTTTCTCTTTATTTTATTTTGGGATTAGTGTTCTCCATTCTATTTTCATCGTTATATTATTGGTTGTTTCTAGTTTGCATTCATCTCCAGGGAGCTGTTGCTGGAATTTGTTGGGATTAATGGCTGTTCTATAGGAGTATTCTCCTCATATAAAAAAGTCTCTTCCCCTCTTCCACTTCATTCTCTCTTTTCGCTCTTTTTTTTTCTTTTCTTTTCTTTTCTCGCTTTTATTTTCCCCCCTCCTTTTTCCCAATTTCATTTTTGCACTCCTTTTTTTGGTCCCTAATTTTCTTTTCTTTTTTCTCTTTTCTCATTTTCTCTTCCTTCTTCCTTATCCCCTAATTCTCTTAATTCAGGTGGTCACCTTTATTTGGGGTTATTCATATCGTGAATATATTTGTGTATAGTGCCTGGTACGTGGTGCCTTGTTGTGTTGTATTTTGTGCCTTTAAATCAACGCAGCAGATCCAAGCAACAGCAACCTCCTGAGCACCACACCCTCTGCTGAGGAACAGCAGCTGTACGTGAAACCTTGCCCCACCAGCCAGAAGAGCCACCACAGCTGTGAACAGCACCCACCAGAGGAGCTGCTGCCAACTGAAGAGCAGCTGCTACCGCAACCGCCCGAAGAGCAACCACAGACCAAGGAGTCACTGCCACCAAGGGAGCAGCCACTGAACGACTCAACGTCTAGATATGTCAGCGAGATCAAACATGGGTAGACAAAGAAACCCCCAAAGGAAAGAGAAGGAGGACTCTCCAGAAAAGCAGCTAAGTAATACAGAGGCATGCAACATGACAGAAAAAGAATTCAGAATAAGGGTCCTAGAGTGCATAAACCGGATGGAGGAAAAAATCGACAACCTCTGCAAGAAGCAAGAAGAAACAGATGAAAAAATCGATAACATATGGAAGAAGCTAGAAGAAACAGATGAAAAAATCAACAACTTAAGTAAGACCCAAGAAGAAATGAAGAGTGAGATAGCTGCAATGAAAAACTCCATTGAAAGTATCAACAGTAGACTAGGAGAAGCGGAGGACCGAATTAGTGATTTAGAAGACAAGGAAGCAAAACACACCCAAAACGTACTGCAATTGGAGAAAAAAATGAAAAGACAGGAGGAGAGCCTAAGGGAGCTTTGGGACAACATGAAACGAAACAACATACAAATAATAGGGGTACCAGAACAACAGAAGGATGAACAAGGATTAGAAAACCTATTAGAAGAAATAATATCAGAAAACTTCCCTGGGAAGAAAAAAGTCACACAAGCCCAGAGAGTCCCAAACAAGGTGAACCCAAAAAGACCCACACCAAGACACATCATAATTACCATGGCAAATGTTCAGGACAAAGAGAGAATCTTACAGGCTGCAAGAGAGAGACGGAAAGTTACATACAAGGGATCTCCCATTAGATTGTCAAATGATTTCTCAACAGAAACACATCAGGCCAGAAAAGAATGGACGGAAATTTACAAAGTGATGCAAAGCAAAGGACTGAATCCAAGAATACTCTATCCAGCAAGGCTATCATTCAAACTTGAAGGGGAAATAAGAAGCTTCACAGACAAAAAAAGGCTAAGGGAGTTTATCACCACCAAGCCAGCAATGCAAGGAATGCTAAAGGGACTGGTATAAAAATAAGAATAAAAAGCTCAGAAAGAAAACAGCCACACAAAAACAGAAATGCCTACAAACAAGTACCTTTCAATAATAACTTTAAACGTAAACGGACTAAATGCTCCAAACAAAAGACATCGAGTGGCTGAATGGATAAAAAAACATGACCCATACATCTGCTGTCTACAAGAAACCCACCTCATTAGAAGGGACTCACACAGACTGAAAGTGAAAGGATGGAAAAATATCTTTCAGGCAAATGGAAAGGAAAAGAAAGCTGGGGTAGCAATACTTATATCGGACAAAATAGACCTCAAAGTGAAGGCCATAACAAGAGATAAGGAAGGCCACTTCATAATACTAAAGGGATCAATACAACAAGAAGATATAACCCTGGTAAACATATATGCACCCAATGCAGGAGCACCCAAATTCATAAAAAAACTCCTGGAAGATATCAAAGGAGAGATCGACAACAATACAATCATTGTAGGGGACTTTAATACACCACTGACAACACTGGATAAGTCTTCTAGACAAATAATCAGCAAAGATACAGCAATCCTAAATGACTCACTAGATCAGATGGACTTAATAGACATCTTCAGAACACTTCACCTGAAAGCCAGGGAATATACATTCTATTCAAATGCTCATAGGACATATTCAAAAATAGACCATATTGGGTCACAAGCAAAGTATCCCCAAATTCAAGAAAATTGAAATCATAAAAAGCGTCTTTGCAGACCACGATGGCATAATATTAGAAATAAACTACAATAAAAACAACCCAAAATACTCAAACACCTGGAAGCTGAATAGCATGCTATTAAATATTGATTGGGTTACCAATGAAATCAAAGAAGAAATTCGAAACATCCTGGAAACTAATGACAATGAAAACACAACAATCCAAAACCTATGGGACACAATGAAAGCAGTCCTGAGAGGGAAGTTTATAGCTCTACAGGCCTATCTCAAAAAACAAGAAAAAATGGTAGTAAATCATCTAACTCTACAACTCAAAGAATTAGAAAGAGAGCAACAAGAAAACCCCAGAGTGAGCAGAAGGATGGAGATAATAAAGATTAGAGCAGAAATAAATGACATAGAGACCAAAAAAACAATACAGAAAATCAATGAAACCAAGAGCTGGTTCTTTGAAAGGATAAACAAGATTGACAAACCTCTAGCCAGACTCACCAAGAAGCAAAGAGAGAGGACCCAAATAAACAAAATCAGAAACGATAGAGGCGAAATAACAACAGACCCCACAGAAATACAAATGATTGTTAAAAAATACTACGGACAGCTCTACTCCAACAAACTAGACAACCTGGAGGAAATGGACAAATTTCTAGAAAAATACAACATTCCAAAACTCAATCAGGAAGAATCTAAAAATCTCAACAGGCCAATAACTATGGAAGAAATTGAAGCAGTCATCAAAAAGCTTCCAGCAAACAAAAGCCCAGGACCAGATGGCTTCACAGGGGAGTTTTACCAAACATTCAAGGAAGAACTAAAACCTATCCTCCTCAGACTACTACAAAAAATTCAAGAGGAAGGAACACTTCCAAGCTCATTCTATGAAGCCAGCATCACCCTAATACCAAAACCAGGTAAAGACAACACAATGAAAGAGAATTACAGGCCAATATCCCTCATGAACATAGATGCCAAAATCCTCAACAAAATCTTAGCAAATCGGATCCAGCAGTACATCAGAAAAATCATACACCATGACCAAGTAGGATTTATCCCAGGGATGCAAGGATGGTACAATATCCGCAAATCAATAAACGTGATACATCACATAAACAAATTGAAAGAAAAAAACCACATGGTCATATCAATTGATGCAGAAAAAGCATTTGACAAAATTCAACACCCATTTTTGATAAAAGCTCTCAGCAAAGTGGGAGTAGAAGGATCATACCTCAACATAATAAAAGCCATATATGACAGGCCCACAGCCAACATCATACTCAATGGACAAAAACTAACACCATTTCCCCTAAGAACAGGAACAAGACAGGGATGCCCCCTCTCACCACTCCTGTTCAACATAGTACTGGAAGTGTTAGCCATTGCAATTAGGCAAGAAGAAGAAATAAAAGGCATCCAAATTGGAAAAGAGGAAGTAAAACTGTCCTTATTTGCAGACGACATGATATTATACATACAAAACCCTAGAGACTCCATCAAAAAGCTACTGGACTTAATACATGAATTTGGCAATGTAGCAGGATACAAAATCAACCCCAAGAAATCCGAGGCATTTCTATACACCAATAGTGAACTTTCAGAAAGAGAGATTATAAAAACAATCCCGTTTACCATCGCACCAAAAAAATTAAGCTACCTAGGAATAAACTTAACTAAAGAGGTAAAAGACCTCTACTCAGAAAACTACAGGACGTTGAAAAAAGAGATAGAGGAAGACATAAACAGATGGAAGAACATACCGTGTTCATGGATTGGTAGAATCAACATCATTAAAATGTCCATACTACCCAAAGCAATCTATAAATTCAACGCACTTCCCATTAAAATACCAACGGCATACTTCAGAGATCTAGAACGAACTCTCCAAAAATTCATCTGGAATAAAAAAAGACCCCGAATAGCTGCAGCAATCCTGAAAAAGATCAAAGTAGGTGGGATCTCAATACCAGATATCAAGATGTATTACAAAGCCACTGTTCTCAAAACTGCCTGGTACTGGCACAAGAATAGGCATATAGATCAATGGAATAGAATAGAGAGCCCAGAAATCGGCCCGAACCAATATGCTCAATTAATATTTGACAAAGGAGGCAAGAACATACAATGGAGCCAAGATAGTCTCTTCAATAAATGGTGTTGGGAAAATTGGACAGATATATGCAATAAAATGAAACTAGACCACCAACTTACACCATACACAATAATAAACTCAAAATGGATAAAGGACTTAAATGTACGACAGGAAACCATAAAAATTCTAGAAGAATCCAAAGGCAACAAAATCTCAGACATATGCCGAAGCAATTTCTTCACTGATACAGCTCCTAGGGCACTTGAAACGAAAGAGAAAATTAACAAATGGGACTACATCAAAATAAAAAGCTTCTGCACAGCAAAAGAAACCATCAACAAAACAACGAGAAAACCCACTGTGTGGGAAAACATATTTGCCAATGTCATATCTGATAAGGGCCTAATCTCCAAAATTTATAGGGAACTCCTACAACTTAACAAAAGGAAGATAAACAATCCAATCAAAAAATGGGCAAAGGACCTAAATAGACACCTTTCAAAAGAGGACATTCAGAAAGCCAAGAGACATATGAAGACATGCTCAAAGTCACTAATCATCCGAGAGATGCAAATCAAAACAACAATGAGGTACCATCTCACACCTGTCAGACTGGCTATCATCAACAAATCAACAAACGACAAGTGCTAGAGAGGATGTGGAGAAAAAGGAACACTTGTGCACTGCTGGTGGGAATGCAGACTGGTGCAGCCACTATGGAAGACAGTATGGAGTTTCTTTAAAAAACTGAAAATGGAACTCCCATTTGACCCTGTGATCCCACTTCTAGGAATATATCCCAAGAAACCAGAAACACCAATCAGAAAGGATATATGCACCCCCATGTTCATAGCAGCACAATTCACCATAGCTAAGATCTGGAAACAGCCTAAGTGCCCATCAGTAGATGAATGGATTAGAAAACTGTGGTACATCTACACGATGGAATACTATGCTGCTCTAAAAAGGAAGGAACTCTTACCATTTGCAACGTCATGGATGGAACTGGAGAGCATTATGCTAAGTGAAATAAGCCAGTCAATGAAGGAAAAATACCACATGATCTCACTCATTCATGGATAATAGAGACCATTATAAACTTTTGAACAATAATAGATACAGAGGCAGAGCTGCCTCAAACAGATTGTCAAACTGCAGCAGGAAGGCCGGGGAGGGTTGCGGGACAGGAGGTAGGGGGGTAAGAGATCAACTAAAGGACTTGTATGCATGCATATAAGCATAACCAGTGGACATAAGACATTGGGGGATAGGGGAGGCTAGGGGACTGTCTAGGGCGGGGGGATAAAATGGACACATATGTAATACCCTTTGTAATACTTTAAGCAATAAAAAAAATAAACAAATAAATTTTAAAAAAAGAATTTCTAATTGTATCTATTTTATAATTTCTATATTTTTATTAATATTCTTTATTTGGTGAGACACTACTCCAACACTTTTTTTTAGAGTTTTAGATATACAGTACTTTCCTTTAGTTCTTTGAATATATTTTAAATTGCTGATTTAAAGTCTTTGTTTCTAAAGTTCAACATCTGGACTTCCCCAGGGGCAGTTTCTATTGACTGCTTTTATTCCTGTGTATGGGACATATTTTTTTTATCCACATGTCTCACAATTTGTTTGGTTGTTTTGTTTGTTAATCCTCACCTGGGGACATTTTTCCATTGATTTTTAGAGAGAGTAGAAGGGAGGGAGGGAAAGAGAGAGAGAGAGAGAGAGAGAGAGAGAGAGAGAGAGAGAGAGAGAGAGAAACATCAATGTGAGAGAGAAACATCAATTGGTTGCCTCCTGCAAGCACTTCAATCCGGGCCAGGTATCACGCCTGCAAGTGAGGTAAATGCCCTTGACCCAAATTGAGGCCTAGACCCTTCAGTCCAAGGGCTGGCACTTCTATCCACTGAGCCAAATCAGCTAGGGGTGTCTCACAATTTTTGTAGTTGAAAACTAGACATTTAAAATATTATAAATGTGACAACTCTGGACATCAAATTTCCTACCCCAGGGTTCACTGTTGCTGTTGCTAGTACTATTTATTCATTTAGTGACATTTAGTGTAATTATAAAAAGTCTATATTCTTTGTAGCATGTGGTCACTGAAGTCACTTTTCACTTAGCTTACTAGTGGCTAATTATTGGTCAAGGGTTTCTTTAAGATTTTTTTTTTAATTCTTTATTGTTTAAAGCATTACATATGCCTCCTTTTCCCCCATTGACTTCTCCTCAGCTGCCTCCTCCCCAGCACATGCCCTCACCCCCCTAGTGTATGTATCCATTGGTTATGCTTATATGCATGCATACAAGTCCTTGGGCTGATCTCTTACCCACTTCTTCCCCCACTATTTTCCCCTGCCTTCCCTCCAAAGTGTGACGGTCTGTTTGATGCTTCCCTGTCTCTGGATATTTTTGTTCTTCAGTTTATGTTGATCATTATATCCCAAAAATGAGTGAGATCATATGATATTTATCTTTCTCAGATTGGCTTATTTCAGTTAGCATAATGCTCTCCAGTGCCATCCATGCTATTGCAAATTGTAAGAATTCCTTCTTTTTTACAGCAGTGTAGTAGTATTCATTGTGTAGATGTACCACTATTTTTTAATCCATTCATCTGTTGATGAGCACTTACACTGTTTCCAAATCTCAGTGATTGTAAATTGTGCTGCTATGAACATAGGGGTGCATATATCCTTTCTGATTGGTGTTTCTGTTTTCTTGGGATATATTCCTATAAGTGGGATTACTGGGTCAAATGGAAGTTCAATTTTTAATTTTTTGAGGAAATGCCATCCTGTTCTCCACAGTGGCTGCACCAGTCTGCATTCCCACCAGCAATGCCAGAGGGTTCCTTTTTCTCTAAATCCTCTCCAACACTTGTTGTTTGTTGATGATAGCCATTCTGACAGGTGTAAGATGATACCTCATTGTTGTTTTGATTTGCATCTCTCAGATGATTAGTGACTTTGAGCAAGTTTTCATATGACTCTTGCCTTCTGTATGTCTTCTTTTAGAAGGTGTCTTTTTAGGTCCTTTGCCCATTTTTTCATTGGATTATTTATCTTCCTTTTGTTAAGTTGTATGAGTTCCCTATAAATTTGATTAAACCCTTATCAGTGACAATATTGGCAAATATGTTCTCCCATGCAATGGGCTTTCTTGTTGTTTTGTTAATGGTTTCTTTTGCTGTGCAGAAGTTTTTTTTATTTTGATGTAGTCCCATTTGTTTATTTTCTCCTTCTTTTCTATTGCCTAGGAGCTGTATCAGTAAAGATATTGCTATGACAAATGTCTGCTCTTTTGCTGCCTATAGCTTCTTCTAAGATTTTTATTGTTTCCAGTCATACATTTAAGTCCTTTCTTCCTTTTGAGTTTATTTTTGTGTATGGTGTAAGTTGATGGTCTAGTTTCATTTTTTTGCATGTATCTGTCCAATCTTCCCAACACCATTTACTGAAGAGACTGTCTTGACTCTATTGTGTGCTCTTGCCTCCTCAGTCAAATATTAACTGAGCATAATGTCTTGGGTTGATTTCTGGGTTCTCTGTTCTGTTCCACTGGTTTATATGTCTGTTCTTGTTCCTATACCTGGAAGTTTTGAGGATAGTGGCTTTGTAGTATAGTTTGATATGTGGCATTGTGACCCCTCCAACTTTGTCCTTCTTTCTCAAGATTGCTGCAGCTATTCAGGGTCTTTTTTTATTCCAGATGAATTTGTGAAGAGGTCTTTGAAGTATGCTGTTGATGTCTAAATGGAAATTGCATTGAATCTATAGATTGCTTTGGATAGTACAGACATTTTAGTGGTGTTGATTCTACCAATCCATAAACATGGTATATTCTTCCATTTGTTTATGTCTTCCTTTATCTCTTTTTTCAATTTCCTATAATTTTCTGAGTACAGGTCTTTACCTACTTGGTTAAATTTATTCCTCGTTATCTTAATTTTTTTGTTGCAATGGTAATGGGATCATTTTTTTAGTTTTTTTTTTTTTTTTTTTTATGTGAGTTCATTATTGGTGTATAAAAAAGCCATAGATTTCTGGGTGTTAATTTTGTATCTTGCTACATTAACAAATTCATTTATTAGTTCTAATAGTTTTTTTTTGATGGAGTCTTTAGGGTTTTCTATGTTCAATATCATGTCATCTGTGAATAATTACAATTTTCCTTCTTCTTTACAAATTTGGATGCCTTTTATTTCTTCTTCTTGTCTAATTACTATGGCTAGCACTTCCAGTACTATGTTAAACAGGAGTGGTGAGTGTGGGCATCCCTGTCTTGTTCCTGTTCTTAGGGGAAATGGTTTTAGTTTTTGCCCATTGAATATGATGTTGGTTGTAGGTTTTTCATATAAGGCTTTTATTATGTGAGGTATGTTCCCACTATTCCCACTCTGCTGAGAGTTTTTATCAGGAGAGGGTGTTGGATTTTGTCAAATGCCTTTTCTGCATCAATTTATATGATTATGTGATTTTTGTCTCTCAATTTTTTATGTGATGTATCATGATTATTGATTCGTGTATATTGTACCAGCCTTGCATCCCCAGAATAAATCCCACTTGGTCATGGTTGTATGATCTTTCTAATGTAATACTGGATCTGATTTGCTAGGATTTTGTTGAGGATTTTAACATCTATGTTAATCAGGGATTTTGGCCTTTAATTTGCTTTCTTTGTAGTGTCCTTCTATGGTTTTGGGATTAGGGTAATGCTGGTTTCATAGAAAGAGCTTGGAAGTGTGTCTTCCTCTTGAATTTTTTGGAATACACTGAGAATGATAGGTATTAGTTTTGCTTTGAATATTTGGTAAAACTCCCCTGTGAAGCCATCTGGCTCCGGACTTTTGTTTGCTGCAAGTTTTTTCATGACTGCTTCAATTTCCTCCTTAGTTATTGGCCTGTTGAGATTTTGTGATTCTTCTTGGTTGAGTTTTGGAAGGTCCTTTTTTCTAGGAATATATCCATTTCCTCTAGGTTGTTTAGTTTGTTGGAATAGAATTGTTCATAGTATTTTTTTACAATGCTTTGTATTTCTGTGGGGTCTGTTGTTATTTCGCCTCTTTCATTTCTAATTTTGTTCATTTGGGTCCTCTCCTGCTTCTTGATGAGCCTGGCTAGAGGTTCCTCAATCTTGTTTATCCTTTCAAAGAACCAGCTCTTGGTTTCATTGCTCTTTTGTATTTTATTTTTTATCTCTATGGGAAATGGATTTAGTTTTTACCCATTGAGTATGATGTTGGCTGTAGGTGTGCCATATAAGGCTTTTATTATGTTGAGGTATGATACCTCTATTCCCACTTTGCTGAGAGTTTTTATCAAGAAAGGCTGTTGCATTTTGTCAAATGCTTTTTCTGCATTGATTGATATGATTATGTGATTTTTGTCTCTCAATTTGTTTATGTCATGTATCAAATTTATTGATTTGTGGATATTGTACCATCCTTGCATCCCGGAAATAAATCTCACTTGGTCATGGTGTATGATCTTTCTAATGTAATGCTGGATCCAATTTGCTAGGATTTTGTTAAAGATTTTAGCATCTCTGTTCATCAGATATATTGGCCTGCAATTCTCTTCCTTTGTAGTGTCTTTATCTGGATCTGGGATTAGGAGAATGCTGGCTTCATAGAAAGAGCTTGGAAGTGTTCCTTCCTCTTGAACTTTTTGTAATAGTCTGAGGAACATAGGTTTTAGTTTTTTTAATGTTTGGTAAAACTCCCCTGTGAAGCCATCTGACCCAGGGCTTTTGTTTGCTGGAAGTGTTTTGATGATGGCTTCAATTTCCTCCATAGTTATAGGCCTATTCAGATTTTTTTATTATTCCTGATTGAGTTTTGGAAGGTGGTATTTTTCTAGGAGTATGTCCATTTCTTCTAGGTTGACCAGATTGTTGAGATACAGTTGTTCATAGCATATTTTTTCCTATATTTTGTATTCCTGTGGGGCATCTTTCATTTCTGACTTTGTTTATTTGGGTCCTCTCTCTTTGTTTCTTGGTAAGCCTGACTAGTGGTTCATCAATCTATTTTATCCTTTCAAAGAACCAGCTTTTAGTTTCATTGATCTTTTATATTTTATTTTGTCTGTTTTGTTTTTTTGGTCTCTATGTCATTTATTTCCGTTCTGATCTTTATTATTTCCTTCCTTCTGTTCACTCTGGGCTTTTCTTGTTGCTCTCTTTCTAATTCTTTAAGTTGTAGCATTAGATAATTTGTTAGCAGTTTTTCTTATTTTTTGAGGGAGGCCTGTAAATCTATGAACTTCCTCTCAAGTCTGCTTTCACTGTGTTCCACAGATTTCGGATTGTTGTGTCTTCATTATCATTTGCTTCCAGGATGTTCCTTATTTCTTCTTTGATATTTTTGGTAACCCAATCATCTATATATATAAAACCATAAAATACAAATAGACTGAATGGCAGAGCAACTGAACAACCAATCACTATGATGTGTGCTGACCACCAGGGGGCACATACAGAGCATGGTGAGTGTCAGCAGTAGGTGGCAGAGCACAGATCATGGCGCGTGTCAGCCGCGACCAGATGGTGGAGCAGGTGAGATGGGGTGCCAGACCAAGGTGGGGCGCTGGTCGCTGTCATTGGGGCAAACCTCTGGTGGTTAATGAAATTCTTTGCTCTTACTTACAACCATCCTGCCCAGCGCTCACACCCACAGCTGGTGCCAGAGCTGCAGCCAGCACCCATTGCCAACGCCCAGTTCCAACTCAATTACTCGGCGCCATCAGTGGTGCAAGCAGCGGATGCCTGCCCCGATCACCCCTGAGGGATTCTCCACCTCCCCCGGCTCCTGAGGGGTGATCAGGGCAACAGCTGCCACTCACTCCCGCTGACAGGGGGCTGGTCTATTCAAAGTGTGGGAGCAGCGGTGGTGGGAGCAGGGCTGCCAGCAGAGAGGGGACCAGCAGCCACAAAGGGAGGGGCCGGGCAGAGCACAGAGGGTGGGCCGAGACCCTACCCTGTGCCCACCACAGCCTCGCGGTGCACAGTTCCTTTCAAGGTGCACGAATTCGTGCACTGGGCCCCTAGTTATTTAATAACATGCTATTTAGCCTCCAAGTATTTGAATTTTTTGTTTTTATTGTAGTTTATTTTTAATATTGTGATCAGAGAAGATGCTTGATGTGATCTCAATCTTCTTGAATTTGAAGAGACTTTTCCTGGGTCCCAATATGTGGTCTATCTTTGAAAATGTCCCATGTGCACTTGAGAAGAATGTATATTCTGTAGCTTTGGGGGGAAATATTCTGGGGTTGTCAATGAAGTCCATCATTTAGGATTGCTGTGTCCTTGCTGATTTTTTTTGTGTGGAGGATTTATCCAGTGGTGCCAATGCAGTAATAAAATCCCATACTATGATTGTATTGCTGTCAATCTCTCCCTTGATATCTTCCAGAGGTTTTTTTGGTTTTTGTTTGTTTGTTTGTTTGTTTGTTTGTTTGTTTGTATTTCAGTGATCCTGCATTGGATGCATATATGTTTACCAGAGTTATATTATTTTGTCTATCAATCCCTTTAGTATTATGAAGTGGCCTTCCTTATTTCTTGTTATTGCCTTCACTTTAAGATCTATTTTGTCAGATATAAGTATTGCTACCCCAGCTTTTTTTTTCCATTTCTATTTTGCCTGAAAGATATTTTTCCATCCATTCACTTTCAGTCTGTGTGAGTCCCTTGTTCTGAGGTGGGTCCCTTGTAGACAGCATATATATGGGTCATGTTTTCTTATCCATTCAGCCATTCAATGTCTTTTGATTGGAGCATTTAATCTATTTACATTTAAGGTTATTATTGATAGGTACTTGTTTGTGGCCATTTTTATTCTTTATTCTTCTTCCCTTACTATTTCTTCTTTTTACAACAGTCCCTTTAGCATTTCTTGCACTGCTGGCTTGGTAGTGATAAACTCCCTTAGCCTTTTTGTCTTTTCTTTTATATTTATTTATTTATTTATTTATTTATTTATTTATTATTTATTTATTTATTGTCTGTGAAGCTCCTGATTTCCTCTTCAATTTTGAATGATAGCCTTGTTGGATAGAGTATTCTTGGATTCAGTCACTTGCTCTGCATCACTTTGTATACCTCCTTTCATTCCTTTCTGGCCATTTCATAATCTAATGGGAGATCCCTTATAGGTAACTCTATGTCTCTCTCTTGGAGCCTTTAAGATTCTCTTTGTCATTAATGTTTGCAATTGTAATTATAATGTGTCTTGGTGTGGGCCTTTTGGTATTTATCTTGTTTGGGACTATCTGTGCTTGTGTAACTTTTTTCTTCCCCAAATCAGAGAAGTGTATTGTCATTATTCTTCAAATAGGTTTTCTAATCCTTGCTCCTCTTCTTGTCTTTCTGGTACCCCATAATATGATGTTACTTCCGTTTCATGTTGTCCCTAAGCTCCCTTAAGCTCTCCTCTTGCTTTCTAATTTTTTTCTCCAATTGCTATTCTGATTGGGTGAGTTTTTCTCTCCTGTCTTCTAACTTGCTAATTTGGACCTCTGCTACTTCTAGTCTACTGTTGAAACCTTTCATTGTGTTTTTTTATTGTAGCTATGTCATTCTTGATTTGCTCTTGATTCTTAGGTAAATTGTTAATGTTCTCATCCAACTGGTTTAGGAACTGTATTACCCTTACTCTGAATTTCTTCTCTGACATATTGCAGGCCTCCATTTCATTTAGTTTCTTTTCTGGTAATTCTCCTTTCCTTTCCTTTGGGGGTTGTTTCTTTTTTTTTTTAATATATTTTATTGATTTTTTACAGAGAGGAAGGGAGAGAGATAGAGAGTTAGAAACATCGATGAGAGAGAAACATTGATCAGCTGCCTTCTGCACATCTCCTACTGGGGATATGCCCACAACCCAGGTACATGCCCTTGACCGGAATCGAACCTGGGACCTTTCAGTCCGCAGGCCGACGCTCTATCCACTGAGCCAAACCAGTTTCTGCGGGGGGTTGTTTCTTTGTCTCCCCATTTTTGCTCTCACCAAAGGGTCCAGGTGTTGAGTAGTGAGGGGCCTGTGGCTGAAGCAGCAAGTTTGCAGGAGGGTTTCACACTCTGGTGGGCCCAGGCATGGGGTTTTATGGGGTCTTTGGCTGAAGCAGTGGGCTTGGTGGGAGGGTTGTACACTTCAAGAGGCACTGGATGGCCCAGGCTCCTGGTCGTGTGGGGCCTGTGGCTGTAGCAGGGGGTTGGTGGGAGGGGAGTGTACTCTGGGGCTCACAGCAACCTGCAGCCAGAAAGACTGCAGTCCCAATGTATTTGGGTATTCAGATAAGGTAGCAGGTGTTTGGCTGGAGTGGCTGTAGGGTCTGGGATGCTGTCTGAGGTGTCTTAGACTGCTGGGTGATGGTGAGGCTGGGCTCCTAGTCTCTAAGTTTTTTAAAGCAATAAATTTTTCAGTTTTTGCTGAGGTTCTCTATGTAGATTTCAGGCATCCTTTCAATGTCCATGCAGTCAGTTTACATCTCCTTCACTTTATCCTTCACTTCCTGTCTTCACAGACCCTCAGGGTCAAAGATGTGGGCTTAGGGCCTTCTCAGAACTTTCCTGGACATTCATACAGTCATGGGTATGTGCCTAGCATTGTGCATGTGTGATCCAGGAATACTTAGGAGCTTTTTAAAGTCATCTATAGACATCTCATTCCTTAGCATATTTTTGATCAGCTTCTTTTTTGTTCCAACTATTATTGTTGCCTTAGACAGAGGTCTTATTAAACAGTTGTAACTGGTAGTTTTCTCCCAGGGAAAGAAAGCCATTTTCACTGAGTGATCTCTGTGGTGGGTCAAGTAAATACAACCCTGGAAGTGAAGATTTGCAGAGAACTATCAGACTGGTCAATTGATGACCATTCCCTGAGAATGATTGGTACTTTGAGAAAGCTCCAACCCATTGTGACTTTTCTGGTGGCTGCTAAGCTGCTTGTTTTCATTACTCTTATGAGGCTGTTGGTTTGCAAGGTTACTGTGGAGCTGGGGAGTACAGGTGGCATTATAACAAGTTAAAATAGTGTAAACATTGCTGTTCATACCAAGATTAAACCATTGTCTTGAATAAATACTCCTTTGATTGTTTGTAGGCCTTTGGCTAATTTCTAGAAGTATTTAAAAGTTATTTTGAGCATTTTTCAAATATTCTCATGTGTAGAAGTGAATTTATGAAGTTCTTTACTCTGCCATATTTGTTGACCTCCAGACAAAGCCCTTGATATTTGAACACTAAACTATTTATCCTCTTTGAAGAAGATTTCAAAAAAATAAGATTTCAATAGATGACTTGAAATGTTTACCTTTTTATTCCTCTCAATTCAGCTAATAATTACTGAAACTCTTTGAGTCCTATGGCCTGCAAATAGCTTTCTAATATGCTCTAAGTCCAGTGGACTGGGTCAAATTAAAGATAATAAAACACTGCAGCTATTAATAATCCATGGTTAATAAAAACGCATTTATGATCTGATCCAGATAAATAATGGTATATATATATATATATATATATATATATATATATATCTTATCATATGTCACTACAGGTGTTAGTCATAGCTTCTGACTTCAGAGAGGAGATTACATCAGATAAATTTAAAATATTCCAGAAAGAGCACTTTTAATTAATGAGGGTGCCCATGAATTTTGAGGGAAGTATAGTCCAGAGAGAAAGATCTGTTAAGTCACTGGGATTCTCCAGTGGAAAAGCAAGGAAATTTTCAGAGTACTCTATTTTCAACAGAATTGCATCTTTTCTCTCCTAAACCATGTTTACAATGAGACCCATTCTTATATTATGAAATATTTTAAGTAACCCTACTGAAATTTCACTGTATAGGCTCAATTACCCTTTGCCAGTCTCTTGGAATCTTCACATTTCACAAGTTCTTTCCCTGTTATTGCTAGCTCATACCATTTATTATATCAACTAGAGGCCAGGTGCAGAAAAATATGTGCACTAGGGGGGTCCCTCGGCCCAGCCTGTGCCCTCTCGCAGTCTGGGATCCCTCAGGGGATGTCCACCTGTTGGCCTAGGCCCGCTCCCTGGTGGATCGGGCCTAAGCTGTCAGTCAGACATCCCTCTGGTAGCCCGGAAGCCCTCAGTGGATGTCCACTTGCCAGTGGGGAGCAGGCCTAAGCTGCAGTCAGACATCCTTAGCGCTGCTAAGGAGGCAATAGAGGCTCCCACCACCACCGATGTGCTGGCAGCTGGCAGCCTGGTTTGTGGTTGAGCAGAGCTCCCCTGTGGGAGTGCACTGACCACCAGGGGGCAGCTCCTACATTGAGCATCTGCCCCCTGGTGGTCAGTGTGTGTCATAGTGACCAGTCATTCCCAGTCGTTCTACTGTTAGGGTAAATTTGCATATTAACCTTTTATTATATAGGACGGAGGCCTGGTGCATGGGTGGGGGCCAGTTGGTTTCCCTTGAAGGGGGTCCTGGATCAGGGTGTGGGTCTTGTTGGGGTGCCTGGCCAGCCTGGATGAGAGGCTAAGGGCTGTTTGCAGGCTGGTCAAGCCCCCCAGTGGTGACCCTCACCCCACGGGGGTTTGGCCAGCCTGGGTGAGGGACTGATGGCTGTTTTCAGCCTGGCCACAGCCCCTTCGGGTGGGGGGGGCCCTAATGGGGTGCCTGGCCATCCTGGGTGAGGGGCTGAGTGCCATTTTCAGACTGGCCACGGCCGCAGGCTGGAAGCAGGTATCTGATATTTATTTAACTTCTATAATTGAAACTTTGTAGCCTTAAGCGGAGCCCAGGTCCTGGAAGTCTGGGTTTCCCTGGCAACTGAGGCTCTCAGCCCCTCCTTGAGTGGAGGCCATGGTGGCTGGAAGAAGGTATCTGGGATTTATTTATCTTCTATAATTGAAAGTTTGTAGCCTTGAGCAGAGCGCAGGGCCAGCAGGGCAGGCAGGAAGCTTGGCTTCCTTCATTGCTGGGGGCAAAACTCCAGCTCCATGGCTGCCGCCATCCTAGTTGGGTTAATTTGCATATTTGCTCCTGATTGGCTGGTGGGCATGGCTTGTGGGTGTAGTGGAGGTATGGTCAATTTGCATGTTTCTCTTTTATTAGATTAGATTCTACTAAAACTAAATTAGATGCTGCCAACATTAAACAAATCAATCTAGTATATCAGGTTATTTCATTTCCTAGAAATTGATATAGCTACTAACTTTTGCTATTTTAACTGGTGATTTAGGTATAATTCAAAGGAATTTCAAAGGAATAAAACTGTAGTGTACTCATAGTTAAGGTAGATGGCTTACTCTTAAAGTTTCAGGGTAAAATTATTTCTGCCATACACTTTGATGTGTAACTATAATTTTCCATTCAAATATATATTTAGGAATTTGAGTGGCTCATAAGCTTCTTTTTTAAAAGAAAAGCCCTGAGGGTTGACATCTTTTCACTCACCTCTGTGCAGGAGGGAGATCCTGTCTACAAAAAGAATCCAGTCTGACTTTCCAAAGGTCATAACAGTATGTGACACAGCCATTATCTATTATTAATTCCATTTTACAGATATCTCTAAGGCACTAAGTTCCTGCAACTAAAACGAGAGTGAAATTTGGAAAAAATAGTATAAAGCACACTGACAACCAGGGGGCAGATGCTCAATGCAGGAGCTGCTCCCAGCCCACAGGCCCCAGGCCAGCCAAGGTGTAAGTGAGGCGGGGGAAGGGCCTGATTGCCCTGCTGGTTGGCCTGCAGAGGGAGGCAACCATCAGCAGCTGCGGCAGGGGGTGGGGCCAGCTAGAAGGTGGCATCAGGCTGGCCAAGGCAAGAGCTAGCAAGGGACCCCAAATTGCCTTGCTGGTTGCCCCAAGATTGGCCCTGATCGCTGGCCAGGCCTAGGGACCCTACCCGTGCACAATTTTCATGCACTAGGCCTCTAGTAAATCCTATCTAATAAAAGAGAAACATGGTAATTAGGGTATGACTGCTACCCTTCCCATTGGCTAATCAGGGTGAAATGCAAATTAACTGCCAGCCAAGATGGCGGCCAGCAGCCAGGCAGCTTGAAGCTAACATGAGGCTTGCTTGCTTCAGTGACGGGACTCCAACGTTCCCTGCCTGCCTTGCCAGCCTCTGAGCTTGCAGTTTGAAACATTGTAACAAATATAGAAGCTAAACAAAACCCCAGAAACCTGCTTTCAGCGAGCCGGCATCTCAGAGCTGGAGTTGATACAGAGTTTTGATTATACAACCCAAACAAACCAGATACCTGCTTTCAGCAACGGAGGCCTAAGAGCTGGAGCCAGAGCTAAAGCTGGCCCAGAATAAAAAAGAAAAGAAAAAAAGGAGCGGTTGGGAGCTTCAGTCATCCACCAGCCTGAAAACAGCCCTCAGCCCCTCACCCAGACTGGGTCCTGCTGGGTCACCCCCCCCCCCCCCCGCATGGGTCCTGCTCTGTGTGTGATGGGGTAGAGCCATAACCTCCCCATCGGCCCTACCCTGAGTGTGAGAGTGGCAGCGCCCCAACACCCTGATCAGCCCTGCTCTGTGGGTGATACAGAGTGATGCCCCAACACCTCCCCCCACGGGTCCTGCTCTGTGTGTGATGGGGTAGAGCCATAACCTCCCCATCGGCCCTGCCCTGAGTGTGACATTGGTGGTGCCCCAACCTGCTGATCGGCCCTGCTCTGTGTGTGACAGAGGGCGGTGCCCCAACCCCCCTGATGGGCCCTGCTCTGTGCATGACAGGGGGTGGCACCGCAACCTCCCCATCGACCCTATCCTTGAGTGTGACAGGGGGCGGTGCCCCAACCCCCCTGATGGGCCCTGCTCTGTGTGTGACAGGGGCAGCGCCCCAACCCCCTGATCGACCCTGCTCTGTGCATGACAGGGGGTGACACCGCAACCTCCCCATTGACCCTGCCTTGAGTGTGACAGGGGGCGGTACCCCAACCCCCCAATCGGCCCTACCTTGAGCGTCAGTGAGGGTGGCATCGCAACCTCCCAATCCGCCCTGCTCTGTGCATGACAGGGGGCTGCGCCCCAACTCCCCAATCGGCCCTCCTCTGAGCCCGACCAGGGGCTGCACCTAGGGATTGGGCCTGCCCTCTGCCACCCAGGAGCAGGCCTAAGCCAGCAGGTCGTTATCTCCTGAGGGGTCCCAAACTGCAAGAGGGCACAGGCCGGGCTGAGGGGCCCCCCTCCCCCCGAGTGCACAAATTTTGTGCAACCGGGCCTCTAGTATATATATATATAATTTAGTAACAAAAACGTCTTCCTTTAAGGGAGCAAGCTATATCTTTTATATGGTAATTAGAGGTATAAAACTCATCCTCCTTTTCTTGTTATCAGCTGCCAGGAATCTCTGCATCTTAATGTAGGATTTAATGACAGTTCATGTATTTGCCTCTTTGATAGTATATATATTTTTTACCTTTAAAACATTTTTGCTCTATTCTAAAAACATTAATGTATACTTATCTCTTTTTATAAGTTTCTCTAAACCCATCCTAGAAGCAAGCTAGTGATTTTTTAAATGCTTTTTTGAGAAAATGTCTTTCTCAAAATTATGGTTAAAAAAGAAAAACTATTGTTGTAGTTGTCTCCTTACAAGCTAGTGCTAAAATTCTTTTAAAACCACAAACACTGATTCAAAGAGATCTTTAGTAATTATTTTTAAATCTCATTTACTATTATCATATCAACAAAATTAGAGGAAATGGGACTGATGGATTCTGGACTTATTTACATCTGCCAACCACCCCTGTCAACAAAGAAGTAGCTATGGCCCACTCTCCACAGTAGTATCCCACTGGGCCTGAAGTAACGCTCTACCACGCAGCCTGCGATCTGAGTCTCACAGGCTGTGGAGTCCTGCCGCCAGGACTGCACTGGAAGTGCCTGAGCACTGCCTGATGCTAGGAGATTGTCCCTGCCTCTTGAATTAAGTTAAAAAGATCTAGGCCATGGCTCCTCTTAAAAAGTATGGTGATTTATATTTTTCTTTGTGTATTTATGTGGGTGTGTTAAAGGACAGGGATAGAAAGTATCTCCAGTTTAATTGTCTCTTGTCTTTTGGAAAATAAAGGAGAATTTAATGCACTGAAGTTTTTTTGGTTTTTTGTACTTCTTGTTCTTGGGCTCATTTTTGTTTGAAGAAAATACCCTGATTGGTGTCAAATGTGCATGTTATCTCCATTTCTATGCCAGGCCCTCATAATACTATTGATTGCTTTCTTTGTCTCCTCCATCTCTTTATCAAACTCGGATTAAATTTTTTATGATTTTCTTTATGCTATCACAATATTTTGCTTGTATGTCTATATATGAGTACATCCATCTCCCCATCTAGGTTTCTAGATTTTTTTTTTTTTAAAGACAAAGACTGTATACATTTGTATCTTTCCTGAATCTGACTGTAAACCTTGTACACAGTAGTGCTTCAGTAAATACACATAGCTTTTTCTGTTTTAGGACTAATGACAGAAAGATTTTGTTGAGGGAATTGTGCAATGTAATTTTCCCTTCCTTAATAGAAATGGTGAGCTGGCCTCATCTTTAAATTAGGAAATAGGGTACTACCATGTGGTATAGTAGTTAAAGTCTCAACTCAAGAGCTAGATGTCTGGGTCCATATTCTGGCTAATGTCTCACTTCTTTCAATATCCCCTCTGAAGAAGGGATATTGAAAGAAGTGAGACATTAGCCAGAATATGGACCCAGACATCTTTCAATATCCCTTCTTCAGAGGGGATCATAATTGGGCATAGCTCACAGGGTGTCACGACTGTACATTAGTTAATACCTTGGTGCTTGCATAAATAAAATTGTAGCAACTCAAACAGGAAACAGAAATTCTGACTTGGGAAATCAAAAAAGTCATGATTAAATGAGCAAGTAATTTGTAAGTTAGAATTTAATATCTAGAATCTCATTAGTATTTTATAGATCAGTGAGTTATTTTGATACATCAAAATGAATTTTATAACTTTTTAGAAATACTTTTGTTATATGAGACATGACCAGTATTGAAAAAAATCTTGCCTAATAATTTTACCGGAAAAATTATTTTATTTCATTAATTACACAATTTTAGAAAAGATTGCTTTATAATTAATATAGAAAAAAAGCTTTTACATGAGTTTTGTCTTACCTGTGAGATTTATCCTAGAATATTTATTTTTAGAAAACATTATTCTCACCCTAACTGGTTTGGCTCAGTGGATAGAGCGTCAGCCTGTGGACTGAAAGGTCTCAGGTTCGATTCTGGTCAAGGGCATGTACCTTGGTTGCATCACATCCCCAGTAGGAGGTGTGCAGGAGGCAGCTGATCCATGTTCCTTTCTCATTGATGTTTCTAACTCTCTATCCTTCTCCTTTTCTCTCTGTAAGAAATCAATAAAATATATATTTTTTAAAAATAAAACATTATTCTCATAATTTGAGCAAAAAGTTAGATTCTGAGGTAAGCAAGTAACTTAATAACTCATTAATTAGCTTCCAGGGTCTATGAAGTAACATATTTATTTCTCTTGTGTAAAACAAAATGAAATACTATAATAATAAGAGGGTAATATGCTAATTAGACCAGACATCATTCGGACACCCTTCCGGACAAAGCCTGCAGACGAAGGGAAGCCCGGGTCCCGGGTGCCTGCTGATGGCTGAAGCAAAGCCCGGGTCCCAGGTGCCAGAGGGAAGCCGGTGCCAGCAGGTGGGGAAAGGAAGGCTTACTCTTGCACAAATTTTGTGCATCAGGCCTCTAGTGAATTTATAAAATGACCCTGCTAATAATGAGTAGTTACACAATAAGGATGCATCTATTCACCTGTCTGGCACATGTTCTGATAATACCCATAAAGAGCAACAAGTTTTAGAACTATAATCAATAAAGTTTACTCTATGTCAAGATCAGTCATAATTTAACATTCAAACATCTAACTATATAATTTCATGTTTATATTTGGACTTTTAAACTTTGAAATTTAGAGTAAAATTAAATAAAAATTGTAAAAATTGAGAACAAATAAGGAAACATTTTTTACAAAATTTATTTTCTAATGTAATCATTTGATTCTTCTTTACAAACTGCACTTTATTATTAATGACTGAAGTTTTCCTAACTAAATATTACTCATTTTGTGTCTTAAATATTTTAAAGTGAAGGAAAAATATTTGTCTATTATCATGAAACAAAAATTTCTAAATTTACTTTCTTCCACACCAAGTTATTCTAAGAATTAAAGAAATAAATATAAATCCTGAGAGTGGAAACACAAGTTATTGTTTTATAATTTTTTTATACTTTTAAGTTTATTAAAAATATTCACAATTTAAAGTTTTAAAACACTTTTTGGGCAAAGGCAACTTAGTACTGTAATTAAGAAATTCTTTTTAAAATTTCTTATTTTTTAATTATAGTTGACACAATATTATATTATTTTCATGTATGCAACATAGTGACTTGAAATGCATACATGTATACACCTTATGAAGTGATCACCACACTAAGTCTTGGAACCATCTGTCCCCATACATACTTATTATGATATTAATTATATTCCCTGGTCTATATATTATATCCCTGCAACTTATTTTATAACTAGAAGTTTGTACTTCTTAATCTCCTTCCCTTTTATCCTATCCCTTCAGCCTTTTTCCTTCTGGCAACCCTCAGTTTGTTCTCTGTATCTATGAGTTTGTTTCTTCTGTTTCATTTTGTTTGTTTTTTGTTTTGTTGTTCAGGCTTTCCACATGTAAGTGAAATCATAGGATATTTGTCTTTCTCTGTCCAATTTATTATCATAATGCCCTTTAAGTCCATCCATGTTGTTGAAAACGGCAAGATTTCATGCCAAGTAATAGTCCATTGCATATATTTTATATAACAAAAGGCTAATATGCAAATCGACTGAAAGGTGGAATGGCCAGTCGCTGACATGCACTGACCACCAGGGGGCAGATGCTGAATGCAGGAGCTGCCCCATGGTGGTCAGTGCGCTTCCACAGGGGGAGAACCATTCAGCCAGAAGCCCTGAGCTGGGCTCATGGCTGGCAAGCGCAGCGGCTGTGGCGGAAGCCTCTCCCACCTCTGCACCAGCACTAAGGATGTCCAACTGCCGGCTTAGGCCAAGCAGGTCTAAGCTGTCAGTCAGACATTCCCCGAGGGCTCCCGGACTGCGAGAGGGCACAGGCTTGGGTGAAGGATCCCCCCAAGTGAATGAATTTCATGCACCGGGTCTCTAGTATATGTGTGTGTGTGTGTGTGTGTGTGTGTGTGTGTGTGTGTGTGTGTATGGCTAATTAGTCCAGATGTCCTTCTGGACTACCTTCCATATGAACCTGGGGCTGCAAGGGAAGCCTGGGTATTGGATGCCTGCAGACAGTTGGAGGGAAGCCTGGATCCCAGGTACCAGAGGGAAGCCAGTGCTGGCAACAGGGGGAAGGAAGGCCTACTCTTGCATGAATTTTGTGCATCATGCCTCTAGTGTATATATAGCCTATATAGTAAAAGGGTAATATGCAAATTGGCCCTAACAGTGGAATGACCAGGAACAACCAGTCGCTACAGCACACACTGACCACCAGGGGGCAGACACTCAATGCAGGAGCTGCCCCCTGGTGGTCAGTGTGCTCCCACAGGGGGAGCTCTACCAGGCCACAAGCCAGGCTGATGGCTGGCGAGTGCAGTGGCAGTGGCAGGAGCCTCTCCCACCTCCTCCACTCCTCTACTCCTTGGGGAGTGGGCCTAAGCCATCAGTCAGACATCCCCTGAGGGCTCCCAGGCTGCCAGAGGGATGTCTGATTGCCAGCTTAGGCCAAATCCCCCGTTTGTGGGCCTAAGCCAGCAGGTGGACATCCTCCAAGTGGTTCTGGACTGCGAGAGGGTGCAGGCCGGGCTGAGGGACTCCCTCTCCCCCACCCCCTGCAGTGCATGCATTTTCATGCACCGAGCCTCTAGTATATATATATATATATATATATAATGCCAATCTTACATCATCTTTGTCCAGTCATCTATTGATGGGCACCTACAGTAGTAAGCCTGTTACAATATATTAGTATTTTCCACATAATACAAATAAGTCAGGTAGAAAAGAATACGAACTATATGACTTCACTCATATGTGGGATATAAAACAAAAAGCAACAAATAAACAAACAAAAAGCAAACTCATAGATACAGACAACAGAATGATGGCACCAGAGTGGAAGGGAATTAGGGAAGGAGGAGCAATAAAGGGGTGAAATATGTAATTACAGAAGAGACTAGATTTGGGTGTCATATTACAAAGTTGTACATCTGAAATTTATTATTAACCAATGTTACCTCAATAAATTTATTTTTTAATTATGAAGTTTTTTTTTCTTTAGCATGTGTCATCATTTGGTTTAGTTTATGTTTGTTAACTAAACATGAAAATGGTCAGACAGGAAAATAATGTGATGACAATTTTAAAACTCATATTGATGACAGATTTTTGCTTTTAACGTTTTATTTCATACCACAGAGTTTAAGCCTGGACATTCACAACATACCATCTATGAGCCTTTCAGAAAACCTTCAGTTGGATTTAATATGGAGGTTGTGTCATATTTCCAACAGTCAAATCTGCATTTGAAATTTAGGCTGTGCATTATACATTGGCAGTAGGTGTTCCCATATTTTTAAAAAGTAATAACGTTGTAAATTTTTTTAGTTTCTCTTAGTGATTGTGGAGGATGCAAATTTGTAAGTTAGTATGAAATTAATGACAGGCTGTTTATTTTATTTTATTTTTAAATTTTTTAGTATATCCTTTTTTATTGAGAGAGAGAGAGATTTGTTGTTCCACTTATTTACTTATTTATTCATTCGTTGGTCAATTCTTGTATTGGGGATCAAACCCACAACCTTGGCTTATTGGGAGGACACTCTAACCAACAGAGATATCCCACTAGGACTAAAGACAGGCTTTTTAAGGTGCACTTTTTAACTAAAGATTTCAAGAGACTAGAAGGTTGGTAGAATCAAGGGAAATTATGGATTGATTTTAAAAGTCACTTAAATTAAGAACAAATAGAAACTTTTCTTTTAAAAACTTTTTAATAGCTGGATTCTACTGGTTAAAACATATCAAACACAAAAGAAAGTTTATTTTTTATACTAATATTGGAGATTAAAAACAGATGATACTGAGTTCTAAAGTAGTATGCTAATTTATCTCTATAAAGTGTGAAGTGGACAGGCTTGATTAGTGAATTGATTAGTTAATTTCTTTAAATCTTTAGTTCTTTCTCACAAATATGTTAAAATCTAAAAGAAAGCTGGAGACAATAAGCTAGACATGTTTGAAGAGACTGACAATTTAAATGTAAATAAGGGTCTATCATTTAATAACAAGGCAAATGACAGTAGTAAACACCAGGATATGAGATAAAAATTCTAGGATTTGAGATATCTTAAAATGTACCATGATTATACATATGATTGTGGAAATAATTTGCCTTTGTTTTTTCAAAAATAGTTAAGTATGCCCTAGCTGGTTTTGCTCAGTGGATAGAGCATCACCTGTGGACTGTAGGGTCCCAGCTTAGATTCCGGTCAAGGGCACATGCATGAATTGCAGAATGTATAGGAGACAACCAATCAATAATTCTCTCTTATCATTGCTGTTTCTATCTCTCTTTCCCTCTCCCTTCCTCTCTGAAATCAATAAAGACATTTAAAAAAAAAAAATTCTCTCTTTTTAAAAAAATAGTTAAGTGTATATAAAATATCTACATGTCAAATTTTGGAAATTTAAGAGAAAATACTAGGCATTTTTATGTAGTCTATCAACAATGAAAAAAGTAAAGACCATGCACTCTTCACTATTTTCTTCTTGTGTCCTTGCACATTAGAATAAAAAAAAATTATTTCCAAAGATAAACAAAAAATCATAAAATAGAACTAGTGTTGAGATATGTGTGCTAATACATTCATTAGATATTCACAATCCTATACATATAACATAAACTATGTGTAACAAATTAGTCAATGTAGGCCAGTAAAATTACAGCCCATAAAAAAAAAAATAATTCCTGTACAATTATAAATGCTACCTATTTCCCAAACTGTGGGTAAACAGCAACAGCCTGTGGTCATTTCTGATGTTGCAGTTTTCCTATTATTTACTTTAAACATAAATACAATATTTAAGCACTTGTTTTAAGTATTACTTACAGTAATGTGTAGTAATTATTTACAATAAGTATTCCTTAAGTACCTGTCCTAATAGCTGTGAAATGCCCTCTAACCATATCCTCCTCCCCACAAAGCACCAGCTTTCAAGAAATAAAACCTGGAACTAAAAATTCTGATTCACTAGTCATTGGCTATTGTAGAGGGCAGTTGCTACCTTTCACCTGGAAACAGAGCGAATTCCATATCTTGCTGACATTGGCCTGTCTGTGATCCAGTGCACATCCCGAGTTGCTTTTGAGGACCATTCAAATCTCACAGGTCTTGGTAAGAAATTTAGATTGTATAATCGGGGAGTGAAAAGCCATTATAAACTACGAATCAGAAGCATGAGATGGCATTTGTTAAACACTTTGACAGGGTTCTATGTGGGTTAGTGTGAAAGGTAAGTGTGAGGATGGGGAGTAAGAAATCTGTTTAAGGGTCCAGATGAGAATGAGAGTGACTTGACCAAAGAGGGTAGAACCAAAGGTGAACATTGTCAGGGTACGTTGGAAACAGTGCTAACAGGATTTTCTGATGGACTAAAAGTGGGACAGGGAATCAAAGACGAATGCTAGGTGTTTCACTTAACTATGTCATCAGATGAGGAAGACTGAAGAACAAACAGGCCAAAGAGTTGTGCCTCAGACACGATAAACTGGAGGCATGTTTTAAGCAAACCCGTGGAGTGATCAGAATCACAGATCTGAAGTTTATAAGCTTAAGTCCAGCAGGAGGTCTACTGTCTGTGTCCATGGGTTATACATCTGTGCATACAAGTTCATTGTTTGGTCTCTTCCCACCAGCCCTCCCCTGCCTTCCCTCAGAGTTTTGGCAGTCTGGTCGGACTTTGATGTCGCTGGGTCTACTTTTGTTCATCAGCTTATTTTGCTCACTAGAGTCCACATCTGAGTGAGATCATGTGATACTTATCTTTCTCTGACTGGCTTATTTCGCTCAGCATAAAACTACAGGTCCATCCATGCTGTTGCAACTGGTGAGAGTTTTTTTTTTTCTTTTTTATTGCCACATAATATTCCATTGTGTAACTATACCGCAGTGTTTTTTTATCCACTCATCTGCTGCTTGGGGTTGGGGGGTGGGGACAGGAGTGGGCTGGAAGAGGTCAATGGGGGAAAGGGAAGGGATTCTTATGTAATACTTTCAACAAAAAATAACTAATTAAAAAATAACTAATGAATTCTTTTGGCACACCCATTTGGGCTTGAGTGATGTTCTTATTTGTTGAGAACAATAAATATGAGAAAATATAAAAATAAATATAAATAAATAAAAGTCATCAACATATAGATGTGACTTATGCTTTGCACCTAGACTCTTTCATTCATTCCTTTATCCAACACATATTTATTGAGCACCTAATATGAACCAGGTACTCTTCTAAGTATTAGGAACACAACCTTGAAAAAAATTCAGATAAAATTCTTGCCCTTAGAGGTCTAATTTTCTATGAAGAGTTCCCCTAGAAAGAAAATGTAGAAGGAAGAAGAGGGTGCATAACTGATCACAGGGGCATTCAGGACAAGAAGGAGCCCACAGAGAACAGACCGAAAAAGTTTCCAGGGAGGGAGGACATGAGCCAGAAGATCGTGGTATCACAAAAGCCAAGGGGAAAGTGATTAATTTAAATCCTTTTTAAACAACTGTTTAAAGCATCTTTGTGCATGCCTGCTGAGGTGTGGAGAAAGATAAGAAATATAAAATTAGTTTTTAATTAGGTGATAAGGAGATTATGTCCTTAAGACACAGTGAAATGACAGACAGAATTGGTATTCAACTGGATTGAGGCAAAAACTGGAGGAGGGTAACAAGCTGGAGGCAATAAGTATGGACTTGTATTTATTAAGTTTTACTGTCAAGGGAAGCTGAGAAGTGGCATGTGGCTAGAGAATGAACAGTTAGACTCAGGCGTTATGTCTGAAAGCCCCCACCAAAGTGTATGGTACATAGTTAACATTTACTAAATCCTACACATTATTGTTGATGATAAGTACGTTTTAAATTTAATGGTCTGTATCTAAAAATAATTTACTGACAATGAATCATCACTGAACTCAAGTTATGGATTTCTCCACTAGAAGTCATAAAATTAGTTTAGATTATATAAATATTGAATGCACAAGTGAATAAATTAACAATAAAGATACATAGGTAGCATGTTTTACCTATTAAATTGGCAGTTTAAAAATATATATCTGTATTGATTTCAGAGAGGAAGGGAGAGGAAAGAGATAGAAACATTAATAATGAGAGAGAATCATTGATTAGCTGCTTCCTGTATGTCCCGTATTGGGGATCAAGCCCACAACCCAAGCATGTGCCCGGGACCGGAGTCGAACTTGGGACACTTCAGTCTGCAGGCTGATGCTCTATCCACTGAGCCAAATCAGCTAGGGCTTGGCACATTTTCAAAGCATAATATTCAAGGTTGGTAAAAGTGCAAGGAAATAAATCTTAAGCTGAATTTGTACGAATATAACCTTTTTGAAAAATAAATTCATATATATCAAAAGCCTTAAAAACATGCTTGCTTTTAGTTTTGTTTATTTTTTCCTATGAATCTCATTATAGTATATTTAATGGAAGAGAAATTATGAGTTTAACAAAATAAAACTGACATTTAAAAAAGAAACTAGAAATATATACATTCTGTAAGCAGCATCTGATGTGAGACTGTTCGCATAAAATTGGTGAAATACTCGTCCATTCAGGCTTTGTTACTCCCCAGCTAATGGTCCTGAAGCTCTATGCCTGATGCTAGCCTCCAGGGCTTTAAGACCACCCAGAGTTTTCTGCAGGTGGGCACACAGCTGTTCCCCTTCTCAGAGGGGCGAGCTTCGAGGAGCACAAACACCTGAGTGCCAGTCTGGGTTGGTTTTCCTTGTTTCTTCTCATTTTCTGAAACGGTGCCAGGTTAACGGTCATATTCGTCTAAGTGGTTAATGGTTAGGGACCTGCGTTCCCCAATAACCCCTCTTCCCTTTTAACAACCGTGTTCTTGGAGGAGTACAGTTCAAATGCTTATGGGGGCTCAGAGGGCCATACCAAAAAATTGTGGTTTGTATAAAACGTGGTTTCCCTGGATAAGCCCCCACGCTGGTAGAGTAAGGGAACGGGGCAGGTCCTTCAAGGACCCCCAGCCCAGCCCAGTGTTGGTCCTATAAAGCAGGCCTGAGCAGGTTCTTAAAACCGCTAGAGACGGGGCTCATTCCACAAGGTGGTATTATATTTTCTTCTGGAAACTGAATTTTTTACACCAGCCCATAATATCTGATACTTAGCATTTTACAAGGTTTGAAATTGTTTTATTATTTCATTTGAGCTTTAGAGGAATCTTATCCCCGTTTAAGATATGGAGAAACTCCGAGTCGAGGACAGCATGCCCTGTGTGACGACGAGACTCTGCTTCAGAAGGTCTCCTTAACCTCTGTGAGCACAATCCCCAAATGTGGCACAATACGTGGCAGGGAGCTGCAACGCGTGAGCGGGTCTGAGGGTGTTGCATCGCTTTGCTGCTGCCCTTTAAAGGCCGCTGGGAATCCACCGACAAGGCTATCTTTGCACTCGCCGCTTCTTACATATGGCCCCGGGCGTGCTTACGGCACCGTGCCTTCGGGAGAGGTGTGAAAAAACTTCTCTCCGAGTCCAGGAGAGTGGGCTGTTCAAATCCTCCTGGAGACAAAAGGAAGAATTGGTTCCAGTGTCTTTTTCAATCCTAACAGCTTTCAGATGACACATTGGGAGTCGTTTATACAGACTTGAATACACCCCAAAGCGTTCCTCGCCAAGCCTTCCCACAGTGCAGTGAGCCAATGCAGATCACTTTATTTAAAAAGGTTATATGTTATGTAAAACCCACACAACTAGCTGTCTTTTTCTCTACCCCTACTTGGACTTCTGTTTTCCATCTTTAACTATAGAAACGGGATTACTGTCACCCGCATAAAGCAGTGCTCATGTTATAACCCACCTTCCGATGGTACCCGTCACTGGGAGTCCTGCTCAGGTCATCAGTAAAATCTACTGCTTAGAAGTTACCACTCCTGCCAATTGGTAAGCAAAATGTAAATCCTAAAGGCGACACTCCTAGGAATCTATTTTTTAATTGATTAGTAAATCAAACTAATATACTGTGCAGCTTATGCCCAAAATGTTGCTTTTTTTTTTTTTTTTCTTTTTCCTGAAAGGAATCTCTTGGGGTCATCTTTGAATCTGTCCCTTGACCTGTGGGGTCAACTGTATGTAACCTCCTGCTGAAAGTGAATGCTTCAGCAAGATGGGTTTTCCTCGTAGTTCATCTCAGTAACTAAAAAGCCTGCTTTGTGCATTTTTAAAGGTAAAAAATCCACTCAGTGTGTTCCAGTACCAAAAGGTACCATAGACCTCACTGTGACATATTAAACGGCTGTGTCTAGACCAAATGTCCTATCCCCGTGAAAATCCTTAGAGGGCACTCTTTGCCTCTTATCCACAAGCTGGAAAATAGGTCTTACTCCTAATTATCTACTATTATAGTGACTATTTTAATTTCGCACAATAACTTTCATTCTGTTGGGGTAGCAAATGGCTTGCATTTTATTTTTGCTCATATGTACAACTAGCCATTAGGTAGTTTTAAATGAGGCTCACATGGATAATATTTTAGAGATGAGAGATAATTCACATGCCACAATCCTGACCCATTTCAGGAACAAATTGCAATGAAATAAGAAGACACATGGACAAAACATTTGCTGACAGGCATTGGTCACCCATTATCTTTTTTTATTAAGAGAGAGAGAGAGAGAGAGAGAGAGAGAGAGAGAGAGAGATCAATTTGTTGTTCCATTTATTTATGCATTCATTGGTGGCTTCTTTTATATGCCCTGACTAGGGATCAAACCTGCAACCTTGACACATCAGGATGATATTCCAACCAACTGAGCTACCCTACCAGGGCAGTCACCCATGATCTTTAGCTTCTTTTATTTTTTCCACCTTATCATTTTTATTCTTCCTTGATTAAGCCTATAGAATTCTTTAAATCTTTGTTTCAAAAAATTCCAGGTTCAATTACCCATATGTAATTTCAGGCTCAGCTAGCTCTCTAACCCGCAACCTCATGCTTCATATGTGCAAATATAGTTAAAATGCAATTTTTTTCATCCTGAGAACATATATTAAAATGACATAAATATAAATATTTAAAAACCACTAAATATAAATATATACATATATTCATAATTTTCATTTATAAATTGAGTATAAGTTTATATTTTAAGAGTGTAATCTAAATTTTATAAGGAGTATAAACTAAATGTTACTAAATTAAAAGAGTACAAGTTCATATATGTGTATGTGTGCACATTTTTCCTAGATTTTCTAAATGCACACTTGATAAAATACATATATATTTTCAATTTCTAGATTTCATGTTTGAGTCTGTTAGTAAGTGCAATAAACAATTTTTTCAAATCAGTTTTTTATTATTTATTTGCTAGAAATGAAAATAACATGAAATTATACTTCAATAGTGGATTGCCAATGCAATTATAAGTTATTTTCCCCAACCATCTCTATTTTTGGTAGATGATTAGTGCCCCGTGGGAACCAGAGACTTCTCTGATCGAGAGCTGTTTGTTTTCTGCATGCTGCAATTATATATATTCACACACACCAATGATGAGTAGCCTCATGTGTTGGGATAAATATGTTATTACAAGTTCAAATGCTTAGATATTTTTTCGATGTTTATTTGAGCTGAGCAAAACATAGTGGTTTGAGTTCACAGGGGGGCTTACATAAGCCTTTTGGGGGAGAATTTCAGCTCACTGGGGTTTGTAAGCAGATGGTATATGCAAGCAATCACACTTCTCCTTGGTGGGAGGAGTGGCATTCTCAGGGTAACAAAATAAGAGAGGGAGGTGCCATGACAAGTCTGTTCTCAGAGTCTCCACCTGGGCTTTCCCTACTAGGCAAAGACACTAGGCTTAAATCTGAAGGATAACATGGAGTCAGAACACAGTGAAGTGTTTCTCTCAACACCTCCAGACTGGCCACCTCCATTCTCCCTCTGGGATCCTTGGAATGAAGTTGAACCATCCCACTCTTTAGAACTGAGGTGAAATTTTGCAGGAACTTGATGAGATTATGTTCAGGAATGTTAGAGGCTGGGACTACCCAGTATTGTCCTCAATATGACCCCTCTGGAACTACAAGAAAGAAACAATTTCAAAATGGGAATCAAAGGGCCACTTTTATAATAGTTGGACCAACACCCCGTTCTCCAATGTAGAGAACTCAGGAAAATCTGGGTTGAAATACCTGTAAGAAGAGTCCTCTACCTTCCAATCAGCTCCATCCATTCCCCATCTAAATCTTGGAAGGTGCATTCTGCCCAGCGTTATAGGAACTCAGAGCAATGACTGCTAAACTATGGTAAAAAGCTAAACCAGTTTAGTGGATGCACACAGTTCGAATGAGTGGGGGAGAAAACAGAGGGAAGATAAATAAAAAGAGAGAGAAGTAAGAAGGGAAGGGCATGGGAGGAAAGGGAAGGTAAATGTTTCTTAGCTCAGTGGCCACACTCACTGGCAAATGTGTCTCAATCAAAATGAAGAAAGAATGGACACAGAATTGGTCTGAGAAGACATTTTGTCCTCTCTCCCTACCAAAACACTGTATTTTAAGATAACCATCGATGTCAACCAGACCTCAGGTGACCCCTCTAAAAAATATATTACAACTACCAGATGTTTCATAAGCAGAACCTGGCACTCAGATATGCTCTAGGACAGGACTGTGACTTGACCACTAAAACCACATAAACACACCAAAGCTGACTCCTATCATTTTGGTGAAACTGGAAATAAACTTATTTTAAAAGATAGGGGAGGGCACAGGGAGAATTAACAAGACTTCACACTCTTACCTGGCATGTCCATTCATAGTAAACGCATATTTCAAAGGCATTCTTTCCCATCCAGATCAACATGGATCTATGCAGTGTTACACAGAAGTCTTATTGCTGCAAACAAAAACAAAGGGCACTGCTATGTTCAAAGAATTTTTGTCCAAGGCTCTAGCTGGGTAGCTCAGTTGGTTAGAGCATCGTCCAGATATGCCAAGGTTGCAAGTTCAATCCCCAGTAAGGGCACATACAAGAAGCAACCAATGAATGCATAATCAAGTAGAACAACAAATCAATTCTCTCTCTGTCTCTCTCTCTCTTTCCCTATCTCTCTCTCCCCTTCCCTCCCTCTCCCCCTTCCTCTTTCTTTCTAAAATCATATATAAATTTTTTAAAAAATGTGTCCAAGCTCACTTCTATACACTGAAACAGTCTTGAAATATAATACATAAATAGAAAGATCATTTGCATTTCTTTATGCTATTCCATATTCCTAGTGGCTAGTACTCCAAACTGTGAACTTAAACTTGTTCTAGTTTTTTATATCCAATTCCGCCAAAGGGAATCACAAGTATAATAAATAGCAATGCTGTTCATGGTTGAAATTCCATTATTTCACTAGTATCCAGTTTACCCAATGATAATAAATACTGTAAGTAAGCATGTGCAAGCTACTCTGTAAGCAAAGAATATACTATGTTAAATTCCGATAATGTGGGAGGGATTCTTATCAAACCCATGGATTATTTCTTGGAAGCTGTTATAAAGAGATAATACCAATTCCAGTCATTTACTTCTACTACTTACAATTTATTTCTAATTATCCTGTTCCTCAATAGTGAGCATACATCCTTTTAAATGTGAAGGTTGTGTTTTAGTAGAACACAAAACACCATTCAGATATACACACACTCACAGTGGGCTGTCCATACAACAGAACCATACTATGCTTAAAAAGAAAGAGAACTTTGCTTTGGACTATTATATCCTGAATAAAAAAAAGAAGGATGGATAAATCCAAAAATATTGCAAAGAAATAATAAACTAGAGATGGTGATCTGGAAAATGGGTGAGTACAATGAGGAAGATCGGGAGATTGTTTAATATTTGAGCTTCATTCCATTAATATAACAGTTATTTTACTCTTCACTCCACCGGCAGAAACAAGGTATTCACAAAAAACAGTTTTTAAGATTCTTTTTCTTCAAAATAGGGGCAGATAAGCTGGCTTCTACAATTGGAGGTAAACCAGAATCTAAGAAGATATTGTGGAAGTCTTGGCTGTTTTCAGAAGGAAAAGGGGCATTCAGAAAAGGAATCCTGATGAGGCGGCTCAGTGAGGGCAGATGAAACAGGAAGATAAATGTGCATCATTTACATTTCCCTTAAAATTCAGAAATATTTGAAGAGATCCTGATAAAAAAACTGTCTACTGCAAATTTGTGTAAATTATTGAGCTTAGAGCAAAGTACATTTTCCATATTTATTTTTTTTTTCATATAGAACATTTGGAATAGAAAAAGAGCTTTAGAGAAAAACTAATCAAATCAATTGGACTTTAGTTAACAACAACAACAATAATATGGAGATTAGTTAATAGTCATGCACCAAAGTTGGTTCATTGGTTTTGACAAACACCATACTAATTAACAGAGGAAAATAGGCTTGGTGTATATGGGAACTCTGTACTATCTTTGCAACTTTTTTATAAATCTAAAACTACTCCAAAATAAAATGTTTATTTAAAACCAAAAGAAAAGAAAAGGAAGCAAAAGAAGAGAAAAGAGCACTTGCTAATATATGTAAATTTTAAACTTTGGCCCATGTGCTCAGGTCAGTTCTTAGCACATATAGTAAATCTTCAACAATGGAAAGGCATTGCTATTATGAGTAAATGTGCAATAGACAAACACTTAAGAGTTTCAGTAAGAGTTTTACATGATAAACAAATTTTAAAAATATTGATTTAGTGACTGGCAGTTGGCTTGAATAAAGACAGTAGAGACAGTAGATTCTGAGACACCATTTAGAAAACCTTTTGCCTCTCTGTACCTCGGTTTCTACACCTGTAAAATGCTGAAACTAAGTTTACCTACCTCATAGGTGTTTGTGAGAAGTAAATAAGCTATTAAATGTAAATAAATAGTAAGTTATTAAAATATTTAGAACAGTAATTGACATATAGAAAAAGTTCAAAAAGTATTCTTTATTATTATCATCATTTTCATTATCATTGCATTATTAACCTATTGAACCTTGTGGAAGGAAAGAATAAGAATGGTACTGACAACATTGAGGGTTTAGAAAAAACAGCAATTTTGATAGAGAAAATGATCAGCTAAGAAAGAAATATCTTGTAGAGGTTAAGCAGCATGAGATTAGAGTGCTTTTTGTAGAAGTGATTATTTAAATATGAGAATAAATGAGACTGTATAGAAAGAAGAGAGCCAAGACCTTAGTCTTGAAAAAAAATCTCAGCTGCCGGTTAGGAAAAGGTAGAGAGACTAATGGAGAAAAATATTAAAAAGAGAGGTAAAATAAGAATCAGTTAAGAGAATAAGAACTTATAAAAGGGGAAGAGGTCAGCCATTGAAGACCTCAGAAGAGAGCAAACAAAATAAGAAAAATCTAAGAAAAACAAGAATATTCACCCATGACCCAAAACAAATAGTTCAAAACAGAATAATAGAGAAAGAAGCCAAAGAAGAATGCATACTATTCATTTTTATGATATTCATTGTGCAGATTATTTTTGTCTGTCTTCCACTCTACGAATATAAGCTGCCCCAGGCAGGAATTTTTGTCCAATTGGTTCATTGATGTATGTCAATGCCTGCTACCCAGTAGGCATTCAATAATACGCAATACTCGATGAATTGAGGAATAAGATAATTCTTGAACTAAGTCGATCACTTTAATAGTTTATAATTCAATTGTTGCATTTAAGAAAGTGGGTATTGGCAAAATTTACTAATACTAATTTTAGCTTTTTATCAAAATAAAAATGGCCATCTTTTCCAGCATCCTAAGATTATATTTATCTTACACAATTTTTAAACTTTGCTGTTCATTATAGATAAATATTTATGACACATTGGAAGTAAAATTTCTGTTTTTTAACAATATTGGAATCTTGGGTTGGTGGAAATAAAAGTATTCCAATGTCAAATCTTGTTTGAAAATTGGGGTTTATCAATATTCTTTATAATTTTAATGAAAAAAATCAAATATTTTATAGGAGTAAAATCAATATTATCATTTCATAGAAATGAAATATTAAATAAATGCAAATAGAAAGAATACAAAGCAAAACAACCAGATGTTAGGAATAAGAGATATCAGAATTCATAATAAATATAAATGAACTAAAAAGCCCTCTTGAAAAGTTTATTCAAATACTCAGTTTGAATAAACAAAACAGAAAATTCTATAAATGCTGTTTTTTATGGACATACTTAAAACATGGAAGGATTGGAAGTAAAGAGAAAAGAAAAAAATATTTCAGAAATAAAAATAAAACAAGCTTCACAATAATATATCAGCAAGTATCTGGCAGTGAATATTTGGCATATTCAGCTTGGTAATTTGAAGAGAGTTTAATAAAAGGAATTTTCTATGAAACATAGGAAGGGGTTAGGAAAAACTTTAGCACTACTTATATCAAGAAATTGGCATCACCCCTTAATCTGAGTAGGTAGAGGGAGGTTGCTATTACTGGAACCCAGAGGCTGTAAGTAGAGGACTATCTGACAGGGTGTGATCTTTGGTCAAAATCTATAGTTCCATGGCAACTCCACAGGGAAGGTGCCTGTGGAATAGGTATCCCAATTTCATTCTCTCCCTTCCCTGGGAGGTCCTGCCAGTGCTCCCCATTAGCCTAACCCAACTAGAAGCTAGGGGACAAGGGCGCCTCTTTTCTATTCTGTTTTTCAATTACAATACACGTTCAATACAAGTGCATCTCTTGATGTGTATGGTCCATACAAATCAGCATCCAGAGGCAGAGCAGAAAAGAAAAAGGTGCAGAGTGGACCTGGGAGGGCAGTATAAGATTTCCAACACAAATAGTCATAAGAGATAAGTAGAATTCAACTCAAAATCATTAACTGAAGAAAAGTGGGGTGGATATTTTGAAAGGTCAAAATTTCAAAGATACAAAATCAGGAGTGTTCATGCACCAATAGATATATCACTAAAATATATAAAGTAAAAAATATCAACAGTGTAAGAATAATTTGATAAAACTCTGACTATAAAGTGACATAGCTTAAAATTTTACATGGTCAGAACTAAAGACTGATGAACAAATGTGCAAAGTGAACATATACAGAGAGCTTTGTATGTAACTGAGAAACATATTTATTTCTAACAACTCAGTAAAATTAATCATTCACTCAGAAACAAAATAAGCCTCAGTAATTTTCAAAATAGAACATCTACAGAAAACATTCTCTTACCACAAATAAATAACTAGAATTTACTAAGCACTAATTTTGCATCCTTATTTAATTCACATACTACTTACTATAAGGGAAATATTATCTTCTAAAACTGAATGGAATACATACTGAATTTTAAAATGCTGTGGTGAACCCTGGCCAGTGTGGCTGCATTGGTTGGAGCACCGTCCCATACACCAAAATGTTGCTGGTATTGATTCCTGGTCAGGGCACATACCCAGGTGTTGGGTTCAATCCCCAGTCCCAGTAAGGGTGAATGAGGGAGACAACTGATTATTGTTTTGTTCTCACATCAATGTCTCTCTCTCTCTCTCTCTCTCTCTCTCTCTCTCTCTCTCTCTCTCTCTCTCTCTCTCTTTCCCTCCCTCTCGCACCCCTCACATTTCCTCTCTCTATAAAAAAAACAAAACAAAAAAAACACACCAAAAAACACATGTCCTTGGGTGAGGATTAAAGATAAATAAATAAAGCTTAGTGAAATGAAATAAGTCAGTCAGGAAATGCTAAGAACTATATGCTTTCACTCATATGTGTGATATAAAATTAAAACTTGTGAACATAAACAGCAGTGTGGTGGTTGCCAGGAGGAAGGGGGTGGAGGGGAAGGGGTTCCTAATATAAGGTGACAGGAGAAGGATGCCTTTGGGTGGTGGGCTCAAGGTACAATATATAGATCTTGTAACATAGAAACCCACACCTGAAACCTATATGTTCATGTTGCCCAATGTAACCCCAATCGCTTTAATAAATAAATATTTAAAAATAAAAACAGCCCTGACCGGTTTGGCTCAGTGGATAGAGCGTCGGCCTGCGGACTGAAGTGTCCCAGGTTCGATTCCGGTCAAGGGCATGTACCTTGGTTGCGGGCACATCCCCAGTAGGGAGTGTGCAGGAGGCGGCTGATCGATGTTTCTCTCTCATCGATGTTTCTAACTCTCTATCCCTCTCCCTTCCTCTCTGTAAGAAATCAATAAAATATATTTTTAAAAAAATAAAATAAAAATAAAATAAAATAAAATAAAATAAAAATAAAAATAAATAAATAAAATGCTGTGGAGGTAGTAAATAAAATCAAATATGAGTACATAGATTCTTATAGCAGAATGAATTGATGGTGATGAGGGATAAAAAAGAAGATAGCACCAGAAGATAACAAAATAATAATACAGAGAATATATGCATCTGTGTATATATATATGTGGATATATATATATATATATATATATATATATATATATATATATATCCAGAAAGAAATGAAGCAGAACAGAAGGGAGAATCAAAGGCGGAAAAAAGAATTTCTCTGTAGACTTGATTGCTGAAATTAAAAGAGCCCATTTGGTACCAGGCAATATGAAAAGAGAAAGATGACTAAACACATCTTGTGAAAATTTCTTTCTATTTCAAAGGTTGTTAGCCTTGATAACCACAGGTCTGAAGCTGTATTCATAAAGATACCTAACATTAAACAGATGGGAAATATCTCAATTTGAAAGGAAAACTTTAAAAGTTCCCCTCTACCCATTCTCTGGGCAAACCCACCTATGCATTGAGATCATGGCTTTTTTTTGGTTCTTATCAATTACTTATCTACACTAACAAAAGAGAAAGATGCAAATTGACCGTCACTTTGCAACCAGCCAATCATGAGTGAGTATGCAAATTAACCCAACAAAGATGGTGGGTTAATTTGCATACACAGGCGCTGAGTGGCCAGGGGCAGGATGGCTGCTTGCACATGCTCTGGTGCCAAGTGGCCTGGGTTCCAGGGACAGGTGTCCTCAGTACCCAGGCCACTCTAAGCCTGTAGGCCCGTGTGTAGGCCCAAAGCGCCTGGGTTCCCAGAACAAGCCCTGACCACTCTGGGCCTATGTGTGCAGGCACCGAGCGGCCTGGGGCAGGGCAGGAACATCCCCCACATTGAGTGAGCAGACAGCAGGGCCCTGCTTTCCCCTGGTCCCAGCGGTGAAGGGCAAGCAGACCCCACAGAGAGCAGACACCAGGGTCCATGGTGGTATCAAGCAGGCATGTCTGCAGAGAGCAGAGAACCATGGTGAGCAGGCCTAAGCCATCAGTAGGACATCCCCTGTGGGCTCCCAGATTGGAGAGGGTGCAGGTCAGGCTGAGGGACACCCCCCATGCACGAATTTTGTACACTGGGCCCCTAGTTTCTAATAAGAGATCTTTAAACTTTTTATCCTCACCCAAGGATATGCTTGTTAAGAGAGAGAGAGAGAGAGAGAGAGAGAGAGAGAGAGAGAGAGACAGAAAGAAACATCAATGTGAGAGAGAAACATGGATTTGTTGCCTCCCATATGCGCCCCACCAGGGACTGAACCTGAAACCTTTTGGTAAATGGACAAAGCTCCAACCAGCTGGGCCACTGGTCAGGGTCCTGTCAATCACTTTTAAGCACCACTGTCAAGGGCTATAATCAGAATCACTTGAGGCCTATTATTATCCCACCTCTATATATCTATTAGATATCTTTCAAAATGCATTGATACTGCAATTGATGACTTGGATATTCTTTTAAAATTTATATCTGGGGACAAATTTGAGAACAATGAACCTGTTTAAAATTTTAAAAAACTATGCATTTGTGTGTGTGCATGTATGCAAATAAACACAATGAAACCAGGGCTGCCTGAAGGATATTCAAAACTTTGTGAAGATCCCAGCTACTGAGCTGAAGAACATTCCCAGCCTCATCTAGGACAATAGGTACAGATCTCCATGTCCCCCAATAAACCAACACCATATGCTTAAGTGAAAAATGTCCAAATGTACAAGCACCTGTATTCAAGCCTGGATAACTTAGCCTGAGGCTGTTTTACTGCTTAAATCAATTAAGTGGACAATAGTTAAAAGATCACCACATTCTCCAGCCATGTTTCCACACTGACGTTCACTGTAGTAACTTCAGTGATAAATACATGTCTTTAAAATTTCAAAATTTTTGTTGCAACATTTTTGCTATGTCCATACATTTGTGGTTCAATCAGCAGTAGCAATTGCTCTGATTTCCTGTGGTTCCTTAGATAGCCCACTGTGTTGAGAGAGTTGTTATTACTGAGTTCCTGCAGTTCACATAGCTACCTAGAAAGTGATACATGTAAACAATCACATCTTATTCACCTTGAACACATTCATAAACACAGCATTTGCCTGCTACTTAGTCTACTTTTAGGATTTTGTATTTTAGTTTTGCTACCAATGCATTTACTCTTATTGAATGTCTCACTCACTGCTCTATTAAGTTCCTTAAAGACAGACCAGGATCAAATTGTATTTACTGCTCTATCATTTGTACCTAACATCTATCTACTTCTCTGGCAGTGAAAATAGCAAATAAATATTTCATGGGTGAATGAAATAATGTAGGTGGATGGATTGGTGAATGGATGGAAAATCAATTAGATATCTATATTTACCTACAACTGTCAGCTTTATTTCAACAGAAAGAACTTTGTGTATAGGATTTCTAGAAATATAGTATATAATCCTTGCTAATTGTAAGCATTGTCCTTGACTTGACTGTGTTGATATGTTAAAAGAAAATAGTTTTAACATCTTCCCACCCACTCCCAAAATAAGGTTAATTCAAGTGATTAACAGGTAACCTCATTTATAAAATATATCATATATTTCAATTTTTCTGCTCAACCATTTTCATTGGTTGTTGAAATTTCTCTTTTCTCAATTTTCCAAAAGATTGTGTCTCAATTTCTTCTAACAAGGGTCATCAAATAATACTAATATTTTATTTTTAAAAGTGTTCTAAAATATATTTTAGAACTACTCTAACCAGCATTTCCATTAAGAGCTAGAGATTTCCCCCTTGGCCAGCGGTGTGGCTCAGTTGGTTTGGCATTGTCCTGTGCACCAATAGGTTGCCAGTTTGATTCCGGGTTCCACATGTTCAGGTTGAGGGCATGATCCCCAGTAGGGGGCATACAAGAGGCAGCCAAATGAAATCTCATATTGATGTTTCTCTCTCTTTCTCCCTTCCTCTCTCTCTCTCTAAAAATCAATTTTAAAAGGAGAGAGAGAGCTTTCTATAATGTCTTCATTTAACGAACTCCAAATTGACAATCTCTATAAAGTAATAGAGAAAACCTTGTCACTCTTAAGAAGCCTTTACCAAAAACTTAAAATCAGTTTCACTTAATTTCTGTACCATCGGCCCAGCTGTAGGTTAATCATCCTATGACAGCTGTTGCTCACTGAATTAAAGCAAAATGACATTAGTGAACAAAATTGAGCAAGCAAATCATATAGATCCCAGAATGGAACAGGTTATTTTCACTGTGTTCTCAATCTTAGCAAGTAGAGAAGCAGTTACATTAGAATTTTCACATTTAAAAATTTACTTCTGTCTACTTCCCTGTTTTCTTTTGTTCAATGTGTTTTAAATTGCCATTAAAAAATAACTAAAGGAATAATAAGGAGGAAAGTCTGAATGTAAACTCAGACCTGTGAAATTAGGCTCACTGTCTATTGAGTATAAGCCACACCTGTTAAATTTTGCCACTGGAACAGGATAAGCATTGTAACTAAATGGATTATGCTGCATTTTACTAGAAACAAATTACCCAATACTACCATTTATGAGTTTAGATTTCCTGTAAGAAAATAGTGCAGGAAAAAAAGAGGGATTATTTCATATCTTTGAAGGGTGTTTTATCACACTGTGCAATTGCATGCAATTTAACACCTAAACTGCTTAAAGTGCAAATGATATCAACTAGTCCACCCTAAGGGCCTGGTAATAGTCCTGCGTTTTTGCAGCTAGAGCTGGTTTTGTCAGCACTTCCATTATAAGCCTGGTCTTTCAGGATTTCTTTCCCACTCAACCATGAAAATTTGCTGTAGTTTACAACTTGGCATAGCAGGTTTTAGCTTAACAGCTCCTATTTTTCTTTCAGCTATTTATTCCCAAAAGGAGTCAGCTGGCCATCTCTTTGGCTTGTAAAGAAAAAAAGAAAAGGAGAATTTGTGCTATAAATTATCGAAAATACATTTCAAATTAATACTTAATTCATCAAGAGTTTTACTTAATCTCATCGGTGCTAAGGTAGCTTTTCCCTTACAGTCCATTATGCACAAGAGCCTCCTAAAATATTGGGGGGCAATCATTTCTTTTCAAAGTAACTCCTGCCTGGCAAGTTTTCATCAGGCTGTATATACTGGGCCTAGAGAGAAGAAATATTTATTTTACATATGGTCACATAAATTTCAAAAGGGTTATTATGGATAGGAACAGAAGACATTATAATTACATCTAGTTAGCTTCTTCCAGGAGCCACACACACCCACAGAAGAAAGTGCTTCTAGCCTTAGGACATTGGAACCAAGTTGTCCAGATATAGATGCTCCAACTTCTCTGACTTCTCTCACCCCTCCTATGGCTGTTCTCTCAGCTGCCTTTCTCTCCTCTCCTCACAAGAAGTATTTTTTAATCCACAATCTCTAGTTTTCGTGGAGAAAAATATACATTTAGTTCTTTTTGTTTGATTGTTTTTAATGACACTCTAAAACATAATTACACATTCAGTGTCTCAACCCTCAGGCTGCAGGTGAACTGTTCTTTCTCTCTTTCACGGGTGTGATCAGCATCACCTCTTTTCATAACTCCTCAAGGACTTCATTCCCTTTATTATTCTGTTACACGCCAGTATCCCAAAGCCTTTTTCTTTTCTAGCTTCTTCCTATAAATTTATTAAGCAAATTCCATCTTGAAAAAAAATGTTAAATGTCCTCCTTGAGTCTCTGTAATCTTAAAGAAAATATTCTATTTATTTAAAATACTATACACAAACATATTTGTACATTTAATCCATCCAGAATTTTTATTTAAATATGCAATGAAGCAGGGATGTAGGTTCACTTTATCCAAATGGTTGCCATTCTCTATAAAGCTTTACTTTCCCCATAGACTTGGATCCTATTTACCTGTTTATTTATTTAGACCAATCTAAATGCCTTTCAGTACAATGTTCAAGTGTTCAAGTTACACACACATACCCCTATTATGTGTATGTATACAGAGAAATTGTATATATATAATTTACAAAATTATAGTGTTTAATATGAAGGTGATTACAATATTTGCTTACACTTTATTTTCTAGCTAGTTTTCACTAATATAAACAAAAAAGCTATTGAGATTTATATATTTATTTGTAACCTTCAAATTTATAAAACTTGCTTTTGAAAATTCTGTCACAGGTTCAAAGTAAATTTCATATCTTTTATATCAACTAAATAATTTAGTATGTTTTATTTCCTCCTGATAATTATCCTATCTTTTTGTTTTAATGTTATTGTACTTGCTGTAACCTCCAGGAATATTAAACAGCTAGAGGCCTGGTGCACAAATTTGTGCACATTGAAAGGAAATTAATTAGAAGAAATATTTTAATATTGCTATTCACCCTTTATCTATAATAGAAGTGTCAACCAAATTCACGATCGACAATGACAGATGTAAACACATGCATGCAATTGGCACCAGCAAGAGCTTTATACGTATAGATAAACTTGCTCAATTAGACCTGCTTTCTGATTTAGCTAAACTTTTTCCAGCCCAGGGAAGCACCCCAACTTCTCTTTCAGGTAATTGTCAGCAACACAGTAGTAAATATCAACACAAAGCAGATTGTTATTGTAGATCATGCAGGGAGAACAAAGGGTGAAATATTTAACTGCAGCAGTGTTTGACTATATTCTGTGCAGTGAGAAAACCTGAAGTCATTTTCAAGTTCCATCATTTCTTACTTCTTTTCAGTCGGGTCAAGTTTCTAAACTTTCTAAATCTCTGTTTTCTGGCTAATGAAAAGAAAATAGGATTCTACTGAGTCTCCTATCTACCTACCCTAGGACTTCTGTGAGGATCACATGAAAATGCTTCAAAGACATTTGGTTAAACTGTAAAATGTTTGCACCTGGCTATAAAGCAAGTCAAATTCCTGGGCTGAAGAAACTCCAAGGAGGCTAGTCGCTTGGGAGAGGAAGCTGGGCATTGCTACGTGATATCATTACCTGGCGCCTACAGCCACTGTTTTGGGCTGGGCTGGCCTGGGCTGGGTTGTAGGCCACTTTGCACCATGGGGTCTCAGCAGCATTGGTTGCAATTTGGTGGGTGGGTCGCTCTGGGGTGGTGGTGGGGCCCGTGTCCCACTTGGAGGAAGCCAAGTGTTGCTTTGTCAGCACCAGGTCCATGGTGCCATTTCTCTGTAAATGGCCAGTGCGTGTCACAGCAGCTCCTGCATTGAGTATCTTCCCCTGGTGGTCAGTATGTGTCATAGCAACTGATCAGATGGTCAGACACTTAGCAAATTAGCCTTTTACATATCTAGATAGTGAATATCCTGTCTTGATACAAACTAAAAAAGGAAAGTAGTATTTCAGCATTTGGCATGATTTCATGTTAAATGTTTCTGATATTTTATAAACATGTAGGGTATATTTATTATTCTATTTTTCCTATAATAAATTTATTAAAAATGACTGAATTTTGTCAAGTACTTTCTGGGATCATATAATAAGAATATGTGTTCCCCCCCCCATTAGTTTATTGATAATGATAATAGCTAGTGCTTTTGTAGTTCTCACTATGAGCCAAGTATAATTAAACATTTTATATTCATGAACTCATTGAGGTATGTCATATCATTACCCCCAATTTTAAAATGAGGAAGCTAATACATAAAGCGGTCACATAGTTTTAAGTGGAATATTCAGGATTCACTCCCAGCCATTTAGATGCAGAGTCTATACTTAAAATCATCATAACTTCTTCTGAGCTCATGTTGATCTATTTCCTAGAATTTAGCAATCCTTGGATGACTGGAATAAACCATATTTTATTATTATGTTTCATTAATAAAATAAATAACTTTTCATATCATACAGAATATAATTATATAATTTACATTTTTAATTCTATATAAATAAATGAGATTGGTCAGTAAATTTTGTGTAGACGAGAAAATGTATGAGAGTTTACTATTAGTTATTTCTTACTTTTTCTAAAATGAATTGGAAAGCTCATCATCTTTTCTTTAAATTATTTTACAGAGGAAGGAAGAGAGAGAGAAACATGATATTGGTGTGAGAGAGACACATTGATCTGGTGCCTCCTCAGTGTGCCCCAACAGGGGGTTAGAACCCAAAACCTAGGTATGTGCCCTGGCCAGGAAGAGAACTGGAGATCTTCCTGTGCAGGGAAGACACTTCAACCAACTGAGCCATATCAGCCAGGGCTCTTTCTATGCTCAGAGCTATTTTAAACAACATAGGATGTACTGGTTCCTTGGAAGTTAAATATAATGTGCATATAAAATCATTTTGACCTGCAGCTTATTCAGTGTTGTATCTTTGACCACATTATCAATTTCTACCTAAGTTATTGCTCTGTTCTAAATTATTGGTGTGTATTTAAATTTTTGTATAACGGTGATAATATATTTATCATAATTACATCCAATACTCATTTATAACAAAATTGTATTTTCTTATTTTTATTCATGTCAGAGATTTACACATTTTATTCAACTATTTGAGGTAAAAACTTTTGGTTTAGTCATCAGTTCTGCTTATTATCCTAATTACTGTTTAATTTTTTTCTTTATTGAGGTAAGCACACTGAACTTGATGTTAGGTCTTTTGATGAATTTTTAAGTGCTCAATATAGTATTGCTAATGATAGGCACAATGTTGCATAGCAGGTCTCTGGAATTCATCCATCTTTATGTTTATACAATTGGCCCAGTACACGAATTAGTGCACAGGTGGGGTCCCTTGGCCTGGCTGGTGATCAGGGCTGATCGGGATCATCTTGCACAATCCCAATTGGGGCCCATCAGGGCCCATCAGGGCTGGATAGCCAGGGAGAGGGACCATGGGAGGTTGGCCAGCCATGGGAGGTTGGCTGTGGGAGCACACTGACTATCAGGGGGAAGCTCCTGAGTTGAGCATCTGCCCCTTGGTGGTCAGTGTGCATCATAGCAACCAGTCAACTGGTCGTTTGGTCATTCGGTCGTTCGGTCACTTAGGCTTTTATATATATACTAGAGGCCTGGTGCACAAAAATTTGTGCAATTGGCGGGGGGGGGGGGGGTTCCCCTCAGCCCAGCCTGCGCCCATTCACAGTCCAGGACCCCTTGGGAGATGTCCACCTGTCGACTTAGGCCCACTCCCCAGGGGATCAGGCCTAAGCTTGTAGTCAGACATCCTTCTGGCAGCCAGGGAGCCCTCGGGGGATGTCCGACTAAAGGCTTAGGCCCCCAAGGGATTGTGTCTAAACTGTTAGTTGGACATTCTTAGTGCTGCCACGGAGGTGGGAGAGGCTCCTGCCACCACCACTGTGCTGGCCAGCCATGAGCCAGCTTCTGGCTGAGTGGCACTCCCCATATGGAAGTGCACTGACCACCAGGGGGCAGCTCCTGCATTGAGTGTCTGCCCCCTAGTGGCCAGTGCGCATCATAGCAACTGGTCACTGCTGTTCAGTCAATGTGCATATTAGCCTTTTATTTTTATTATATAGTATGTCCCTATTAACCCCCTTTTGCCCCCTCTACCCAGCTCTTGCCCCCCACTTCTCTCTGGCCATAACCATACTGTTGTCTGTGTCCATGGGTTATGCATATATTTTCTTTGGCTAATCCCTTCTTTAAATTCACTTCTTTAAATTTTTATTTTCAGATAAGTGCTTATAACTGCACTATTATATATTTTCTATTATATCATTTAGAATTAAGATATTTTTTAATTGAAACCTTGTAATTTTTAGCACAATTTAATAAATTATGCTAGAAGCAATTAGGAGATTTTTCATGTAATGCATACACATTTCAATTAATATTTTATTAATTTTTAATTTTTTAATATTTTAATTTGAAATAATCTCATACATGTAAAAAAAAAACTATAAAATACAGCAGCATATTATATGTAACCTTCACCCAATTTCTTAGGTGTTAATGATTTAAACATAACCATTATACAACTAACAAAATTTGGAATTTTAGAGAGAGTGAAGGGAACGGTGCCCTGGAGGTTCGCACTGTCCCACTCTGCCTGCAGTATGCAAATTAGCCACCATCTTTGTTGGTAGTTAATTTGCATATCGTGCTGATTAGCCAATGGGAGGCATAGCAAAGGTATGGTCAATTACCATGTTTGTCTATTATTAAGATAAATAGATGCCTTTTTTGTTGCTTTTCACCTTTGTCTGTTTGTTCAATGCTTATTTAATAATAAATCATATAAAACCATAAATCTTAACTGCAGCCTCCACTGTGGTCACATGTTTTGTCATAGTCACATTTATTTTATTAAACTGCAAATCATTTGCTTCCATTTTGATTGGCTTTTTAGGACATGTGTTATTTAGAATAGTTTTTTTTTCCTCAAGTGTCTAATTCTTTTGTGTCTTTTTATTCTTGATTTCTTGTTTTATTTAATCATGTATGTCAAATATTCTGTAAGACATATATTTTAGGGATTATAATTTAAGTTTATTTGTAACCTTTCTAATGGAAGTTTATTTTCTCTCACAACTGTTTTGGAAAACAATATGCATTCTCCCACTGAGAATACATATTCTACTCTCTCTCTTTTCTGTTTCTTTGTGTGTGTGTGTATTTTGGGACAGAATTAAGATTTTTATTTTAAACAAGTCAGTTATATAGTGAATATTTTTATCTAATTCATATGGGGATATTAATTCTCTTTATAACAAATTATAAGTATTCTACTGCTATATTAGAAGATGAAGGTTCATCTTATACCTTTTATTTAGTTTGAATTTACCTTACATAAATAAATTAGATAGATAAGTGAGGGTTTAAATGTATTTGTTTTAAAAAATGAAGGTAAACCACTAGAAAAACAACTTGCATAGTAGAACTTTCAAATATCCAGAAAAAAGGAAAAATTCAAAACACGTCTTTATCAATTTAGCAAAAGCAAAGAAAGGGACAAGAGTATGCAGTGATACAAAAAGACCAGCAGAGAGACATCATAAAATAATAACAAAATGGGGGGCAGGGAGAAGATAGGAATAAACAATTCAATTACCTTGAGGGTATTATGTTAAATGAAGCAAGCCAGTCAGAGAAAGACAAATGCCACATGATTTCACTTATATGTGGAATTTAATGAATGAAACAAACAGACAAATAAAACAGAAACAGACTCATAGATACAGAGGACCGACTGCCTGGTATCAAAAGGGGAGGGGTTAAGGGACTGGGTGAAAAGTGAAGGGATTAAGTGGTACAAATTGGTAGTTGCAGAATAGCCACAGAAATATAGATTACAGCCTAGGAAATATAATCAATAATATTAATATACATGGAATGGGGCCAGGTGGGCACTTGAAGCATCGGAGGAGCCACTCTGTAAAATACTTGTTTTTCTAATCCAGCGGTTCTCAACCCGTGGGCCGCGACCCCTTTGGCGGTCGAACGACCCTTTCACAGGGGTTACCTAAGATCATCCTGCATATCAGATATTTACATAACGATTCATCATAACAGTAGCACCATTACAGTTATGAAGTAGCAAAGGAAATAATTTTATGGTTGGGTCACAACATGAGGAACTGTATTTAAAGGGCCAGAAGGTTGAGAACCACTGTATCCTTTGCTGTACATCCGAAACTAATACAGAATAATACAGAAGGTAAACTCTAACTGAAAAAAAAAAAATTCAATTACCTTAACTACTATAAATTGATTAAATTCCTATATTCAAAAACAAAGATTGTTGAATTAAGTTAAAAAACAAACTGGAGGATTTTTCTGTGTACAAGAGCCACACGTGGAGCGAAATGGCAACAAGGATGTCAAGCCATGTTGCTATCAACCTTTACATTTTCAGTGTTCATACCATTATGTCCCCGCTGACATTGTCAACCATCCTCTCCTCCATTCCGGCTGACTACTAAGCAGTTCCTGAAGTGGGCTCCACACCTACAGGTCTGCTGCCCCAATCAATACCTCCATGGCACAGCTTGAGTGATTTTCCTAAAGTGAACTCAGTTTCTCCCCGAGTCTCTAGCTCCACCACCCAAAGCTGCCCTGTGAATCTTTTCCTTTAACTACACCAAACTAGGGTTCTTAACGTTCTCTAAATACCATGTCTCTGAGCTTTATTTCTCAGCAGCAGCTCCATAAAAGCAGAGGTTGTGACTGTGTAGGCTCCCATAGAGATTTGTCAGTGAATAATAAATTGTGCAAGTGAGTGAATACAGAAGAAGGGGATTGGCAACTGGATGAGAAATAGCATTCTCTCTCTTTGGGGTTCCATCCTCGTTAGCCTATCCAACGCCTCCACTTATTTTTTAAGATTTCTCTGAGAAGCTTATGAGAGTGTATGACATACTGTCTCATCTTATGTGACAGATAGAATAGCTTATTTTATAAAGAAATCTACATAAACTGAAAGTAATGCTTAGTGTCTTACCTAAAAATAACGCCCTTTTATCAATCAATATACAACCACTGATATGAGAATGTGTGTATGGTAAATAGACGGTGTGACCTGGAATTAGCATTCACATGTTTCTCTGCCCTGTATCCCCTTTCTACTTTTTATCCAATGATCCCAGTTCTTTCCTTCTTTTTTCACTCAGTTCTGGAATATTTTTTGTTCGGTGACAAGGGTTGCTCTTGCCTTCTAATAAGAAGTCAAGAGTTCAGCTTTCTGGAGCTCTGGATAATGAGTTAGAATCCCCAGAGGTGACTGGCACAGAGAAGAGAGCAGCCTCCGCCCCTTCACCTACACTTTCTCTGAACTGACTCAGACCTCAGAGAGAAAGACACACATAAGAGGAAGGGCAGGGACAGGCTCTCTTGGCCTCAGTGTCTTTATGTATAAAACTAGAGGCCCGGTGCACAAAAATTTGTGCACTCGGGGGGGAGGGGGGCCCCTCAGCCCGGCCTGTGCCCTCTCGCAGTCTGGGACCCCTTGGGAGATAATGACCTGCTGGCTTAGGCCTGCTCCCCGGTGGCAGAGGGCAGGCCCAATCCCTAGGTGCAGCCCCTGGTTGGGCTCAGAGCAGGGCCGATTGGGGAGTTGGGGCACCGCCCCCTGTCATACACAGAGCAGGGCGGATTGGGAGGTTGCGATGCCACCCTCAGTCACACTCAGGGTAGGGCCGATTGGGGGGTTGGGGCACCGCCCCCTGTCACACTCAAGGCAGAGTCGATGGGGAGGTTGTGGCGCCATCCCCTGTCATGCACAGAGCAGGGCCAATCAGGGGGTTGGGGCGCCGCCCCCTGTCACACACAGAGCAGGGCCCATCAGGGGGTTGGGGAGCTCCCCCTTGTCACACACAGAGCAGGGCCCATCAGGTGGTTGGGGAGCTCCCCCCTGTCACTCACAGAGTAGGCCCGATAGGGGAGTTGGCACACCGCCCCCTGTCACACACAGAGCAGGGCAGATCAGGGGGTTGGGACGCCGCCCTCTATCACCCACAGAGCAGGGCCAATCAGGGGGTTGGGGCACCGCCACTGTCACACTCAGGGCAGAGCTGATGGGGAGGTTATGGTTCTACCCCATCACACACAGAGCAGGGCCCGTGGGGTGAGGGGGTTGGGGCGCCGCACCCTGTCACACACAGAGCCGCAGGGCAATCAGGGGGTTGGGGAGCTCCCCTGTATCAGGCACAGAGCAGGGCCAATAGGGAGGTTGTGGCCCCGCCCCCTGTCACACACAGAGCTGCAGGGAGATCAGGGGGTTTGGGCGCTGCCCCCTGTCACACTGATCCTGGTGCCGGGAGGCCTCTCAGCTCCGCTGATCCCGGTGCTGGGAGGCATATTACCCTTTTACTATATAGAATAGAGGCCTGGTGCACGGGTGGGGGCCAGCTGGTTTGCCCTGAAGGGTGTCCTGGATCAGGGTGGGGGTCCCCACTGGGGTGCCTGGCCAGCCTGGATGAGGGGATGATGGCTGTTTTCAGTTGGTCACACACCCTTCAGGGTGGGAGTCCCCACTGGGGTGCCTGGCCAGTCTGGGTGAGGGGCTGAGGGCTGTTTTCAGGCTGGGACTGAAGCTCCCAACTGCTCCTTTTTTTCTTTTTTTTTTTTCTTTTTATTCTGGGCCAGCTTTAGCTCTGAGGCTCCAGCTCTTAGGCCTCCGCTCCTGAAAGCAGGTATCTGGTTTGTTTCGGTTCTCGAAACTCTGTATCAACTCCAGCTCTGAGATCCCAGCCAGCTGAAAGCTGGTTTCTGGGGTTTTGTTTAGCCTATATTTGTTACAATGTTTGAAACTGCAGGCTCAGAGGCCTGCAGCGGCTGGCGGGGAACGTTGGTTTCCTCCGTCACTGAAGCAAGCAAGCCTCATGTTAGTTTCAAGCTGCCTGGCTGCCGGCCACCATCTTGGCTGACAGTTAATTTGCAGATTGCCCTGATTAGCCAATGGGAAGGGTAGCGGTCATACGCCAATTACCATGTTTCTCTTTTATTAGTGTAGATGTGAGTCTCAGATATGATAATCCTGAAAACAGTTGGTATATCATCTATAGACAAATAGTTTGTGCCAGTTCATCCCAATTTTATGCTAGATAAATAAAAAATTAATAGTTCTTTCTTTTGCATAACTCTTTTTGCCAAGTCTTCCTACCAGGGCTCAGGAAGGGAGGGGCCTGGTTTTAAAGGAAACCCACTGTGGGGGTTAGGGTAATGAATGCAGCCTTCGGTCTGTCACTTGAGGGCCAGTGTGATTCTACAAGGAAGGAGGGCCGAGGACAAAGACCTGACCCATCTGTGTACACTCTCTCCTGGACAAAATAACTTTGTCTCTCAGGCTAAAGGTCTCTTCCTGGCATCAAAATCCTGACCAGTTTCCAAGCATGTTATTTTGTTGTTCTCAATTTTGAAATAGTTCAATATCATGGTGTGCCATAATTAATTGCGAGGAGTGCCTCAAGTAAAGTATGACGAATAATAAAGTATAATTACCTTTTTAAATAAATTAGAGAAGACTAAAAGTTACTCCTGTCTATAATATCATTCTCACCAACTTGTAGTCCAATCTTCCCTGGAATGACAAAGATGAAATTAGAGTAAGAGCGTGCAATACATTAAGTATGGATTCTGCATGTAAACATCACCCCTTATATCTGCTTTAGGAAAGGTATTGTTTGAGGACTAATGCATTAAATGATTAATTCAATCAGCAAATAGCTATCGATATGAGAATGTGTGTATGGTAAATAGAGTGGTGTGATCTAGGTTAGGGAGAGCCCTGAGGTCAGAAAAAAGTGCTTTTGTTAGTCTAATTATATATAGGAGAGAATTGACAAGGGAGGCTTTCCTCTGTGCTGTCATTAATTACACAACTCTATCTATTCTGTGATTTACTGCAGTGTTCCTCAACCACAACTACATATCATTACCACCTAGGAAACCTTTTAGAAGCATCCAGACCAACCAGGGCCTCCACCTCCAGCAATCCTGTTTAAATCAGTTTCCCCTTCATCCATGGGTACTCAAGGTTATCACCCTTCAGAATCGTCAGGATGGCTGTAAAACTACAGCTTACTAGGGCCACCTCTGGGGTTTCTGATTCAGGGATCTGAGGGGTAGCCTGAGAATGCATAACTATTGCTGCTTCCACTGCTCTGCGAACCACATTTTGAGAAACACTGTATTAAACTATGCCACACAAAGTATCAGGCGATCATAACACCTTGAAAACTAATAGATAACACAGCTTCCCAGATGCATCTCATGAAGGTTTGATTCAAAATGTTTGGCATGAGATGGAGGAATTTTTGTTTTAACAGTTATCCTCAATGACTCTTCTCACCCAGCAAGGTTGGGGAGCTCTACCAACAGGAGACCTCTGGCTGGAGGTGAAGAAGGACAGTGGGGATGGTATCTCAGTTCTTTGCATGGTTCCCCTTCAGGGGCTGAAGCCATGTGGCCTGTTACCATGTGTTGTTACTGTCTCTACTGCTCTCCCTGCCTGGCTCTTTAACCACACTGCCTTCCCTGCATGACCAGGTCTGCTCTGTCTTGGCCAAGCCTGACAGGCTCCGCTGGTTTCTGTAGCACCAGCCCTCCCTTTCTTATTCTTTTCCCATCAAATGTCTCTAAGGCAGCGGTTCTCAACCTGTGGGTCGCGACCCCTTTGGGGGTCGAAGGACCCTTTCACAGGGGTCGCCTAAGACCATCGGAAAACACATAGATAACTACGTATTGTTTTTGTGATTAATCACTATGCTTTAATTATGTTCAATTTGTAACAATGAAAATACATCCTGCATATCAGATATTTACATGACCATTCATAACAGTAACAAAGTTACAGTTATGAAGTAGCAACGAAAATAATTTTATGGTTGGGAGTCACCACAACATGAGGAACTGTATTAAAGGGTCGCAGCATTAGGAAGGTTGAGAACCACTGCTAAGGGATGTTCCACATCACGGAAGTCACTGTTTTCTCATCATAGACATCCCTGAGGTGAAAGGAATCTGACTTTCATCCACGTTACTTTATGACATAAACTCTAGGAAAGTTTTTCCTATACTTGTGATTTGTACCACTTGTAACAGAATACTCTTCTAACACACCGGCAATATTATTTTTTTTTTTGTATTTCCATGTTTCTTAAATATGCTTAAACACAAATTTAATTTAATTCTAAATAACTGTTATCAATTATGATAATATAATTGATATTATACATTAAATACAAACTGGGAAACCAATAAATTATACATGAATAATATAAATGTAATATACTATATGATACATTTATTTCTGAAAATATTTAGTTGTGTTAACTGATTTCAATGCAGTAAAATATATGCTTCTATATCTAATATACTTTTCTATTTTGATATCAATGCTTATGTCTATCTTTATAACCCAGTTTAAAAACAATGCAGGGTAAGGCAAAAGTAGGTTTACAGTTGTTTGTATGGAAAATAGTACAATAATTAATAAATAATAACACAAGAATAAACTGTGTTTCATGGACTCACAACTGTAAATCTACTTTTGCCCCATTCTGTATGAATAATATTAAGTCTTTGAATTCTGGTTCATGATCATCAGACCTTACACTTAACCTGAACACTTTGAGGGAGTGATCTTAAAATGTCAATGTTAACTAGATGTCCCTTGAGAACTCTCTAACTGTGTCTTCTCTGCTTAAAAGTAAGTTTGGTGCTGCTATATTGTTAGGATCCATGTTAAATGCTTATTTAAACCAATTAGTGCCACAAGAAGAAACAGAAAAGTTCTCCATTAAGGTATTTAGTTTTAGTATTAGTGTTAATGAGCGATGTGAGCGAAGGCAGAATCCACACAGGGCAGCTCTCAAAGTGAGTGCGGGATGCCCTGCTACAGCCCTGCTTCTTCTGAGCTCAGGCGCCTATATATGTTTTTTAAATACATTTTTAGATACATTTTTAGATTCGACCAGGATTCAAATCATAACCTCCTGGTTCATAGGTCGACACTCAACCATTGAGCCAACCAGCCTGGCACAGGTGCCTATATTTTAAAGTGCATGTCATACTATAAGCTCCCTTAACACTTCCCCATTAGGTACTAGAAACCATCATCAGTATGTCATACATTGATGAAGATGCCACCTGCCCTAGACTTCCTAAAAAATTATATTTTAGATGCAAACATGAACACTGATCATGTAGCAAGTGGATATTCAATACTGTGACTTACTAGTATGTTTATACTAGAGGCCCAGTGCACCGGATTCATGAACTGGTGGGGGGCGTGGCCTGCGGGGATCAGCCCACTGTGGGAGTGCTGCTCATCCCAGTCAGCCCAGCGGCTGTGGACCCGCCTTCTGAGCATCTGCTCCCTGGTCCAGCATCTTCTGTGGAGACGGAGCACTCGCCTCTCCAGGGGACCTGATCGGCAGGGCCCAGGGACAATAGCACTGAGAGGAGGCAGAGGAGGCCTCAGTTCCAAGACGGCCATGAACCCAACTCCCAGCCTCCAGGGTCATCTCTGCAAGCCCAGTGGCAGTGCTGTGTGGCCTGCAGGCATCCGGAGGAGGCAGCAGGGAGTGAGGAGGAGGAAGGAGCCTGGGGCGAGGAGGCGATTGCAGCCTGGGTTCCTGCCCGTTGGCGGGGTTCCCAGTGGGAATAGCTGCTCATCCTGGTCAGCTAAGCAGCGGTCCCACTGTGGTAGTGCACTGACCACCAGAGGGCAGCTCCTGCATTGAGCATCTGCCCCCTGGTGGTCAGTGCACATCATAGCAACTGGTCGACCAGTCGTTCTGGTCATTTCATTGTTCAGGTGTTGGGCTTTTATTATACAGGATTATTTTTCAATTTTTCAATGCAAACAAAAACAAAGAACTTACCATTTTTTCATGGTGAACTACTAAGACCCCAGGGCTATATCTGTGAACTCCAGACAGCAGTTTATGTAAACTACTTTAGAATAATGGTTCTTGTTGGGGTGGAGGAAACAGTTTCTGGGCCACCTCAGGCAGTGGATCTGAATAACTTGAAACATTTTTAAACTACTGATGACCTACTTTGAGATTCTGATATAAGATACAGTTTTTGATAATTCCCTGTCATGAAAATTCATTGCTGCTGATGGAAGTAGTTATATAGCTTACTAGAGGCCCGGTGTATGAAATTCGTGCGAGGGGCGGGGGGGTGTTCCTCAGCCCAGCCTGTGCCCTCTCACAATCCAGGACCCTTAGGTAGGGTCCTAGGCCTGGCCTGTGATCAGAGCCTTTCCTTCTCCTGGCTGCCGGCAGCTGATCCCGCCCCCGCCACTGTCACTGATTGCCATCTGTGTGGCACTGCCCCTGCTCCCCCACCACCGGTCGCTTCCCTCTGTAGGCAACAGGCATGGGGTGCAATCCCTTGGCTGGCCTGGACCTCCCTCTGCAGAGCGATCACTGGCCGGCCCCACATAGCTGCCACAGTATCGCTGGCTTGTGGCCTGGGTCTCCCTCTGTGGGGCAATCGATCGCAGTGCCCCAGATTGATCACCCTGTGGAGGGAGGCCCACCCACCTGCAGCAGAGCTGCTGGCCAGGTAGCCTGGGCCTCCCTCTTTGGGGTGGGGGCTCTGTGATCAATTGCCCAGCAAAGTGAGGCCCCACCCAGCAGGGGCTCCGCGATCAATCACTGTGCAGAGGGTGGCTTGGGCTTCCTTCTGTGGGGTGATCAATTGCGAAGCACCCCCATCAATCTCCCCACAGCGGGTGGCCTGGGCCTCCCTCTGCAGGGCGATCATGGGGCAATGGTGGGGCCCCCCAACCAATTGCATTGCACCCACCTTGGCTGGCCTGGCACCAGTGCATGTCATAGGGTGGTCGTTCGGATGGTCGTTGTGCTGTTTGGTCGTTTGGTTGATTTGCATATTACACTTCTATTATTAGAGATGTTACAAAGAGAAAAAGAAGTTTAAGAATCACTATGTTCAAAAACCATCAAAGGTGTCTTCAACAGCAAAAGCAGATGCTTTTCCTCAGTTGTAATCCTGTCTCTCTGAACCATGTGGTGTTTGCTATATCTTTCCTTAAAAACTAATTTTATTGCCTGCACCTCTACTAACTTCATTGTGCTCAATCATTCTTTTTCACTGACTCCTCTTCATCTTTGCTCTTAAATGTGTGTGTCCTGCAAAGTTACTTTTTGATTCTAATCTTTCATTCTCAACAACCATTTTCATTTCCATAAAATACTCTCAAGACTCATTTTAATATTTCACATTATTGGACAACAGAATAAAGAGGATTGAGGATTAATGGATAAATCAAATATAGATTTAAGTAACTCCACCTCTCATCACTGTACTAAGATTACAAAAAAATGAGTCAATTCTTTCAAGAGGTGGCCAAAAATTGGAACACAAAATTTAAGTTAATAAAAAATTTCAGTTCACACCTACCTCAGCACAATAAAAATCTCCATTAAGGGCAAATGGCACAAACTGATCTTTTTATAGAATATAGTACCTGATTTATTCAATTTAGAACTTAAAGTACTTTAAAGTCATATTTAATTTTTAAAAGAATGGAACCAATGGTTAGTCAAATAAAAGTATCTGAGAAAATAACTTCTGGAAAAATAGGTTCCTAATGAATAGGCTTTGATACCTGGACCACAGCTTAAAATACAAAAAATGTAATCATATTTGGATGGAGATGAAGATAAGACTAGACAGACAAAGTCTTTTCTCAGAATACAGTCTGGCCTACTCAGGATGCCCTTCTATTTATATAGATGAAAAAAAGACAAAAATCCTACCTAATAAAAGACAAAAAGGGTAATTGACCGTACCTTTGCTACACTTCCCAGTGGCTAATCAGGGCGATATGCAAATTAACTGCTAAGAAAGATGGTGGTTAACCGCCAACAAAGATGACGGTTAATTTGCATATGTAGGAGCCAAGCAATGGAGCGAAGCCGGCTGGCCCAGGGCAGGAACAGCGAGCGAAGGCCGGCGTGGTGAGCGAAGAGCAAAGAGGGAAGCCCGCCAAGCATGGCCTCCGCCATGCCCCCGGGGCCTGTGCGCAGCAAGCGAGGAGCTAAGCCCCTCACCCGCTGCGCCGGCCCTTCCTGGCGCAGAGCAAAGGCCTGGGTTCCGGGCGCTGGAGGAAAACTGGTGCCAGCAGCCAGAGGAAGGGGCCTCTGAGGGACCCCAGACTGCGAGAGGGCACAGGCTGGGCTGAGGGACCAACCCAAGTGCACAAATTTTTGTGCACCAGGCCTCTAGTGATTTAATAAAATCTTGAGACGTGTTTCACTGCAGGCATTTAAATATATACTAGAGGCCTGGTGCATGAATTTGTGCATGGGTGGGTCAGGCCAGCCAGGGGGAGGGGCCACAGGTGGTTTGCTTGCCCTGCCCCCAGTTGAACTCATGGTCGAACTCCCAGTTGAGGGAACAATATGCATATTAGGCTTTTATTATATAGGGATTAGGTATACTTATAAGAGAAATATAAGAAAGTGTTATGTGATTCATAAGACATAACACCTGAGAAAGGATCCATGCTACCTCTATATTCACTTAATCTTTGCTTTCTAGTCTTGGCTATAACACAAGCTGACTTCTCTTTATTTTAGTTTTCTTAATAAAGTGAAGTGTTTGAGTTATATCAGGTTATTAATTATGCTGCAATGATAAATTAACCTAAATACCAATGGCCTAACACAGCAAATACTAGATTTTGCACATGTCCAATACTGGCTTGCAAGGGTTCTGCTTCATTATTCACTCCATCACCAAGCTGCCTTGTTGTGTTGAGCCATCACCATTTTGGACAGGTTTCTTGGGACACCATTGCAGGGGAAGATATTGATGAAGGGGGCACGCACATAGCTTTCAAATAACTGAGCCAGAAAGTGATATACATCATTCGCACCACAGTGAATTGGTCAGAACTATTCTCATGGGCCCAACTAATTGCAAAGAAATATAAAGGAGGACATGGAAAATTTTGTGATCATTTCTATATATCAAAATTATCATCAGGGTCCAAAAGTCTATCGTTCTCTAATTATAATTGTACGTACTGACCGCTTGCTATTTATCAGGCAATTTACATATGTTATAACTTACTACCTACAATATTAGAATTTACCTAAACTGTATGGCCTATAACCCACTAAAGTAGGTAATATTGTCCCAATTTTATAGGTGGAATACAGATTTATAGAAAATAATTTTCCTAATAAGTGTTGGAGTTGAGTCCTGAACCCAGGACTGTTTCACACAAACAGTGAGACTGTTTCTCTATGCCTCACCCTCTTGCCTAAGTATGGTATAATGAGAACGGCTTCTGAAAGCTTGTGCTTTGGCATAAGTAGGAAGACAAATCTCAAATTTGTTTTAACTCTATTAAAACTAGTGGCCCGGTGCACGAAATTTGTGCACATTAAAAGGGAATTAGAGGAAATATTTTAATATTGCTATTTGACCTTTCTCTATAATAGAAGTGTCAGAGATGAAAGAAAATTAGTGAAATTTATGTGAAAATCTCCCTTCTGTTAGAGTCTGGGGCGCACCTCGGGACCCAGAGTCAAGTCCCCACCCACCCATGCATGCCTCGAAATCACGCGAGACCCAGACCTGGCCGGCCCCACCCCCATCAAACCCCGCAGGGGAGCGGGTGCAGCCTCAGGTCCCCTGTCAAGCCCCAAGGGCTGGGGCACAGCCTCAGGTCCCCTGACAAGCCCTGCCAGGTGGGAGACATGGCCTCAGGTCCCCTGGCCCTGATGCAGGGGCGGGGAGCGCAGCCTCAGGTGCCCTGGCCCCAGTGCAAGGGCACAAGGGTGCGTGGGAGAGAGGGAGCAATGACTATTTGCATATTAACTCTTTATTATATAGGACTAGAGGCCTGGTGCATGAAATTCGTGCATGGGGGGTTGTCCCTCAGCCTGGCCTGCACTCTCTTCAATCTGGGACCCCTTAGGGGATGTCTGACTGCTGGTTCACAATCTGGGACCACTGGCTCCTAACTGCTCGCCTGCCTGCCTGATTTCCCCTAACTGCTTCTGCCTGCCAGCCTGATCGCCCCCTAACCACTCCCCTGCCAGCCTGATTGCCCCCTAACCACTCCCCTGCCAGCCTGATCGCCCCCAACTGCCCTCCCCTGCTGGCCTGATGACCTACAACTGCCCTCCCCTACTGACCTGATGGCCCCCAACTGCCCTCCCTTGCCAGGGCCTGATTGCCCACAACTTCCCTCCCCTTCTGCGACCCCCCCTCCTCCACCGGGACCCGCCTCCTCCGCACAAAGCAGCGGAGACGTTGGCACCGGCCTCTTCCACACCACACAGAGGTACAGGACCCCCAGGCCTTACTGCGTGGAGCAGCCGCTGGGCCCTCCCTCCGCTGTGCACACAGCCATCTTGTGATGACATGAGGGTGTGACGCCACCTAGACTATCATTAGTATAGATGCCTAAAGGAAATTGTATGCTTATCTGTAATAAGACTGAACGTCACCTAAAATGTCACATTTCTCTCCTTTTGATTGAAATTATATGAAATCATATGATAATGAGGATTATCTAATGCTAATTAAATACTCTTATAGCTCATTACAGGTCTTTGATGAAAAAAAAGTACATGATATTGGATTAATTATGTAAAAATTATAGGGATCCTTTATGATATTAATTGGGTATTATTGGGATAGACTAGATGACCATGAAGAGACTTGCAACTCTAGAATTCCAAGATCATATTCCATACGTTGTTGTTCTCATATTGCAACTTCTTTATTCTTGTCAATTAAACACACACATATCACATTAGCTCTCCTGATGTTTTGTGTATATGGCACCGACACTGCAGCGACGTGGAAACCCCAGGTGATTGAATAAAGTTTTCCCATTGTATTTGAAAGTTTGACATCAATTAATGCAACAATAAAGTCCTTAATTTAATGAATAATCACTGATAGTCCTTCCTTGTCTTGCCACTTCTAAATTTATCCTCAATAGATGCTTTCATTTATTCATTTAGGGATATTCATTGAGTACCTACTGTATGTCACCACTGGGCTGGGCTGGGATTTCAAAGAGGAATATGTGAAAAATTTTCCTCTTAAAGAGCCCAAGATATCAGAAATAAAAATACTTTAACATTTGTTTCTGTTTGTTTCTTTTCCCTTAACTGGGCCCCAAAACATTCTCTGTCTAGCAATTTACCTGTTTTCTAATAAAACCAAGCTTTTCATTATTTTATTAAGGCATTTGTTCTTGAATTGTCTAACGGCACCTGTTTTCAAAATACTTAGGAATATTAATTAGCATGTTTTTTCAGCACAAAAGATAAAATCATTTTTTTAAAACATGATTACCTTTTATCAGTTGTAATAAGAATTATTTTACATATTTGTTTTGCAATAACATACAAACAACTGCTAGAAACAAAATATGGGTGGACTTTTTTTCTTTTGGTTGGTATAGTATTTTCAATTCTCAGTATTTTGGAGCAAAGAGTTACTGACATTTAATACTTCAGAGTATATGCTACTTTTTACTTGACAGAAACACTTGAAAAAGAACAGCCAATTTTGTAGGGCAGAATTAATATAAAATAAACATTTGAGAGACTCTTTTTCTTTAAATGTTTATTAATTATTCTTAGTTTACTTTTGGGAGTTGGAAATGCTTTTCAGTGTTTTTTGAATGTAGAAAAATTTATTGAGTTAATCCATAAATGCCCTCTTGTGACAGTCTCCAAAAATGCAACTGCCTTTTTCCCTATTTGCTTTGCTGTTTTTTTCTAAAATAATTTAATATATTCAGACTGTAATAGTTTCAATTAAAAATATCCATTTTCTATATTATCTTAGTAAATTTACTTATCTCTTTTTAATAAGTTATGTGATGTTAGAAAAACTTGTGACAATACTATTCCCTGTAGGGTAATTTTTGGAAAGCCAAAGGAAAGATTCTAATTGTACTTTGTTGTCCTTAGTGAAAGAATTCTAGATGTTGTAAAAAGATCCTTTTTCAACCTTTTCTTAAGACCTTCTGGGGGTATGGCACATTTCAAAATGTGATAGCTAAAAGGTAATAAATACATTGAATTAGCTTAAACCATTCTTTCATAAATTATAGCGAATTTTAACCAATTATCTCTCTACCTTTACCATTGCCACCCTAGTTGAAGATACCATCATCTTTCATCTGGGTTGCTACCATCACCTCTGAATCTGTACCTTGAATCCACTTTGTTCCCCTATTACCACCTTGCCCCCTTCCTGCCCCAAACACGCACTTGGAATTCTGTCTCCAAACCATAGTCAGGCTGATCTTTTGAAACTACAGATAAGATGAAACAGCACATTAGTTTGAAACTTCCTACCGTTTTCCATGATTCACGGGATAAAGTGCATAATCCTAATGTGGAAGGCCCCTGCCTGACCTTCCTTGTCTACTTCTCCAATTTTGTGTCTGACCACTTTTCTCAGGAAATTCTGGGCCATATTGGTCTTTGTCTAGTCCCTTAAATACATTAAATTCTCACCTGTTTTAGGGCTCTGCTACACATTTTTCTTCTATCTTTTGCTTAATTCCTGTCTACTCACCGTCTGATCCCAGCTCAAGTATCACAAACATCCCAGTTCAAATACCCAATGTCTTGCTACCTCCAGAACAAGCATAGCATCTGTGTTCTAAACTAGCGTCCTCCTCATTCACTTCCTCCAAACAGCTTATCACAACTTACACTTAAATATGTATTTGATGATATACTGATAAGTAACTGACTGTTGGCCTCATTAGACTGTAAACTCCATAAGGCTATGTCTATTTTGCTCCCCAGGATAATTTAAGTACTTGGACATAGACATTGCTCAATAATTATTTGTTGAATAAATTTAATTGCTTGTTCTTCTCTCTACTGGAAAAATCACTCTGCATTTCATCTTTCTCCAGGAAAAAAAAAAAGTGTTCTACGGAATATTTTTAGTTTTTTCCTCTTCTTCCTAATTCCAGACTGACTAGCTATACCTGCCAAACACCTAAACTGTCTCAAGCCATTGGTGCCACCTGTGGGCTTTCCCTTCCTCACGCATTTCTCTCCATCTCCATCCTCCTCGGAGGGGTACTAGGTCCTTGATGCATTCTCCTCGGGCCTTATTCTCCTCTCCAATTTTAAACCTGCCTTTAATCAATCTCTTTCCTTCATGTATGCGCACATCTTTCTAAATTTTCTATTTCAATGTTTGTTCTGTCATTCAAGAAAATTTTCTCCACTGTTCTTCTCTTTCCAGCTTCCGCTCTTTTACTTCCTTCTACCTTCTCTTCCTCTCTCTCAGCTTCTTCCTCTTCATTCTTCATTATAACATCATATATATAAAATATATTCTAAGTTCAAGAAATCTACTTTCCAAATTTTAGCTTGTAGTTTTTTAAAAATAAAGCTTTCTGAAATACCTTTGGCTTACAAAACCAAGGGGGTATATATTTCTTCCATTAGCATTCTGATAAAGCCCAAAATTCTAGAATTTTTATAGTAATACTCTGCTCTCCATCTGTTTTAGGGATAAGCTTAGATAAATAACTTTAGTGTATTTAAATAATCTCAATGAATTACTTTATTATTAAGTAATGATTGGCTTGAACATATATGGTATTACATTCAGTGAAATAATTTACTGTGGGCTTAATAACAGAAAAAGGAAATAAATATTTAAAATGTTAAAGAGCCCTGCCAGTTTCTCAGTGGTTAGAGCACTGGTCCTAGGATGGAAGGGTCGCAGGTTCAATCCCCACTGGCCGGGGCACATGCTGGAGGCAACCAGTGGATGTGTCTCTCTCACATCTATGTCTCTCTCTCTCTCTCTCTCTCTCTCTCTCTCTCTCTCTCTCTCTCTCTCCCCCCCCCCCACCCACCACCACCACCCCACTTTCACTTTCTCTAAAAATCAATGGACAAAAAATCCTCTGGTGAGGGTTTAAAATTAATTAATTAAAATAAAATAAAAAGGTGAAAGAAAAATAAGTTTGTTTTATAATTTTCAATGTAGATTTATTTACTTCCTAACCATATTTATACTTGATGTTGCAAGTTTATGATTACTAAGACCTTTGGAGATTAGCTATCTACAAATAATCTAAACTGGCAGAAAATTTTGAATTCTGAGCAGTATTTAAATTATAATATTGAATAAATGATTTAATCTTTCTAGAATTAGATATATAAACTCAACAAACTAAATGCGCAATTGAGTGGAAACTACTCTATGTAATTGAATATTTTACAAGTACCTTTAGGAACATTGAGAATAAAATACTATATATAAAAGGATTATTTTTTCATTAAATATTTTTGATGTTGACACTACTGCAGATGTCCCCTATCCCCCCTTTTTTGCCCACCTCCACCATCCCCACATCCCCCTCCCTTGGCCTTCACCACAAAGAATTCTTCAAAGTCAAAATTAATTTTATGGAAATTGTTTGGTAGAAGTATTGATTACTGATTACTTGCATACTCTACATGAGATATTATGTCATTCTGTTTTCCTTGAAACCTTTAATACACAATCAAGGGGATGTTATTTAAAATTTTATGTAAGCTGATAATTCACTAAAGCAATTATGACCAAAATTACTTATCCATTTAGTACATAAAAACCAAGAAGGGGGATTATTTTTCATCTAGGTTTATCTTATGGGGTTAATTATGTCAATCAATTCAATAAATATTTTAATACAAAGTAGAATAAGGACACAATCACATATTGTGGGTATCAGTTCAAGTGTTCAAACATTTAGTGAGCAATGACTTAGTACTATGAAGAGTACACAGATTAGGGAGACAAAATTCCTACTTAATTAGAGTATGATGAACCGAGAAGGAAAATTAGTATTCTATCTTCAAACAAAAAGTAAAGGAAGAAAAATGTTGGTTGTTTTATGAATATTAATCTTGTACAAATCAGAGAACCTACCTTTCAAGATCTTATAATTAACTCTTTAGTGAGTCCAGCATTCCTTGTACACCAAATCTGAAATAATTATTTATTTATTTGAGGGGTATCATCGATATTTTTAAAAAATTAGGGTGAGAGTTATAATCTAAAGTTTGTAAAAATGATCAGTAAAATAGCCTTGAGAGGCCTTAAATAGAATGGTATTTATAGAAATGTTATATTACCCTTTATTGATTAACAAATGAAAAAATATTATCATGGTAAAAGCTCTGCCGGTAGCATTTGTATATTAAAGATGGAAAGATTCAGTTTTGACATACATGTCTTAGCATATACTCTTTGTTTATGAAAATATTCTTTGATTGTATCAAAGTGGATATAGTTAATGGGGTTACACTTCCAGATAAAAATAAATTTTCTTTTCTTTTTTTAAAATTCTTTATTGTTTAAAGTATTACAGATAGTATTACATATGTCTCCTTTATTCCCCATTGACCTCTCCCCGGCCACCCCCAAACCCCCAGCACATGCCCTCACCCCCTAGTGCAGTGGTTCTCAACCTTGCCTGCACATTAGAATCACCTGGGAATCTTTTTAAAATCCTGATTTCTGGGCCTCATCCTCCGGAAATTCTGTTTCTTTGTTATGGGGTGGGGCCACAACATTAGTAACAAAGAAACAGAATTTCCGGAGGATGAGGCCCAGAAATCAGGATTTTAAAGATTCCCAGGTGATTCTAATGTGCAGCCAAGGTTGAGAATCGCTGCCCTAGTGTCTGTGCCCTTTGGTTATGCTTCTGTGCATGCATACAAGTCCTTTGGTTGATCTCTTAACCCTCACTCCCACCCTCCCCTGCCTTCCCTCTGAAGTTTGACAGTATGTCCGATGCTCTCTGTCTCTATATCTATTTTTGTTCATCAGTTTATGTTGTTCATTATATTCCACAAATGAGTGAGATCATGTGATATTTATCTTTCTTTGACTGGCTTATTTTGCTTCGCATAATGCTCTCCAGGTCCATCCATGCTGTTGCAAATGGTAAGAGTTCCTTCTTTTTTATAGCAGCATAGTATTCCATTGTGTAGATGTACCATTGTTTTTTAATCCACTCATCTGCAGATGGGCACTTAGGCTGTTTCCAAATCTTAGCTATTGTAAATTGTGCTGCTATGAACATATGTTCATATGTCCTTTCTGATTGGTGTTTCTGATTTCTTGGGATATATTCCTAGAAGTGGGATTACTGGGTCAAATGGGAGTTCCATTTTTTGATATTATGTATTTTATTATATTTTTGTCCTCATAAGAATCTTTATTTTGGAAGCATAACATTATTTCTCTGTGTTTAAGAGGGAAAAGCAACACAAGCAAGCAAAAGAAAAGCCTTCCTGGACTGGCCAGGACATAAGATCCCACAAGTAAAAAGTGCAGCCAGCTGACATGATTATGCCTCCATATTACACCACTATAAAGCTGGGCTGCTTATCAAGTTGACCAAAAGTTGAAAAGAAGACAAAACTCAAAAAACATATGCATGGTGTATGTTTGAACAACCTTAGCATCAGTGGGAAAATCTCTATCTCCAATATGTTATTTTAAAGTTAACGTAAAGAAATACATGAGGTAATTATCTAGTACTCCAATATTTCTAAGCCTTTTAATATACAGTACTAACCATATCATAAAAGTGTGGGTCACATGCTGTAATATTGTCTTTTATAGCATCCGAGCATAGCATAGAAAACAATAGCTCAGGACTAGATATCACTGGAATAGTCACAAATAAGTTAATAGCAATTGTGTATTAATTAATGGGAAATGTCAAATAATACAAACAAATACATTCTAAAACAGCCGTGGGCAAACTACAGCCCGCGGGCCGGATCCGGCCCGTTTGAAATGAATAAAACTAAAAAAAAAAAGGCCGTACCCTTTTATGTAATGATGTTTACTTTGAATTTATATTAGTTCACACAAACACTCCATCCATGCTTTTGTTCCGGCCCTCCGGTCCAGTTTAAGAACCCATTGTGGCCCTTGAGTCAAAAAGTTTGCCCACCCCTGTTCTAAAATATAGTATGCATCTTAATTGCATATCTTCATCAATTAATTAGAAAATACCATTCATATAGTACATAATAAACAAGAAAAACTTAAAACCAGAATCTGAATTTTCCCAGAAAACAATTCAGCCCAAATCACATTATCCTTACACTGACATATTCTGTCTCTAAGACATTATTCCTGAGACCAATTTTTTCTGTATTCAACTATTTAAAGTTTATAATTTGTATTATATTACATATTTTGTGTTAAATAAATTATAACAATAATAAATTACATCTGAAGTTAAACTATATTTTGATATCTATTACAGTCTGAGTTTTATTATAAAACTATTAAAATTATATAATTGTATAATAAAATATATGATGCATAAATTGTTCACACTTTAAGTAAAATATTTTATAAATGTGCTCTCCTACTTCAGTAATAATATGAACTAGAGGCCCGGTGTATATTCTTACACAAGTAGGTTCCCTAGGTCTGGCCGGTGATCAGGGCTGTTCAGGGCCTTCCAGCTGCCAGCAGGTGCCTTCCTTCCCTGGCTGCCAGCTGCCAGCTGGGGCCTTCTTTTGTTCTACGCCACCCCTTGGTGGTCAGCACGTGTCATAGCAAGCAATCAAACTCCTGGTGTCCCAGTAGAACTAAAGAGGGGACAATTTGCATATTAGCCTTTTATATATAGAGACGAGAGGCCTGGTGCATGAAATTCCTGTACTGGGGGGGGGGGGGTAGCGGGGACTCAGCCCGGCCTGCATCTCTCCAATCCAGGACCCCTTGGGGGATGACCAACTGCTGGTTAGGCCCGAGCCCACAGTTGGACATTCCTCTTGCAATCCGGAACCACTGGCTTCTAACCGTTCATCTGCCTGCCTGCCTGATCGCCCCTAATTGCTCTCCCCTGCTGGCCTGATCCCCCTAACCGCTCTCCCCTGCCTGCCTGATCACCCTAACTGCTCTCCCTTGCCAGACTGATCCCCCTAACTGCCTCTCCCTCGGACCCCACCACTGTCACTTTGTCTGGAAAGACATCTGGAAGATGTCCAGTCTAATTAGCATATTACCCTTTTATTAGTATAGACTAGAGGCCAGGTGCATGACATTCATGCACTGGGGGTGGTCCCTCAGTCCTCTCTCAGTCTGGGACCCCTTGGGGGATGTCCAATTGCCAGCTTAGGCCCACACGGGGAGTCGGCCTAAGCTGGAAGTCTGACATCCCCCAAGGGGTCCTTAGCACTGCTGCAGAGGCGGGAGAGGCGCCTGCCACTGCCACTACACTTGCCAGTCATGAGCCCAGTTTATGGCTGAGTGGTGCTCCCCCTGTGGGAGTGCACTGACCACCAGCGGCAGCTCCTGCATTGAGCATCTGTCCCCTAGTGGTCAGTGCACATCATAGTGACCAGCCATTACACTGTTCAGTCAATTTGCATATTAGACTTTTATTATATAGGATATATAGATGATTCATGTCTTCTGTAAATTGAGTTTTGCCACATGTCTAATCTGAGTTCACCTAAAATTATTGACCAACCTTTTTGTTGGATTATATTCCCTTAAACAAAAGTGAAGATGACTATTGAAAAGGCATAAATGTGAAGTTATCATTATTTAGTCCTCCAAATACTGGCATTTTCATCCATTCAAATCTTCAAATTCTAAAAGATTTGAGAGGTCATTTAATTCTGTCTCTCCTTCTCCTCCACTAAGCAAATTCATATTAAATTAAACTGGACTGAAACCTTACTCCATAAAAGTTCAACTTCAAAAGCAAAGCCTGACTGGCTACTGTTAAATTTTAAATACTTTCAGCATTCTCATAGTCAAAAGGCTGCACCAGTAAGTTTATGTACACCATAAATTTAGTATGTGACTAGGGGGTTGGTATGAATGCAAATGCACTCATCTATTTTATGTTTATTCATGTATTCAACAAATATTTATGTAGCATTTATTATTTGACATGTATCATTTAAAAATATTTTAATGTTGGATTGCTACATATACTTGCTATATTTCCTTTATAGTTCCTAATCACTCAAAAAGCTCAAAATGTATTTTATTTGATATGCATGGATTATACTTCTAATATTTCAAAATAGTAATTATAATAAATATTCATATATTAAATATTATATTACTTTATAATATTGAGGGTAAGCAGTTATAAAGCAAGGTAACAATTTAATGTTACCAGAGTTTGGCTCCTTAGACTCAAATATGCTAACAAGTATATTCACAAAGCTGAACTGGAGTGTTGTTGGCCTTCATGGTTTCATTCTGTATTACTCATATTCCTGTATGGAAATAAATTAAACACAACTCATGCTACCAATGAGGAAAGGATATCTACCAGATTATAGATTACAAGATATCTAAACATTTAATACATAATATTTTTCTGTGAATTTTTGTTTTACCTTTTTTTTATGGTCATGTAGATACAACAATAGTTTTCTTTGCTCTTAATATTGAATGCGGATTTGGATATCATATGAAAAAATACTAAGAAAATTCAGTGGGGTAATATTAGACATAAAAATGTGGTTTTATTTATGAAAAGAAAATAATATATTACTAGTATAAAATATATGTGTGTATGTGTGTATATATACATTTATATATTTTTCCAGTTTATAATCTTGTTTTTGATCCCTATATTCATGAGTGTATTAATTAAAGGGGGGATGAGTAGCAAAAAGCTGTTTAAATAAAAAGGATTCAAAATTTGAGGTGTTTTATATATACTAGTATATACCATAGGCAATTTTTTATTTAACCAAGGTAATACTAATTCATATCATATTATTTATAGTAAGTCTAATCAGTGAATCTTATTCTAAAGCTATCTGTAATTTAGTGTACTTAAAACACAAATGTGGTGCCATTTAACTGCTGACAAACCAGTTTTATTGATAGAAATAGCTTGAGTTGAAAGAAGGATCTTGAAAAGTTTACAGCTTTATTTTTTATTACCACAAACTAATAAGTAAAAACATATGATTAGATAAAATACTTCATTAACTTACTTTTATTGGGTGAGTCAATGTGATATGATTACATTTCAGAAACATTTAATTCCCCATCATATAAAATCACATTGATGTTTGGTTACATTTTCTCTTCTGGTGATGTAGCCATTCATAGTATTTTACTCGTATCAAAGCACAGATATTATGAAGTTAAAACTAAAGTCATTTTCATCAAAGCCAATCATAAATTTTATTTTCTTAAGTGTTTCCCAAAGTAATCGCATTGCAGGTCTATAAAGGAGACTCTTCAAAGTACTCTCAGGTCTTGGGTTCTAATTAGAAAGAAACCCATTAAACGTGGAGCATCGCTGTGAGTATAGTCAGGAGAGTCAAAACAAAAACACCCACCTTTGGTTCATGAAGCTTTGGATGAACCCACTGAGCACTGATATTTTAGGAAGGTGTTTCTCAATGTTCAAAGTATAATTGGCTATTCATTACTTAGATGGGCAGCTCCACAGTGCTTTGCACCCATTTTTATAACTCTTATGTAAATGGATAACTGCTTCTTTTGAAATGATATAAAACATGAATCATTACATAAACTGGTAAATGACAGTTGCTTTCTATCTCGCACACAGTTCCCTTTTTATTGGTTAAAGAAGATAGGTGAACATCCCAGATGCAAAGTGTTTGCTGTTAAGAATGTGTGCTTACAGGTGTGGAATACCCTAAGGATGGGTAGATCTGATATCCTGCTGCAGGTGCAGACTTTAATAAACAGGAACTTGTCTTTCCTCTAATCACTTCTCTCCTTTTATCAGGCTTTGGGATTATCTCAATTCACAGTAAGTGTCACTGGTGCATAAAACACATACAAGGTACTATATTTCCTTAGATATACATGTGACTAGATTTTCTGTGAATAAAACCCAAAATGCATTCACATGAGAAAATGGAACGGTTTAATTTAAATATTTTACGAGTGCTAGAATACTAATAAACATCTGGAAGAACAGATAAAACTAGATAAATGTTTAGCCTTGTTATGAGTAACACACTAGCATACGATTAGGTTTATAATGGTTGTAATTTAACAAAACTGTTGTATGAAATATTTTGTTTAGCATTCATTAAAAACTGTTAATGCGCTTGTGTTTTCCATGGACTAAATTTTTTTGCAGCAGACGCACATTATTAGTATAATACAAATATGCTAAAAAGCAAACAGTTTGGTGTTAAAATGTTTTAAGTAGGATTGTGAAGAAAAATTTTACACCGATCTTTAATTTTTTCATTTTTTTACAGAGAAAATTTTTACCACAAATTCCATATTTTAATGATATTATACCAACTCTATTTTTTAAACTCATTTTGTCACTGTTTTGTAACAGAAACACTGTAAATATTATAGATGTGGTAAACTATTATACTTGTTTTCTTATAAATGAAATGATCTGTGCCAACACTGACAAAATGAATTAATGTGTTACTAAGGCAACAGCCACATTACATGCTTTCTCTTTCACAGTAGGCAGCAGAGCATATGGTTTTCTCTTAATGGAACGCTAGCTTCTCATTAACATACCAGTAGCAGTGTCAGAACTTACAAACCAGCATAACAGGGAGATGGAAAAACTTATAAATTAGACCCTTTCAGTACTATTGAGAAGGAAATGAGTGATGTTCGAAGGTACAATATTTAGCTAATACTGTGCCCTTTTCTGCACCTTCTTTCCAGGAAAAAAAATACTTTTTTCTTATAATAAATATAAATATAAATATTGAAGTGCAAGTAATTTTTACCCTGCTTCAAAGAGTGATTGACACCCTGATTTTGATAACTCTTCTTAAAAATAATATTTCACTGCCTTTTTGCTCACAGTATGTTTTAAACAACTGCATGTCACCATCCTGTTTCAATACAATATAGCAGTTGAAATGTAAAGTTAAAAGAGGAAAGCCACCAGCTAAACAAAAACGAGGATGAGAAGGCAACCTTTTATTTTCTGGAAGCAAAAGAGCACCTTTCTGAAACAGAAGTGGAGCCGCCCGGAGGTGATGCTTGGAAGTGAATGAAGGCATTTATTGTACTGAGTCCCCATTTCACTGTAAATAAGTCATACTTAGCAGTCTCATAATAATTAGGATGATTTGAATTTTTCATCCAATATTTTTTTATTTATTTCAAGATCCTTCTTACTAAGAGCTCAGCCTTATTGATAGGAGGAACAGAGCATCTCAACGCCATGTCTGAGGCACAGTTTAAAACGTAAGCCTGGGCACGCAGACGGCCATGACATGGACTTCACATTCCAGGAATTCCATAAACTGGCGTTAGTTTTGTCCTTTATATTTTAAAAATGTGCATGGTATCTACCAATCACTAGATGGTTGAGTGCTAGTAAAAAGTGAAATATAAAGTCCTGGAAAAGCAGCCTGTGTTCTGGGTGGCTGGAGAGTAATCACCAGAAAGAAAGCAGATGTATGAAGAGAGAGAGAAAAAAAAATGACCGACCATTGTAGCTCAGCGGTTGAGCATCCAGCCAGGAACCAAGAGGCCACTTGTTCGATTCCCGGTCAGGGCGCATGCCTGGGTTGCAGGCTCAATCACCTGTGGGGGGCGTGCAAGAGGCAGCGGCTCAATGGTGTTTCTCTCTCACACATGTTTCATCTCTCTATCCCTCACCCTTTGTCTCTTTCTAAAAAAATCAATAAAATATATTTTTTTTAAAAAGCAGATGTATGAATCCTCTGAGAACCAAAACTCCAGGGAGATAACAAAGTTGATTGATAGTTCATTCCAAAGACATTCATGTCCACACTTGTTCAATTCACTGAATGGAAACGTACACTCCTAGGCATCTACTCATTTACTAGGCTGGTTCTGAAATGGCATTTGTAGATGTATCCCTTAAATCTGCAGATCCTGATAAGTGACAACAATCTCTTTTAAAAGAGTAAGTCAGAAATATATTGCTAATAGCAATATTATTTGAATCTTAATGATAAAAATGTAAACAAACTTTCTAGCTATTATTCTGAACAAGTGAGCCATTGACGTATGTGGCTTATTAAAAAGTATTTTGTTTTCTTTGGTAGAGTTCAACATTTCACTACATTTTGAAATTTGCCCAAAGGTAGCATATTTGTGACTTTATCTTCTACCAATGCCTTAAGACAATAATGACCCAAAGAGTCAGTAATCAATATTATAATCACCTATAATATGTAGGTATCCAAGTAATGTTCCCAGAGAGATCATCAGCCTGATGCTATAGAGAATGAACTCCAGTGTTTCAAATATCAGAACTTACTTCTTTTCTTTTTGCAAAGAAAAGATACTAATTTTATTCACAGAAAACCTTTCCCATTCCCACCCACCACAGGACATGACAAAATGTTTATTTCATAATCATTCTCTTTTTCCCCCTGCCTCAAAATTTGCCATTATCCCCAACATGATTGCAATTGCTTTGGAAACTAAGTTAATGACTATTATTGATTCAGGCCCAATATTATTAATGCAAACTATTAATTTAAGGGTGTTGCCATACTTTCTGAGTAGCAAGCAGCCAGATAACCATGGCCCATGCTGCAGATTTAATTTGCATGTCAATAGATCCAGATTCTTTTCCATTTTGTAAGCAAATTATTATTTTTTTTTTTTTCATTTTACCAGAATCCAAGAAAGCCTCAGGGAATAACTGGCTGCTTGGCATATCCCCCTCCTACATATAGATGCTTGATCCATAGCCCTAGCAGAGGTATGTCAGAAGTCACCATTTCTACTTCTTGGAGTGTTTTCCGACACCATTGCATCAGGAACGTCTTGGCATACAGGTGTTAAAAGAAGCTTCCACCTCACGTCTAGCATTAAAATTTAAACTGATGGTTGTTATTCAGCTGAAGACAGTATCAGTGTAAAGTGTCACCGATCTGGTCACTATCTCTGGGAGGCTGCCAGAGATTCTGCATTGGCTTCATGGTGTCCTCTGTGACGGAAGCCAATTAAGATCACAAGATAGCGGCTGGTAATAATAAACGTCTAATGATGTTCCAGACTGAAAAGAGGTAATTAAAATGTGGATGTGGGTGACCCCCGCTTCTATCAGCTCAGTGTAGCTGTTACGCTGACAACGCCCATGCTTTGTTTAGGAAAAGGAGTTAGTGTTGTCTAACAACAATAAAATAAACAATTTAATAATATAGAAAAGATTGCCTTGGAACACACACCAGTTTCAATTTGGTTGCATCCCTGAGAGAATTCAGTTGACTGGTGTCTCTCGGCTGGTCAGTAGTTTGTTGTTTTGGTTAGGGACTCTGTAAAGTCTTCCTCCCCCCTGTGCCCTCCCTGACTGCATGGTACACTCCCCACCCCCCAGCCCCAGCCTCAAGATGGGTTTGGGGGCTGTTGTTGTATTTCACTAGGACTAGGTCTTATCTTCTTCAGGTGCTTCTTGAAATCAAAGACTATGTTTTGAAAAGAAAGACAATTAATTGGACAGCAAAGGAAGCCGGGTCCTCTTATCACTTGATCTCATCCTGGACATAGTGCTTCACACTTTTTCCATTCCTAACCCTGCAGCCCAAAGCTTTCCTGTGCACCTGCTCAGCTCAGCTCATCAATTTTCTGTGAGCCAGTTAAGTTCCTTTAAGCCTGTCCACTGAGCAGAGGTGCTGATAGCTCCCTGAGAAAAAGAAGAAAGAGAAAGAGAAGCAGAATGCTGCTCCGGGCCTTTATCTTGATCACACTGTTTGTTTTCGCATTGATGTCTGTAATGAAACAAAGAGGATTTAATCGTGTTAAACAAAAGCCTGTTGGTACCCAGAGGAAACTCACTTAACTCTATTCCAAGTCCTGGAGTTTCAGGTTTCTTGTCTTCCTCTTTGCCGATCCACCAGGCTGAGTTCCTTACCTGGGGCTTAAAATTGTGAGGTGTGAACTCTTCTTTTGTTTTGACAGGTGCTCTTTGCTAAACATCAGCCTAGCCTGGATGGTGATAATACACAGAAGGGGGGAAAAACTTCAGAGTGCTAATGAGTGTAGTTACCCAACTTCTGCCTTTAATGGGCTTGATTAGCTTCCCTCCTTGGAGTTCTTTAGGATAAAGTGGGAAAACAAATTGGGCTGGTAGGAAATGAGTTGTGAAAAGATAGTTGCTAAGGAGAAGACCCAGGAACCATCCCCATTTTGGAATCCCAAGCAGGAAAGCAAGGTGAGGAACCTAGGCCTAAGACTGCTCTTTCTTGCTCAGGGCTTTGCTGGTGGGCTTGGCAGCTGTAAGTGTTCTGGTAGAAGAACAGGCTCACAGGTGACACTGATGACATTTGGCCAGCCAGTTCCCAGGCGTATTCCCTTTAGAAACGGATACTCAGAACTGATAGCACTTCGCTCTTATACCCAGAAAATGGTCCCCTCGGGGGCTGAGAGAAGCCTTGAGGCCTCCTTCGCTGACTTGAACCGGTCCTAGTGTGTCCCCTTGCTGACCGCTCCACAGTGATTCCCAAGCAGCCTTCCTGGGAATCTGTCTCTCCCTGCCCTGGCCTTTCTCCCTGTGCCCCCCACAATCCCCCAAGCACTCTTTCCTGGCATCACTCCTGAGAAGAGAGACTTGCTCCTTCCGCAGCACGGATGGCTCTGCTGTGCCTCCCAGGCTCTGAGGTAAGTACAGCTGAACCACGTCTCCAAGTGGCAAACAAAGGCGGTGGCGTTGAGCTCTGCTATCAACACAGAAAGTTCCACTGCTCCAAAATTCCGTAAAGAAAAGGCACCTTCTCTACTTGCAGTATTTCCCCATCTTTAGTTAGAGAGTGATGATGGAGTAGGATATGCACTTCCCCCAGAAAAAAAAAAAAAATCAGCATTCAGGAAAGGTTCACAGAAAATGAGAGAAGTGACATGATGGTTAAAAGTGGACCCAAACCATCGAATAGTTTGGGTAAAGCTGTTCATGCTACAGATTCCTCAGCTTTAACGTGGCTATAAAATAGCACCATGATTTTAGGATTGTTATAAGCACTCAATTAACTGAGGTAAAATGCTTGCGAGTCCTTGCCATAGTTTGTGCTCATAGATGTTAACCATCCTTATCAGCGACTGGATGATCTTCTCCAGGCAGGTGGTTAATTCACGGAGATGCATTTCCTTTATCGTGGATTTCATCTTCCAAACTCTGGCTTCACTTGTTTTCCAGGCTTTGGTGGAAGTGAGCCATTTTCTTCGCGTGAGAGGGCTTTGCCTCCAGTCTCATTCTGTCTTCTCAGCAAGCAAATTACCCTGATTCGCACATTCCTTTTCCCTAAAATAACTAATCAGGCTGCTTAGCCTGACTCTCTTCTCATTCAAGGTCTTAAAGAGGACGGAATTATGTATTTAATTTCAGTCCTTTTCTCAAGCAAGACCTAGAAGGCAGAGAAACAACGAGGAAGCCATGTTTCTTTCGGGTCCCCCGGGTCCTCACAAGGAGCCACATCGTGTGCCTGCCCTGAAACCAGTCACACACCACCCTCATGTCTTTCTTCATCCTTTGCAGTAAGGGTACAAGGAAAGTGGACTGGTCTTGAGTGTAGACTATTGCTGCTGCCTCATACCTGGAGTTCCCATCATAGAGTGAGGACTGGTCTTGGATCCTGGGTAGTTTCATTTGTTTGCTTTTTTTTATTTGAGGTATAATTAATATAGCATTATATAAGTTTCAGGCATGCAATATAGTGATTTGATGTTGCCATATATTGCAAAGTGGTCACCATAGTAAATCCACTTAACATCTGTTACCACATATAGTGACACATTTTTTTCTTGTGATAACTTTCAAAAATTCTTCTAGTTAATTTCAAATATGCAATGCAGTATTATCAACTGTTGTCACTATGCTGTCCATTACACCTTCGTGACTTCATACCAAAGTTTGATTTTTTAATTACTGAAGCTTACAAGTTAATTATAAACTAAAATATTTAGAGAAGATTATAATTATATAATTATTTTTTAGGAGAGGGAAGCAGGTAAAAAGGTGAGTAACTGCCCTGGCCGGTGTAACTCAGTGGTTAGAGTGTGAGGGATCACAGGTTCGATTCCAGGTCAAGGGCAAGTACCTGGGATGCAGATTCATTCCCTACCTCCAGTCCAGGAAGATGCAGGAGGCAACCAGTTGATGTCTCTCTCACATTAATGTTTCTCTCTCTCCCTCCCACCCCCACTTCCATTGTCTCTGAAAAGCATGAGGAAAGCAGCGGTTCTCAACTTGTGGGTCGCGACCCCTTTGTCAGTCCAACGACCCTTTCACAGGGGTCGCCTAAGACCATCCTGCATATCGGATATTTACATTGCTATTCATAACAGTAGCAACATTACAGTTATGAAGTAGCAACGAAAATAATTTTATGGTTGGGTCACAACATGAGGAACTGTATTTAAAGGGCCAGAAGGTTGAGAACCACTGTGACCTAAAGTGAGGATTAACAACAACAAAAAAGGCCAATAACTTGGGGCATTGCTCTTTCAGAGACAACAAAATGATAGGCAAACAGCAAATGTGGCTGCTTTCTTAAATCAAATACCTAAATTAAGCAAAAGGATGACAAAAGAGAGAAGAAACAAAAAGTAGTCATTTGGCTGCTTTCAAAACAGGAGTACACTCATCTCTTATAGGTGAACTAGAGGCCCAGTGCACTAGAGGCCTCTAGCTGGCCCAGCCCCCAGATCCAACTCCTAGTCGAGGGGACAATTTGCATACTACGCTTTTATTATATAGGATTTATCATGATCTTGACATCATATCCTGTATTTGCTTTAAAAGTAACAGTTAGCATGTTAAGTGGAAGGAGGGAGGCACTCAAACACCAGTTACATAATTGGAACAATTCAAACTGATCAGGGCTGAAACTGAAATGGGTGTTGTGGCAGTAGCTTCAGTACAGTATTCCTGTTTAAGTTCTCAGTTAGACTGTACAAAAGCAAAACAAAACTCCAGTTTTCATTGCCGACAGTTGAAGCAATCAATAAGAATATTTGATTCCCCAATTTCTTTCTTTTTTCAGCTAGAAAATATAAGGATCAGTTCATTTTATTCCTTTCCATGTAATCATGCTACCTTTTACAACTGGATTTTCTGCAGGTTTATAGAGGGTTTTCTATAATGAATGAAGCTAGCTAGGTATTCACAAAATAAAGAATAACAAACTGTTCTTTCTGCTTTTTCCTCCCCAAATACAAGTTATCTTACGTAAAAAGAGAAAGTCTTGGTCTTTGGTTTTTCTCTTTTCTGCCCTCATGCCCAGATACAGGGAGCTTGCCTAGAGTGTGCGTGAACAGAGAGCTGTAAGGACTCACCTATGGCACACAAATTATTTTGTTAGGGTGCCATCTGCTGGTGTCAAACAACCAAAGACTTGTTTTTCTTAAAGATTAAATGGTGAGCTTCTATTAAAGCTAGTGGAATTTATTTGACTCAAATTATAGAATTTGACTAGAAGGATAGTATAGACTATTTTCAAGTGCTTGTCTGGTAGATAATTTCGGAACACCCCAACATGGTAATGTAAAATTTCACTTTGTTCTAAAATAGGTAAATGGACACAGCAGACATCGCCTTGACTTACTGGTTCCTGATCTGTTTCCATTTTATAGTTTCCATGGTTCCCATAACTTCTTAAAAAGTTCTGTTAAATTTTCCCCTTCGGAAAGCAATTTAATTGCTCTGCTTGTGATTGCATCAATTTTAATATGAAAAGTCTTGATTTACCTGCCGTTCACTAAACTTGTTCTCCAGGCCTGGTATAAAGTGCACGCACAATTTGTTTTCTCACTATAAAGCAAGCTTATCCACATAGTCCTTATTATTCATGTTCAAAATCAAGGCTGCTCCCAGGTCTTTGCCCGACCTCCCTTCTCTAAGAGAAAAGGAAAAGAAATGACTCCCCGCAACACACACACAATATCACTCCTTTTTAAAAATCTTTACCACTTACTGTGTGACCTTGAGCAGCCACTTAACTTCCCGTGCCTCTTCTTCCTTCTCTATCCATTTCAGATAACAGGAACTGCATCTTAAGATTACCTATTGGGTTATCTCAAGTGTTCAAAGAAATTGTGCCTATAAATTTCTTAGAACAGTGCCTGTAACATAATAAGCACACAATAACTATTAGCTGCTTTACTTAGTTGTTAAACATGTCAAAAATATGGGTTAATAGCAACTGGAGAATCATTGCTTTCAGCAACTTTTGAAGTCCTTAATTTTTTCCAATTGGGAAATACAAAATGTGCAAGTATATTTATATTTTGAAGAATAGGGGAAGAAAATTTATTTTCCTTACATTTTTCTTCATTCTATGAGCATTTAACTGGCTTGAACTTAAAGGTCAACTCCTTTAAATCTTATATAAAGCCTTTCATAGGCTGACCTACTTACTTCTCCATCCTCATTTGTCAATATTATTTTTCAGATTGTGTGTCCCAGCCACAATGCACTTCCTCCAGTTGCCTGAGTGAGCCATGCTCCCTCTCCACAGTTCTCTGCCTGCTCTTGTCCCCTGAGCCTACAGCACCCTTCTCCTCCCACTTGCCCCATCACCTGGCTAGCCACTTATCTCTCAGCTCCCTTGTTAAGAAGTCTCAAGACAAAGATCAGAAAATCCTTTCATGGGCCCATAGTACTCAGTACTCATTTATACCACCCTCATGCCATCACACTTCCATAGGATGGGGAGGTAGGGCCCAGCACACTCACCATTATGCTCCCAGCTTCTGGAGCAGTGCTGACACCCAGTAGCGATAAACTAGTATTTATTACATAAGGGACAGTAATAAACACACGGGAATGTTTATTTTGGGGGAGATGAAAGAGAAAGCATGAGCTATCTCCTGCTTACAGGTTTAATTCTGTCTCAAGAGTGAACATTTTTCTTCAGTTATTTCCATTAAAGCACTGCCAGTGTCAATCTCATTCATTAATAATTTTTTTACTCATATATTTGCAGTAAAGTATGCTTAATAAAAATAGATATGATTGGAGGGGTTATATCAGCCGTGGGCAAACTATGGCCCTTGGGCCGGATCCGGCCCGTTTGAAATGAATAAAACTATTGAAAAAAAAGACCGTACCCTTTTATGTAATGATGTTTACTTTGAATTTATATTAGTTCACACAAACACTCCATCCATGCTTTTGTTCCGGCCCTCCGGTCCAGTTTAAGAACCCATTGTGGCCCTCGAGTCAAAAAGTTTGCTCACCCCTGGGTTATATTCATGTAGGAATTCATTTTGAATTTCTATGTTGACAAATAATAAATTCTATCTTTTTAAGTTGTGGTGGTTAATCCCTACCTGAGGATTTTTGTCCCATTGATTTTTAGAGAGAGTGGAAGGGAGAGTGAGAGAGAGAGAGACACACATGATTGGTTGCCTCCTGTACTCACCCCATCCAGGTCAAGGATCGAATCTGCAACCCAGGTGCATGCCCTTGACTGGAAATCAAACCCAAAACTCTTCAGTGCTTGAGCCAATGCTCTAACCAAATAGCCACACCAGCCAGGATGTAAATATTATCTTTATCCTCTCAACAATTAGAATTTTCTTTTTCTTTCTTTCTTTCTTTCTTTCTTGCTTTCTTTTTTTAAGATTTTGGTTCAGTTTTGTTTTATTTACTTTTAAAAATTCTTTATTGTTTAAAGAATTACATATGTCTCCTTTTTTCCCCATTGTCCTCTCCCAGTCAGCTCCCACCTCCCAACCCAGACCCTCACCCCCGCATTGTCTGTGTCCATTGGTTATGTGTCCATATGCATGCATACAAGTCTTTTGGTTGATCTCTTACCTGCCCCCTCTTCTTACCCTTCTTTGCCTTCCCTCTGAGGTTTGATGATCTGTTCTATGCTTCTATGTCTCTGCATTTATTTTTGTTCATCAGTTTATGTTGTTCATTATATTCTGCAAATGAGTGTAATCATGTGATATTTATCTTTCTTCGACTGGCTTATTTTGCTTTGCATAATGCTCTCCAGGTTTATCCACGCTGTTGCAAATGGTAAGAGTTCTTTCTTTTTTACAGAAGGGTAGTATTCCATTGTGGAGCTGTACCACTGTTTTCTAATCCACTCACCTGCTGATGGGCACTTAGGCTGTTGCCAAATCTTAGCTATTGTAGATTGTGATGTTGTGAACATAGGGGTGCATATATCTTTTCTGACTGGTATTTCTAGTTTCTAGGGATATATTCCTAGAAGTGGGATCACTGGGTCAAATGGGAATTCCATTTTTAATTTTTTGAGGAAATTCCATACTGTTCTCCACAGTGGCTGAACCAGTCTGCATTCCCACCAGCAGTGAAGGAGGGTTCCTTTTTCTCCGCATCCTCGCCAGCACTTGTTTGTTGATTTGTTGATGATAGCCATTCTGACAGGTGTGAGGTGGTACCTCATTGTCATTTTGATTTTCATCTCTCAGATGATTAGTGACTTTGAGCATGTTTTCATATGTCTTCTGGCCTTCTGTGGGTCCTCTTTTAAGAAGTGTCTATTTAGATCCTTTGCCCATTTTTTTATTGAATTGTTTATCTTCCTTTTGTTAAGTTGTATGAGTTCCCTGTAAATGTTGGAGATTAAACAATTATCATGTGTATAGAATTTTCATAAAATGTATATGTATAACAATTTACTCAGCAAATACTTACTGAGCGTTTACTGTTTGCCAGGCACTGCTCTAGGCACTGAGTAAGCAGACAGAAATTCCTAACCTCACTGAGCTGAATCAGTTCTGTGTTTCTGCTAAGCTTTTCTGTATCTGCCAAGGGAAGAAGAAAAACCAAAAAGACAGTGCAACACCTGGGCTCCCGGCAAGGAGCTGCCACAGTCCCTGCCTCTGGAGGAACAGGGAAGGTGCAGGTATCCAATGCTAGTCCCCTGATTGTATGGGGAAGGCTGCATGGTGGAGGCGTGGCTTTCATTAAGGGAATTCCGCCGGTGTGTGCTGTATCTTTAGAGGGGAACCTGGGATTGCAGTTCAGACTTCTCTCCCCTCCCTCCTTCATTCTCCTGCTTTACCTTCCACTGGCTGAAGCCAATAGAAGCCAGGATGCAGGAAGCCCAGGGGAGGCAGGGCCTGGAGCACAGAGCAGTGGCCAGTGGGCAGAGTGGGTCTGGAAAGAGAAAAGGAAAATATCCAGCACTAACCATGACCAAGAACTTTAAAATTATTAGTATTTTAATCTCAGTCTTTTCTAGTGCAAAGTGTTTTTTTTCTAATAATTGGCAAATTTTGTGCAGCAGAATCGGTGCCCCCTGTTGAAAACAGGGGCTTAACTTTTTATGAACTCATGATGTTGAAACAAGAACCAATGTTCTGTATATTTGGAAATTCTTTTTTTATTTTTTGTATCAAAAGGAGAGATCTAATATGTATGAATAAACTGTTTCTAGATATTGTCTCTGAAGCTCATGTCAAAACTTTGAAAAGGGGGATGCAGAGGTTTTGGGATTCTGTGACTATGGGAGAAAGAGTGAGGACACCACAGATGTGTGTTTTGTTTGCGTTTCCCGGGGCAGCCGCGGTGGCAGGTGTGGGACTGTGCAGTATCACATGGCCTGAGGGCCAGGCCACAGGCAGTACGTGTAAATAGAAAGATGGTTGTTGAGGTCCCAAGGGATCTTTGAGGAGACCAAGATTACTTTTAATGGTGGAGGCTAAATATCGCCCGAGGATATCTCTGAAATCCAAAGGCACTACAAGCAAGAACATTGTATTAACCTTTATCATACCACCCATTTTTCTGTCATTTGTTATATCATTTTCCTTGAAAATCTTATTAAAATTCTGCTTGGCAAGATTGCTATACATCAGATTTATGCTTTCATAGGAAGTGCTATTTTCACTCATTTATAACTCAGGTCGATACATTTGCTATGAGGTAAGCTTATCTTCAGAACAACTTACTCAATTTCTTCTTCCTGAAACACCACTCCATCCCAAATTTAATATCCTATATAATAAAAGTCTAATATGCAACTTGTCCCCTCAACGGGGACTTCCACGGCTCACTATGACGTGTGCTGACCACGAGGGGCCTGCGTGGAACATGGCAGGCATCAGCGCTGGCATTGGGCTGCAGTGAAGGAACGGTACTGCAGGGGGTGGTGGAGCAAGTGAGCAGACAGCGCCAGGCCAAGGAGGGTGTGAGCGGGGGCCTGATGGCCCCACTGATTGCCCCGCAGACGGCGACCCGGCGACCAGAGGTGGTGGTGGTGTGGTGGGGCGGGCCCGCCGTCTGGCTCCCAGGCGCTGAGGGAGCGGGCCCTGATCGATCCTTCCACAGACGGTGAACAGCAGTTGGTAGGCCCTGGTCACCCCATCGGGCTGGTATGGGAAACTGGGGGTGGGTGGTGGCAACCACCCTCTCCCAGTGCCCAGGCAGGGAGCTGCAACCTCTCACCAGCTACCTGGGCGTGGGGGTGACTGGGATGGAGGTGTGGTCATAATGTGGGGTGTCTGCTGAGCTCGCTCTCACTCCCCCTGCTACCCGCCCCCGGGACACCAGGTCTTGCACCGCAGAAGCCCCAGGCACTCGGGTGTTGGGGTCCTGCCAGGAACCCACCCAGCATTCACACAACCTCTTCCGAGTGAGCCGGGCCACAGCCACCTGGACCTCAGAGGCCAGTCGGGCTCCCTGTGGGTTCACGCAGGAGCTGGACTGTGAGGACAGCTGGGAGAGAGCATGCTGCCCACCCGGCTTCCATGCAGCTCTGCTGGGTGGCCCAGAGGCCCACGCTGCGCCCCGGCCCACAGCGTCCAGCGGTGCTCACCACATCTCCGAGTGGGGACTTGGGCACCATGACTCAGGCGGAGGGGGTTGCGTGGGGGTCTGGGGGCCCAGGTGCTGCCCAGGGCCCAGAGGTCAGCTGGGACCTGCCCTTCCATGCCAGATGCTCGCACTGCAATCGCCGGTCAGGCCTAGGGACTGCACTCGTGCATGATTTCGCGCACTAGGCCTCTAGTTTATTAATAAACCTAACTGCCTGTACTTAGCACCAACCATGCGTTTCTGTTGTGAGGATGCCAGCTTGTATGACTTCTTCTCAGAGTGAAAAATCAAACAATATTGGGCACAATCAGAATACCTAACAAATTGTTACTATACAATCTCCACAACATTGCATAATGCATTCTTGAATTTAAAACACTAAGACCCCAATTCCCTCAATAATAAGCAAACCAAGAACTTAAATGAGGTTCCCAAACAAATGCATGTATGCATTTAGGTTCCTAGAAATCCAGCCACCCCCTGACACATAAACGATGCTCATATGAACATGAGAAGCCCGGGGTCCAGCCCTGGCCGGTTCATCATGGGTGACTTCCTCTGAACTCAGCTTCATCCTCTGCACAGAGCAGGGCTGGGCCAGGTGCTTTGGTTCCCCTTCCAGAGTCAGATTTCTATGGACGGCTACCGGCCGCTATCTCTAATGTACTGACACGTTGTACCTTTGTTTTTTAATCTTCCACATTAAAATGTAATTGAGGATTGAATCTCCACTATCTAGCACTTTGCCTGAAAAATGCATAGAAGGAAGTCCATGAATATGCACAGGCCTGAGCACTTCGCCAAAGCTATTTAAGCATAGCCAGGTCTCTAGAACTATTTCAAAACACTGTAACTCTAGCTTTAGCACACCACAATGTTAGGTGTTCAGCTGCTAACAATGCACACAGATGAAAACTTGGCCAGGGTTAGAACTCTCCATTTGATTAGAATATTGGAAAGAGGGTGCAAGTATATTTATCTTGGGCAAAAGAAATATTTGCATTTCATATTTTAGCTAAAATTTCACCAAGAAATCAGACACTTGGTTCATCCTTAATACCCAATGTTAAAGTGACCCTGTGCAAATGCTATGGACTGGACATTTGTGTCCCCTCAAAATTCATATGCTGCGGCTCTAATCGCCAAGCTGTGGTTTTTCGAGGTGGGGACTTTGGGAAGTAATTAAGTTTGGGTGAAGTCACAGTAGCGGAGCCCTTGATGTGGCTAATGCCCTTATGAGACCAGAGCTCTCTCTTTCCACTACGTCAGGACACAGCAAGAAGGCAACAGTGCAGACCAGGAGGAAGATTCTCACAAGGAACCAAACCTACTGGCACCTTGATTTTGGACTATTCGGTCTCCAGGACTGAAAAAAATAAATACATAAATTTCTGATTGTTTAAGCCACCCAGTCTATGGTCATTTTGTTGTAGTGGCCAAACTCAGACAGCAGGTTACTGTGGTCTGTTCACAAACAACCCAGAATCTCATGTTAAAAGATTCAGGGTCAATAATGAATTCTTTTACAATGTAATTAAAGAGTAAGAACTCTAACAGTATAATGATAAGGAGGGGCCGCATGGAATACTGATACCAGTTGCAGAAATAACCAATTCTAGGCAGCCCACAACCTCGATAGATTTATTCAAAGGCCAGGATATTTCTAATCCAAAGCAGGAGTTTCCCGGGTTTGCCACTGAAGGGGTCAAACTTCTCCAGGTTGGGAACTATGTCTTTTTCATTTATTTTTTATTTTTTCCCTTTATTGATTAAGGTATTACAAATGTGTCCTTATCCCCCTGTTGTTCCCCCATCCCCTCCTCATACCCTCACCCCCTGGTGTCTGTATCCATTGGTTATGCTTATATGCATGCATACAGTCCTTTGGTTGATCTCTCCTCCTTAACTCCACCCTCCCCTGCCTTCTCTCTAAGGTTTGACCATCTTATCTGTGCTTCTCTGTCTCCAGATCTATTTTTGTTCATCAGTTTATGTTGTTCATTATAATCCACAAATGAGTGAAATCATGTGATATTTATCTTTCTCTGACTGGCTTATTTCACTTAGCATAATGCTCTCCAGCTCCATCCATGCTGTTGCAAATGGTAGGAGTTCCTTCCTTTTTAGAGCAGCATAGTATTCCATTGTGTAGATGTGCCAACGTTTTTTAATCCACTCATCTGCTAATGGGCATGTAGGCTGTTGCCAAATCTTAGCTTTTGTAAATTGTGCTGCTATGAACATATGGGTGCATATATCCTTTCTAATTGGCATTTCTGGGTTCTTGGGATATATTCCTAGAAGTGGGATCACTGGGTCAAATGGGAGTTCCATTTTTAGTTTTTTGAGGAAACTCCACATTGTTCTCCACAGTGATTGCACCAGTCTGCATTCCCACCAGCAGTGCACGAGTGTTCCTTTTCCTCCACATCCTCTCCAACACTTGTCATTTGTTGATTTGTTGATGATAGCCATTCTGACAGGTGTGAGATGGTACTCATTGTCATTTTGATTTACATCTCTTGGATGATTAGTGACTTTGAGCGTGTTTTCATATGTCTCTTGGCCTTCCTTATGTCTTTCAAAAAGTATCTATTGAGGTCTTTTGCCCATTTTTTTATTGGATTGTTTGTCTTCCTTTTCTTAAGTTGTATGAGTTCCCTGTGAATGTTGGAGATTAAGCCCTTATCAGAGATATCGTTGGCAAATATCTTCTCCCATGCGGTGGGTTTTCTTGTTGTTTTGTTGATGGTTTCTTTTGATGTGCAGAAGCTTTTTATTTTGATGTAATCTCATTTGTTTATTTTCCCTTTACAGTGGGGCCTTGACTTACGAGTGTCCCAACTAATGAGTTTTTTGAGATATGAGCCGTCTCCTGGCCGATTTTTTGCTTTGAGTTGTGAGCTAATATTCGGGTTACAAGCCAGATTCAGATACCCCACCACTAGTTGGCCCAGCGAACATCACAGTGAACGCCACAACATCAGCCCAGCATCACATGTCTCACTCATTCACTTTAAGATTTGACATACGAGTAATTTGAGTTATGAGGTTCGTCACGGAACGGATTAAACTCATAAGTCAAGGCCCCACTGTAGTTTCCATTGTCCTAGGAGTGGTATCAGTGAAGAAATTGCTTCAGCATATGTCTGAGATTTTGCTGCCTTTGGATTCCTCTAATATTTTTATGGTTTCCCATCTTACGTTTAAGTCCTTTATCCATTTTGAGTTTATTTTTGTGTATGGTGTAAGTTGGTGGTCTAGTTTCATTTTTTTTTTTGCATTTGTCTGACAAAATGGGAACTATGTCTTTTTATTGCTCACTCTGAATGCTGCTGTAAAAAAATACATTAAAAATATACACTGTTTAGTAGTATTTTGGTTGTATCAAGTCACACCAGGCAGCTTTCAACCTCTGATTTGTTTAACTTCATACTTACTACAGAGAATATATTAGCTTTGTTACACACAGTAGGTTTTCTTGAAACACTGAGAAAACAATGCAAGTATCAAGGGGTGTGTGTGTGTGTGTGTGTGTGTGGTTGAAAAATGAGAAATCCAGTTAAACCTCTTCAAGAAGAAATATTATTATTTAAATAATATAAAGGGCTCATCAAAATAAAGTACAACCAAATTATATGTGACCTGGTATAGGGAGAAGATGCTTCATGAATTAGAACAGCTACTTGCCCATTTACTTTGACTTTTCATATCTGTTTGTCTCTCTCTAACTCTCCTTCTGTCTTTCAACTTTGCCCATCATTTTCTCTCTCTCTCTCTCTCTCTCTCTCTTTCTGCCATCTTTCTGTTAATTCTAGCTGCTTAAGTTATATGGTAGGCGCCCTTCAGACATACACTATACATTTAATGTTTCCTGTGGTTTTGAAATGTTTTATCACTGGTTAATCTACAATGAAACATCTACCTTAGCATTAAAAATGGAAAAGATGATTTTTAAAAATTAGTCTTACTTTTCCTCAGTCTGTTTGTATAATAATTCATATCAGTTTGACTTAGGGTTTTCAAATAGCCACATATTTCTGTAACATTGCAAAAGGTGATGCTGTTTTCTGTAATTTTCTGAAATAAAGTGTTTATTTTGTAATATTTATAATAGCTAACTGATTTGAAGTGAGACCAGAGAAAGAAAAATAAACTTGTGAGTGCTGTAATTTATTTTGAACAGAAACAGGATTTATTGAATGATGTAGTTTGACTCACTGCATATACAACTATCATTAGGAAACAATGCAAATCAAACACATTATTGTACCATGTAAAATTAAGGTGGCAACATAGATAGCCAAGAAAGCATATTCCAAGTTTAATGGCTCCTATTTATTTATTTATTTTTATTTTCTATTGTTGAAAGTATTACAGATGTCTCCTCTTTCTCCCCACTGCCCTCCTCCACCCAGTTCCCACCTCATCCCAGTCCTTCACCACACTGTGTCAGATAAAATTTTTGGTTAATCTCTTCCTGCCCTCTGTCCCCCCTTCCTTCTGAAATTCATTAGTCTATTCTATGTTTCCATGCCACTGGTCTTATTTTATTTGTTCAGTTTATTTTGTTCATTGTATTCCACATATAACTGAGATCATGTGATATTTATCTTTCTCTGATTGGCTTATTTGCTTAGCATGATAATTTCCAGGTCCCTCCATACTGTCTCAAAGGGTAATATATCTCCTTTTACACATCTGCATAGCATTCCATGGTGTAAATATACCACAGCTTTTTATCCACTCATCTACTGATGGGCACTTGGGCTGTTTCCAGATCTTAGCTATTGTAAATTGCGCTGCTATGAATGTAGTCAGGTGCATATAGTCTTTCTGATTGCTGTTTTGGGATTCTTAGGATATATTCCTAGAAGTGGGATCATTAGGTCAAATGGAAGTTCCATATTTAAGTTTTGTAGGAAATTCCACACTGTTTTCCATAGTAGCTGCACCAGTCTGCCTTCCCACTAGCAGTGTACCAGGGTTCCCTTTTCTACACATCCTCACCAGTACTTGTTGTTTATTGATTTATTGATGGTGCCATTAATGACTCCTTTTATCACACCTAATTCTCTGGCTAGTTCTATAAGCAAGGGTTTTCACTCTCTATATCCAGAAACACTTCATGGTCTTAGATAAAAATGTATCACAAATAACCTGTTGCTGGGTGAAAAGGTAAAAGGATTAAGAAGTACAAATTGGTAGTAACAGAATGGACATGAATGTAAAGTATAGGGAATATAGTCAATAATCTATCTATACTAATAATAGAGGAATATGCAAATTGTCCAGGATGCCATCACAGTAATGACTGAACAGCAGGCTGTGTGGGGCAACAAGGCCAGCAGGATGTTAGTGACGGACAACCAAACGACTGAACAGCAGGCTGCGTAGGGTGACCAGGCCAGCAGGGGGGGGGGCAGCTAAGGGCAACCAGGCCGGCAGAGGGGGAAGTTGGGGATGACCAAGCTGGCATGGGAGGCAGTGAGGTGTGACCAGGCCAGTGGGTGAGGCAGTTAGGGGCAACCAGGCTGGCAGAGGGGGGCAGTTGGGGGCAACCAGGCCAGCAGGGGAGACAGTTTGGGGCGACCAGGCAGGCAGGCAGAGGCGGTTAGGGATGATCAGGCTACCAGGCAGGTGAGCAGTTAGGAGCCAGCAGTCCTGGATTGTGAGAGGGATGTCCAACTGCCGGCAGTCTGACATCCCCCAAGGGGTCCCCGATTGGAGAGGGTGCAGGTTGGGCTGATTTATTTTGGCTCATGTGTCCCATGCATGAATTTTGTGCACCGGGCCTCTAGTATTATAATAACTAAGTATGGTGCCAGATGGGTTCTAGATTTATCAGGGTGACCACTTAGTAAATTATATAATGTCCAATCACTGGCTTATATACCTGAAACTAAAATATTGCATGTCAACTATAATTAAAATATAAGTTATTTAAAGTAAAAAACAACAAACAAGTAACGTGTTGCCAACAATTACAAAAAATGTATAATTGATTGCATTTTAAGGAAATTAGAACAGATTATAAAGTTTATCCCTACAATATCACACATGTTCCCAATTTGCTTGCTTTTTGTGAGAGCAAGAGAAATGGTTGGAGTCTCCAGAGGAAAAGAAAACAGCATTTATTGAAAACCAGGACCAGGGTACTTATTTAAAATTACATAAAAGTAGATATGTAGACAAAGTAAAAGGCTATGGAAATTATTAAAGACTAGAGGCCTGGTGCACAAAAATTTGTGCACTCAGAGGGGTCCCTCAGCCTGGCCTGTGCCCTCTCACAGTCTGGGACCCCTCGGGGGATGACCGCCTGCTGTCTTAGGCCCGCTTCCTGAGGGATTGGGCCTAAGCTGGCAGTCAGACATAACTCTGGCAGCCTGGGAGCCCTTGGGGGATACCCACTTGCCAGCGGGGAGCAGGCTTAAGCTGCAGTCGGACATCCTTAGCGCTGCTGAGGAGGCAGAGAGGCTCCCACTACCACCGCTGTGCTGGCAGCCATCAGCCTGGCTTGTGGCTGAGCAGAGCTCCCCTGTGGGAGCACACTGACCACCAGGGGACAGCTCCTGCATTGAGCGTCTGCCCCCTGGTGGTCAGTGTGTGTCATAGTGACCAGTCATTCCCAGTCATTCTGCTGTTAGGGTCAATTTGCATATTACCCTTTTATTATATAGGATAATGGGATTCACCTTGATATTTTTTTTTATTTATGGGCATCTATACTTTCTAATTTTCCAACAATAAAAATACATTGCCTGTAGTAGAGGCTGTTGATTTTTGCAGTACATCTATGTGCTCATGTACATTTCTCACCTCACCTGCATCAGATCCCATGAGGTCATGTGACTCTCTCCGCAATCAGACCGTAGAAGAAAGAATGTGGCACTTCCTGGACTGGCTGTGCTTTCCATTGTGCTCCCTCCCATTTGTGCTGCTAGAAACCTAGGGTCTCCGGTCCCTGCTCGGAGAAAAGACTCACTGGATTTGCATCAAATTGTAATATGAGCAAGAAATAAACCTTTTCATGTTAAGCCACTGAGATTTTGGGGTTTATTTGTTTCCACAGGATACTATCCTGAATAATGCATTTGTGTAAGTTTTAATATTTTTTTATTTAACGTTCATGAGTTCACTTGAGGCTGATATAATTATTTTTATATTACATATGAGGAAGCTGAAACTTAGAGACACTGAATAACGTGCCTAAATAGGAAATGATTGAGCTGGAATTTAAATCCAGCTTCCACTTGAACTGTTTGGTGTGTTTGTTTTTATTTATTTTTTTTACTTAAACTATTCCTTTATCATATCACATATAATGTGACTTGCATGTGAATAGTGCTACCATTTTTGCATCAAGTCTCCCTGTTATGTAAGCCCTATCATTTGGCCCTATTGTTTCCAGTGTATCCCTGCCATGACCATCCTCACTGCATAACTAAACCTCTTACTCTATGAGGACAACCCCAACCTCGCCAGTTCAGAGTTAAAGGTACTATAATGTGCTTCTAATATTTGGCAGAGAGCAATCTATCCTCTAAGAAATCCCCAATGAAAAATGGAAGGTAATTGGGAACAAATAAGTGGCAGAAGCCTGTTGGGCTATGTGATGGTTCTGAAGGGACTCCAGGGTCCTTTATCGGACACATGAGCCAAAATAAATCTTGAGAGCCCATCATGTAGAATAGGCATATGGACCTAACATCAAGAGAATCTGCAATGTGGGTTGGTTTTCTTGTAATAGAGATAGAATTGATATCATTGTAATTAGCTAGTTAATAATAGGAAAGGCCAGATATTGTAGGCATGTCATTTGCGCAGCTTTACCAGGAAGCTACAACTTTTCACTCCCGGCCGGGGGTGGGGGTGGAGGGGAGTCCAACAAAGGGAAGATAGAGCATGCCCAGTAAAGTTGGAGGGACTATGGAAGGTGCTTGCTGTCCCTCACACATAGGAACAGAAGTCATTGGCTAGAATGGGCATGGCCACTGAAAGTGTGTAAATTTGGGGATACATAATCCCCTAAACAGAATAATTTGCTGTCTTGGTTCCTCTGGTCCTCTTGGGACTCTTGTTGTTCAGGCCACGCTCTCTTGGTTTACTTGCATTTGCCCTTATGGCCCACGCCATGCGACCCCACACACAATGGACTAATGGGCAGCTAGCCTGTTGCTGTATTAGACTATGCAAATATGGAATGGAAACCCTGGACACTGGCTCTGATTTCAGCTCTACTGAAACCCCAGCTACATCTTCTATAACTTGACTAAGGAAAATGGGACTTTGGAAACCCAGCAGTATAACTCCACAGTAATAAAGCTTTCTAGTATGTCTCCTCCTTCCTGTGGGGACCTCCAGAAATGCTTATTCCAGTGGTACCACAAAAACCACCCCTGGCAGCAACTGGGGGAGACAAGGCCCACTCCCCTCTGATAACAGAATGATAATCATTTCTCCCCATGTTTTCTCTTATAGTCAAAGCTGTGTATTTTCAAGAATATTTTACATGGCTCCTTACTACTGGTCTTACTTGGGAAAGTCCCTCAAGTTGAATAACATTAGTAAATATGCAGTCTATCAATCCTATCACCAAAGTTTAAATACATATTGATACAACTGTATAGAATTTTTTTAAAGGGAAAAATATTTTTAAAAATTTAGCCCCGCTGTTCGGCTCACTAAATTTTAATAGCATCCCCTGTATTTTTGGGACATAAAATGCAGTTTAAGCTTGACCAGGTCTATGAAACTGTTGTTCAAAACCTAGATTATTATCCCAAATTATAGGGAACTGGTGACTTTAATGGTAAAAACTCTATTTATGCCTAGGAAAGAGTACTAAAACCAAGATGATGTTCTCTGAGTAGGTTCTACGACAAATATTTGAATATGTTGTAGATTTACAAACATAAGAAAATCAAATCTCTAACCAAAGAGAGTATATGCATACATGCATAACCCATGGACACAGACACAATAGTGTGGTAAAGGCTGGGGGTGGGGAGGCAGGAGCAGAGTGGAGAGGGGTCAGTGGAGAGAAAAAGGGGACATTTGTAATACTTTCAACAAAAAAGATAAAAATTTTTAAAAATGAAATCTTATGTGGAAAGGAATCAGAAGACGAAATAAAAATATAAGAAAATGTACAGTAATTACTATCTTGCAAATAACCTCAGACTCTCAAAAATACATCTGTATCACGTAATCATGTGACAATGGCTTTTCAAAATCTCTAGAGATATTTTAAAAATTCATTTCTCCAGCACATTTGTTTCTTATATATTGAACTAGAAAATATAGAAACTAGAGCTTAGCCAGAGTTCCTAGAAAATATAGAAACTAGAACTTGGCTTAAGTCTTCATGAATGCTTTGGTTTGAGTTTTAGGGTTGTCACATTTATTCATATATATATTCTATATACATGATGTCATGAGTTTTATTTTCTGTTTAAAGACTTAGTGAAATGCAAAAAGAGATTATGCCAATATTCACGCTGTCAAAAGTAATAACCCTTTTCTTATTTTCATTACCATTTATTTTGTGTCAAAATTATTGCTACTGCAACATGTGGAAGAAAATGTTTAAGAAAGGTCCAGAGAAGTTTATCAAGCAGACATATGAGCCCATAATAAATTCATCAGATAGGTGTTCATCTTGGGCATGGTCATCTTTTTGTCAAGGTAATTCAAATTTATTCTAATATATTTTTGCATGTATTGTTATTAATTAAATATATAAGAACATTTAGTCATTGTAACAGGAAAATCTTCAAGCCACAGAACAGATGTAGTCATGCAAATAACTACAATGACCACAAGGTGGCAAAGTATACAAATCTACTTCATTGAGATGGGATCTTCCTGGAGAGAAAATGTCTTTCAGCATCGGGGTGAGAGGGGGTTGGCTTCTTTTATCATTGTCTGCAAAATTACACTAATTTCTCAAAATTTGGTAATTACTCCAAATTCCTAGTTCTTTAGATGAGTGTATGTATCATGTCACTATTCTAATTTATTATAAGTTTTTTTTTCTTTTAGAGACAAACTGAATTCCTTAAATCCTAAGTGTGCATTTTAAAGGCAAAATTATTGGGTCCCTCTCCTCCATGTTAAATCCATTTGAGATGTATACATGAGTCATTTGGAAAGTGGGCGGTATTGCTACACAAATTCAGAACCATGATGTGATTATATGATTAGTGCTAGTTATCACAAAATTACAGTTATTTATATTTCAAAAATTTTTGGTTTAGAGAAGAGAGATTATAAGACTTCTTAATATAGTTGTTCACAAAACTCTATGTTCTCTTTTCCTTTATACACTTTGAGTGATCAGCCCGTTTTCAGTGACGGAATAGATAATACTCTCAAATCTTCATCTGAAGCCCTGGCTTCCTGAGTCCTAAACCAGAAAAGCTAAACTAGCCAGCTGGATGTGCCATATACCAATTGTATTTAAGATACATAAAACTGACCTCATTATCTTCCTCCCCAGATGCCTGCTCCTTGCATCTGATTTCTCTTCTGGTAATCCCATGGACTGTGACAGCCAAGTCAGACACCTGGGGCAACTTAATGTCTTTTCTTTGGTTCCCTGGATGCTTCATGGTCTAGATCAGTGATGGCGAACCTATGACACGCGTGTCAGAGGTGACACGTGAACTCATTTTTTTGGTTGATTTTTCTTTGTTAAATGGCATTTAAATATATAAAATAAATATCAAAAATAGAAGTCTTTGTTTTACTATGGTTGCAAATATCAAAAAATTTCTATATGTGACACGGCACCAGAGTTAAGTTAGGGTTTTTCAAAATGCTGACACGCCGAGCTCAAAAGGTTCGCCATCACTGGTCTAGATCCTGCCCACTTTTAGGTCTCAGGCTCTGCCACTCTTCCAGGCCCTACCTCAACCTTTCCATGTTCTCTCGCCCCTGCACGCCTTTGCTCATGCTATCTGGAAACTTTTGACATAATGTATTAACTACCGTAGACCATTCATATTTTTCTGCTTGTCAATTCCACTTTTTAAAAAGAAAATCATCAAAAAGTTGGTTTGACATTTATAAAAATGTTATTTGTCATAGCAAAAAAACAAACAAACAAGCAAACAAACAAAAAGCAAACCTCAGACAATAGAGAAATAGTAAAAATAAATTACATTAAAACTCTAAAAATGTTGTGCAGCTATGTTAACAGTATTTAAAATAATGTTATAATTGAGAAAAAAATGTTTGTTGTGTAACATTAAGTTTAAAAAAAGTTGGGAGGGTGGTGTTGAGAAGACTTGGGAGCCAGGACACCTGGTTCATGTCACTTCTTCACTACAAGTTATTTATTCTTTGCTTCTCAGTGTTCTCATCTGTAAAATGGAAAAGGTAATAATAAAACTGTTATGAGGATTACATGAGTTAACACTTGTAAAGTGGTGATGGTGGCTGACAAAAAGAAAGTACTTAAAAAAGTCTGCTAATGTCATTGCTCAGGACTGGCGTTGCGATTATTTTTCTGGTGACTATGGAACCATTTGATATCCCATGTTGATAATTGTTTTGATCCATAGCCCTTGATTAATTCCCCATGCTGATGTGGTCTCAGGAAAATGATGAGGCAAATTATTAAACCAAGTTAAAATCATTCACCTTTGGTCTAAATAGGATACTCCCTAGAGAAATTGTTTATAATTCAATAGAACACATTTGTTACATTTCAGCAAATGAACTGTTAAAGCATAATAATCTCCTCAGAGAAAGGTCTTGAAAAGATTAGCCTTAAACCCAACACTCTAACAAAGCAAGGTTTAATATTCTAGCTTTTGTTCTTTCAATAGAAAATATGATACACTTTTTCCAAATGAATATTAATGAACATAATTAAAGGCACATTATGACAGTCTACTGATTTACTCTAAAGGTGGCTAAGAATTCTTTAGATCAAAACCTAACTTAGACAAGTAGGTATGAAATGCTTCATGTTTCTGGTGTTAATTATCTTCTGATATAAAAAGTAATTAATTTTAGTTTCCTTTAGTTGGTTAGGAAAAACATATTCTAATATACCTGTAATATTGTAGTCAAGATTTAAGACTTTAATATCCTCTTACCATTCTTAGGCTCATCAAACCAGGACTTCTTCTAGAATATGGAGTAGTTACCTATCTGCTGTGATATAACTCCATACCATTATCCATGGACAAATAGTAACAGCCACATTCATTAGATGTTTACTGCACACCCAACAGTTAACTTTTATAACTTCACTTTATGCCCTAGCTGTTTTAGGAAATAGAAAGTGTTCCCAATCCCAATCTGCAGAAAGGCTTACAAAATGTCCAAAACTCCTGGACGTGATTATTTGGGGGAACTAAAGGCTAGGTTCTACATTTGGGACAGGGAAATAAAAAACATTTTTTGCAAGCAGGAAGAATATCATACTACCCCCAAGATTTCCAGGAAATCCTGGATGAAACACTGTTTCCTACCTTACAAAGAACATTTATTTAATTTTTACTGGACAGTGTAGATCAAGTAGACTAAAAAACTTGAATGTATTCAGGCAACTGATATTGAACGCTATAAACCAACATTGATGGACTAGTTCACAGACTGTGATGTGTATAACTAATACTTATGTTTATTTTCTATATTTTTACTAATTCTTATCAATATTTTAATTAGAACAAATTGAAACATTTATACATCTCAGTTTTCCAATTCTGTAAATACTTTTCTTTTTACAATACTGATATGTTGATCAATTAGAATGAAAAAAAAAAGAAAGAAAAAAGTTTGAACAAATTTAGAGGTTTTTCTTATTAAATGCGATGTAAAACTTTATCATAAGGAACACAATCTCCACACTATAGACAGTTCTTTTCTCTAAAAACACATTGTGTTTATTGCAATATATTATCTTACATTAAGATCTAATTCTAGATACTTAAGGGCATCTCCAGAGAAGTTGGTTGATTGCCATGTTTAATGAGACATCAACGTTTATATAACATGCGGGTGAAAAAATATTAGTAGAGTGTTAATTGAGCTGATTAGATTAAGGAGCAAGAGCTGTTTGTCACGGACTGAACTGAGTAATAAGGAAAATAGAGAACATGTGCGGGACACACTTGCCTCCACTCCTCCTGTTGTCCGCACCTCGCAAGGGTTGAGACCACTGGGCTCTCGTGCGCCAGAGGACCTCCAGCCCCTGAGAAAGCCAGGCTGGACCGTGCCTGGCTTCAGTGGTCTTCCCTGCTGCTGTAGCTTTGGGGCTTTTCATTATGGGACTGTAGGAACTTCCCCTCCAAGCCTAAAATATGAAGGAAAAGACAAGATACCTGTAAACACCAGCTTTCAGGCAGATTCGAAAGTGGCTCTGGGAACTTTCTCTAGGTCTCTGTCTCTTACAAACACAACCTTACTTGTGACTCAGGGCCTACTCTCTGGGATCTTTAAGTATCACTGATGAAAGAAAACCATGTCAGGAACTCTGTTCCAATTACGTTTGCCAGTGTTTTGTTTAAAGTGAGTACTTTACAAATTTGACCAAAGACATAAACTTGGAGATGCATGAAACTCAGTGAACCCTCAACAGGATAAATGTAAAGAAATCCTTGCCCAGAGACATAATCAAACTCCTGAAAACTAACAACAAGCAAACAAATTTGAAAGCTACCAGAGAAAAAGGAAACGTTTATGCATATGGGGAGATAACATTGAATGATGGCAGATTTCTTATCAAAACCCAGCTAGCAGCGAGCTGAAGGCAGTGGGACATTTTAAAATACTGAGATAAAAGAAATGTCAACCCAGAGTCTATATTCCATTAAGTTATCCTTCAGGCAAAATAAAGATATTCTCAGATGAAGGAAAACTAGAGAATTTGTTGCCAGCAGAAATGCTCTTTAAGAAATGGAAAAGGGAGTTCTTCAGATGGAATAAAAATGAGAATGGAAGGCAACTTGGAGTAGTGACAGTGAAAGATAAGGAACAAAAATAGTAAATATCAGGGCAGTGTAATAGACGTGTTTTCCCTTTAAGCTTTTTAAACCATGCATGATCATTGAAAGCAAAAATTGTAACAGTTTGATAGAGCTTTCAATAGACATAGATGTAATCATATTACAACTACAACATATAGAGGGGACGGTAAAGGGACCTATAAGATAGTAAAGTATTCCATCTGAAGTGTAAAATATTAATCTTAAATACACTGTGAAAAGTTATGTATGTATGTTATACCCCTTAGATCAACCCCTATCATAAAATTACAAAGAGATATAGTAAAGTCCTCAACATATAAACCAAAATGGAATGTTGAAAAACATATTCTAATAATTCAATAGAGGGCAGGAAAAGGGGAAAAAAAGTGAATGAAAAATCAAAAGGAATGAAAAGGGAAAACAAGATACCATGTTAGACCTAAAAAAAAAAAGAAGAAAACAATAATCAAATTAAATTTCAAAATGCTTGAACACACCAAATAAAACACAAAGATTTTCATGAATTTTTGAAAACCCAAGACTTAACTATATGATACCTATAAGAAACCCACATATATATTTATTTAAACTCATATATGTAAAGAAAAAGGGTGGAAAAACATATAGCATGCAAACAACAATCAGAAGGATATAAAGAACTGAACACCATCAACCAACAGCCCTTAGTTGATATTTGTAGAACATTCCACCCAACAATAGCAAAATACATGTTCTTTCCAAGTATATATGAAATATTCTCAAGATAGGCCATATTTGGTCATAAAACAAACCTTGACAAATTCAAGAGAATTGAAATCATATTGCCTGGTCATTATAGATTTAAGCTAAAAATCAATAACAGGAAGATAACTGAAAAATCTCCAAATACTTGGGAATTGAAGCACACACTTCTAAATAATCCATGGATGAAAAGAGGAAAACTGAGGGAAGTTAGAAAATATTTGGAACTTAACAAAAATTAAAATATAAGATATTAATATTTGAGTGATGCAGATAAAATAATGCTCAGAGGGAAATTTATAGCATTAAAATGCTATATTAAAAATAAAAGGGTCAAATCAACATCTTGAGATGCACCTTAGGAAACTAGAAAAAAATCCCAACGCAAGCAGAAACAAGAAAATAACAGATATTATCAATTAGTTTTAAAATAAAAAAGCAGAAGAGTATTGGTGAAGCTAAAAGCTGGTTCTTTAAAAAGATCAATGAAATTGATAAACTTATACTTGGACTAACAATAAAAGAAGAGAATAAACAAATTGCCAGAATAAGGAACTGAAGACAGAATATCACTACAGGCTCCTTATAGTAAAAGGATATTAAAAGAACAATACAAATAAATGTATGCCTAAATTTGACAACTTAGATACAATGAACCAATAAATAAATGCTTAAGATTGGGAAGGAGTATATAAAATTGTCTCTAGTGGCCGATGATTGACTGTGTAGAAATCCCAAGGAATCTACAAAAACTCCTAGCACTTCTAACTGCAAAAACATTGAATAGATACCTTAGCAAAGGAGATATGCTGATGAAAATAAACACATAAAAGATATTCAGTATCATTAGCCGTTATGGAAATGCAAATGAAAACCTTAATAACATACCACTATACACTGATGGAATGGTTAAAATAAAAATTTTTAAGAGTGTTAGCACATGCTAGTGAGAGCATAAAGCAGCTGAAACGTTTATACATTGCTGGTGGGAATTCAGAATGATACAGACACTCTGGAAGACAGTTTGTCAGTTTCTTATAAAGGTAATGAACACTTACCCAGCAATCCCACTCATGTGTATTTACCTTTGAGAAATGAAATTTACTTTCACACAAAAATATGTACACAATTATATATGGTAGCTCTATTAAAAAATCAACCCAAACAGAAAACAACCTAACTGTCCTGTAATAGGTGAATGGGTACATAGATTCATGCAGTGGAATACTACTGGCCGGTGTGGTTCAATTGGCTGAGCAAGGTTCCATGCACCATGAGGTCACAGTTTAGATTCTAGTCAGGGCACATGCCCAGGTTGCTCTATCCCTAGTAGGCGGTGTGCGGCCACAGGCCAATAGATGTTTCTATCTCTCCCTCTCCCTTCCTCTCTCTAAAATCAATGAAAACATTTTTTTTTAAAATGGAATGAACTATTTATAGATTCACACCACAACACAGATGCACCTTAAAGGCATTACACTGAGGAAAAGAAATCAATGTCTCACACTTTGTGATTTCATTTATAGGAAATTCTGAAAGAGCCTAATCAGTAGGATGGAGGGCAGATTCGTGTTTGTCGGGGTTAAATGTGGAAGAGTTTGACTACAAAGAGTATCATGAAGTTTTTGGAGAGGACTAAATTGTATCTTGAATGTGGTGGTAGTTTCACTGATCTATATGTGTAAAAATTCATAGAAAGGTACAAAAAAAAGGTTATATTTATTGTACATAAAATTTTAAATAATAAGTGAATCTGAATATTTTATTTCATTTGTTCATAATTTAATGTGCAACACTGGAAACAAACTGTATCATTGAATGTATCACTTTCCCTAGCTCAGAGATATATGTAGTTATTTTTTATTGCTGTGCTCATAGGATTAATGAGATGATGTTTGTGAAATGTTTTGAGTTCCTTAAAAGGAAGTTGCTATGCAAATATAAAGTGTTATTATCATTACCCAGGCACTATTTTTTCTTTTTCTTATATGAAGTTTATGATCATCTTCACTTTTCACATTATTTTTAATGAATTGTAACAATAAAATGTGGTAGCCAAGACATAAAATGAAGCACATGTGTTAATGAGGCTAAAACTTTGTAATTAGAATTTGAAACATCAGTCTGTTTAAAGATAATTGGCTCTCATGATTATTTCTCTATGCACACAAGCTGTAATTCTATGAAGTCCAAGTGTGGCTTATTCTGCAGTTTTGCCTACAGAGCATACTTCAAGTCAAGATCTCCTTTGAGATGTTATTAGCTTATCTGAGCATCTGAACAGAGGGAATTAAATATGAGGAAGAAATTCCCATGTGATAGTAAAAGAGTTCTCTAACAGTAAAGAAAGTTTAGTCAGTTTAATTTAGACTCTGCTTATATTACTTTTGTTTTTAAAGAAGGCCTTTTACCCTTTGTATGAACATCAACATGATTTAAAATAATAAATTCTTGAACTCCGAATACAAATTTTATTATCCCTTTCTTAAGTGCAAAATAAATAGTTTCGTAATTCCTCTTGACAAAAATCACCAATAGCTTCCTATTATTTTGGGACACAGTGTGAATTCTTCCTGTTTTTTTGAGGCTTGATATCCAGCTTTACTTAACCTGGGCAGTGTTATTCCCTGGGTCTACCTGCATGCTAGCCCTCTACTTCATCAGGAGCTTTTTCTCTATTCATATCAGGTTCATTCTCGCTTCTGTATCTTTACTCAAGTGATTTCTCCTGCAATTCTGTCTCAGTCTTGAGTGGTGAAAGGTACTGCAGAGAATCCAGTGTGTCTGAGATTTTGCACAAGACATATACATATCAGTCATACTCAGGTAGTATTTGAGAGTATTCCTTGTCTCTGTGGAAAGCAGTGGACTCAAGTAGTCAATCAATACTAGACAGTTATCTACCTTCAGGTGTGGAGACAAATTTATAAGTAGAAAACTAAAGTACTCTATTTGAATCTCCATAAAAATTGAAATCACTAGGTGTCCAAAGTTCAAGCTAAGCTCAAGCTCAGTCCTTAGAGCAAACCAGGCAAAATATTTCAAAAGAAAAGAAAAGATCCAAGGGTTTTAGTATATATATATATATATATATATATATATATATATATATATATATATATATATAAAACACAGCATACAATATAAAGAATATTCCATTCCCCAGAAAAGTGACACCTTAATTTAAAATCTTACCATTCCACTCAAGGTACAGAAAGGTTTGCAGCAAATGTTCACACTTTTCAGCAGAGAGTAGCTGGTAGCCCAGATTTCACTTAAAGAAAGCATTTATAGTCAGAAGTTCCAGAACACGAAGGAGATCCAGGGAAAGAGGTGACTTTTCTTTTTTTTCAAAACAGAATTTACCCCAGACAATTAAAATGTATGCATCATTGACACCTTACTGACATTCAACTTAAACCATGCCTTCATGAAATCTGTGGTTAGATGAGTTAGAACCCATCTTGTCCAGCTTCGTGCCTTGTTATAGAAATAAGAGGTGAACTTCAAAGAGGTGAAAATTGTTTCTGTCTAAGCCCTGAAATTTGTATCTATGGCTCAGAAATCTGTGGGGTACATAGAATTCTTATAGAATAATGAGTGCTTTATTAATTTTTGGATCCCACAGCTTTTGTGACACCAAAAATAAGAATTTATCTTGTAGATAACTGGGAGTAGAGTTTTTTAAGATTTCAGAACATTGTGAGTACAATGATGAAAACACTTTTGGAGAAGATAAGTCTAGCAGTGGTGTGTAAAGAAGTAGATAGGAGGGAAGAGATCCTGAAAGAAAAAAAAATTATGCTTAGAAGAAGCCTTACAATACAATTTATTTGAAGGTTAAGAAGGTAATAGTGATGTTAAATGTGTTAAATTTAAGTCATGGTGGGACCTCTAGATATATTCTATAAATTCATGGAGAGATGAAATTGGGTTGTTTTGAGTCTGAGGTGGCCAAAATGGATTTATGAGTGCTAGCTAAAGTAATAGTTGAATTCATGGAAATAAATCATATCTGGAAAAATATTTAGCCCTAACCAGTTTGGCTCAGTGGATAGAGCGTCAGCCTGCAGACTGAAGGGTCCCAGGTTCGATTCCAGTCAAGGGCATGTACCTTGGTTGTGGGCACATCCCCAGTGGGAGGTGTGCGGGAGGCAGCTGATCAATGTTTCTTTCTCATCAATGTTTCTAACTCTCTATCCCTCTCCCTTCTTCTCTGTAAAAAATCAATGAAATATATTTTTTTTTAAAAAAAAGAAAAACATTGAAAGAGAAAACTCGGGAAAAGCATATAAAAGTAGGGGAGAGGAAGAAATCTGTTGAGCTGCAACATATGCCAATGATTTGGCTAAGCAATTTAAATGCTTACTTTACCTAGATATCCTGATTGCACCCTAAAATATGTATTACTGCCATTCTAATTCTGAGCAGACGATAGATAGAGTAGTTTGTCTATGTTCACTCAACAAGGCTTGAGTTGGTTATTTGGATTTATGCCTGTTAAGCTTCAAAGTTCATGCCCTTCTCAGTAGCCCATCAAAACAAAGGACACCAGAGCAGGAAGGTCATGGGCAATATGGGCAGCGACCGCAGCTGTCTTCTTATGCTATATTCCCAGAACTTAGAAAGTGTCCAAAATAGTGGCTGAATGACTAAAAACTACTAAGTATAACCTACTGATGGCTTCATTAATGTCTGAGGCCAAGTATACACTAAAAAGTTTTATATGCATGGTTGTATTTAACCTCTCACAACACCCCTGGAGATGACCATATGGGAGATGACCAGCTTTCACGGTCACCCAGAAGTCAAGCCAAAGTTAGTCTGTCTCTACATTTGGGTTTCTGACCTCTATCCTACATTGAAAAAAAATCCCCCAATTTTGAGTTAGAGTTCACTGATGATTCATGTGAGAAGAGATTCACTGACGATAAAAATGAAGATTGTATTCCAATGGCTATAAACACAGAAGCCAAAGGACAAATAATGAGAGATTTGTTGGCAAAAGAAAGAAAGCGATTAGTTGTTTGCTGGAAGAAGCAAGTTCCAACTTGATTTGTTTACGTATATTATTTTGTTGAAGGTGGAAAGCTGAGTTTGTTTTGAGACAAAGGGTAATTTGTTGGTGGAACCATACAGAGCAAAGACAATTGGGGGTGTGGTTGTGGAGTTTGAAAGAGGCAAGAAAGAATATGAAGTCAGGTAGAAGGGTTGCGTTACTCAGCCTTTAAGGAGATTAAAAACCATTCTTTATCTGAAACGGCATGAAAAGTTTGGGCCGGTAGAAAGAAACAAGTCAAACCGGAGGGACAAAAGAGCAAAGAAGCTCAAGATGTCAAGGAAAACATGCAGGAGGGTTACCACTAGTGCCAAATTTTTGTACGTGGAAAAACACTTTGGCACAGCTAAAGGTTTGAAGGCTCAGGTGGCCACACCTGCACCCACATGCCTTGCTATGCAGGTAGGGAATGTTTTTTACCCATTGGGGTCCAGGGAGTCATGCTGTCCAGACACTCAGAGCCCAAAAGAAGGAGAAAAGGATAAAATAAACATTTACATAAGATGTTTTGTTTTTGCTCTAGTTGGTTTGGCTCAGTGGATAGAGCATCAGCCTGTGGACTGAAGGGTCCCGGGTTCGGTTCCAGTCAAGGGCACATGCTCAGGTTGTAGGCTCGATCCCCAGTAGGGGGTGTGCAGGAAGCAGCTGATCTATGATTCTCTCTCATCATTGATGTTATATCTCTCTCCCTCTCCCTTCCTCTCTGAAATCAATAAAAATGTATATTTAAAAAAATATGTTTGGTTTTCACAAGTTAATTAAAATTTACTGATAATTTTGTAGCTCACCATGAGAAATCTGAATAAATGAGAAAACTTAGAATTCTCTGAATATTTTCTCCTAATTTATCTCTGGGATTTTTTTTTATTATAATAGATTATATGAGTTTTTAAGGTTTTTGATTAACTTTCTACAGATAGTCTTCAAATGAGGTTAATATTGTTATCTCTGGGAACTTTCAGAATAGTGGAGTGAGAAGCTCAGTAAATATTTTCCTAAAGAGCAATGATATAACCAGCAAATTTTTCCAAAACAACCATTTTAGGACTTTGGAAATTGGCCAAGGGCATACAATGAATTTTATTCAGGAAAAAATAATAAACCTTAGTAAGAACAATGGGAATCTGTGGCATTTTAGCCTGTCTCCATCCTCTCCCATCGCCTCAGCTCTGTGACAAGGTAGTTCTACGAGGGTGGGGAAGGCTGGGAAAATCCTGGAGTCTTACTGATAGAGGGAGGCACACTTGATTTGGAGCTGAACATGGAAAAACCCATTTCCAGGGTTATTGTAAAAAACAATACCAATCTCAACAGTGAACAATCATGGGAGGCCAGTGTTAAAGCTATCCCGAAGTTCCAATGCTAATTGAGGTAATGAGAAGACTGGTAGAACTACCAAAAATTCTTTAGGGAGATACTGACAAGGTATCTGCACATCCCTGGTGGCTGAGAGGCTACATGTATGTCCAAAGCTGTATACACACATTCAGAAGAGACAGAGCCTTAGGCATCTACTCTTCACCTGGTTGAATGTAAGACTTTGAACATACAGAGAGATCTGGGGGAAAGGAAACTTATTATCTGGTCAATCCTAACCCGCACTCAGATCCATCAGCAAAGGTTAGATGACTTATGGGCTCATGGTGCTGAAATTAAACACAATCTCTGATCTATCGCCATCAGATCACTAATTTATGCTGACCCAGATGTGGCCTCTAGGAAGCCAGGCTTAAGAATAAAAAAACCCCACACACACTCAAACTAAAGCTGAGCAGTGACATCAGCAGCTGCACACTTCGGGGAGGCAGGATCTAGAGAACTCATCCTGCAACGTTACTGAACAAACAGCAGCCGCCACCACCATGGGGAAGGGTGGAGCAGGTCATAATGCAGAGTTGCTGCAATATATTAAAACACCCAGTTTTCAACAATAACAACAAAAATATAAGGCATGAGGGGAGACAGGAGTGTGATGCATGCACAAGAAACAAGGGCTGTCAATGGAAACTGTCTCCAGAGGGGATGAACAGGAGTTAACCAGGCAAGGGAATGGCAGGGAGGGGGCAAGGGAGGGGGAGAGAACAGTTCCAGGTGAAGGGAAAGGCTGAGATGAAACAGCTCGTTCTCTTTTGGCAACTGAAAGCAGTAGGCTCTTTTCCACGGACCTAGTGTATCTTCAGAAACCAGTACTTGGTTCCTTAAAAGAGGTCAAAACAAACAGTGTGCAAAACCTAATCACTCCTGAGAGGTAGTCAGACTTAACATTGAGTGGATAATGGATGCAGCGAGGAGACAGATGGCTTTCTCATCCTCGATGCTGTACTTACTTTACACAAAGTAATGGCTGACCATATAGTTCTCAAAACAGTCTCCAAGCACAAAATGCAAAGACCATCTCTTCCTCAGGAATAATGGACATATCAAAAGAACCATTCATCAAAAAATTTTTTTTTACTTCTTTATTGTTTAAAGTATTACATATAGTATTACATCTCTCCTTTTCCCCCCATTGGCCTCTCCCCGGCCACCCCCAACCCCCCAGCACATGCCTTCACCCCCCTGGTGTCTGTGTCCATTGGTTATGCTTATATGCATTCTCAGCACTGTCCTCTTGCTTAGGACAAAAGCAAGACCGGTAGCAACTTGTTGTGATGGTTCGGGATTTATGGAGACCAGTAATGTTTACGACATCTTGAGTGGGCTGTTAATGTACTTGTTTAAAGAATATTGTCTCTGTGACCATGACAGAGGACACACCTCTCTGAAACATGCTTCTGTCATTTCTCTTATTTTTGTCAGAATCAGATGTTTCTGTGTCAAAAACGTTGGCCTGTCTCTTATATTAAACACAGACTCCTGACCCATTCATGTCATGTAATACTATCATCTAGCACTGCTGTGAAGTCTGGACTTTATTGATGATGGTGAGCTTGAAAAGTGGGTGCTGATTGAAACTGGATTCTTTGTAGCATCACTGATATTCTGGGTGAAAGAAAGTGGCATGACTTTCAGTGGCCCACTTTTTTCTGAACACTGGCAGCTACCTTCGCGTTCCTGTCCTTAATGACTGCAGAACGGTGTTGTCACACAGGGATCCTTCTGACACAGCTACTCTGAATGGAGCAGGAGAGTCACATTTGTTACAAACTGCTGGGAGAGTTACCAAGGCTGAGTCCCCAAAGGCTGAAACCACCATCTCGCATAGTGTTTCCTACCCTTGTTGTCTATTTCATCCCCTCCCCCTTTTTAAAAAAAATAATTTGTTATTGTTGAAAAGTATTACATATGTCCGCCTTTTCCCCCCATTGGTCCCCCTCCAGCCCACCTCAGGCCTTCAGCACCCTATTGTCTGTGTCCATGGGCTATGCATACATGCATACAAGGTCTTTGGTTGATTACTCCCACCCACCCTCCCCCCCGCCTTCCCTCTAAGATTCTGCACTCTGTTCCATGCTTCGAGTCTCTGGATCCCCTCTGTTCATCAATTTATTTTGTTACATGGATTCCACATATGAGTGTGATCATGTGATACTTGTCTTTCTCTGACTTATTTCACTTAGCATGATACTCTCCAGGTTCCTCCATGCTGTCTCAAAGGGTAAGAGATTCTGAACTTACTCTTCCCTTGGCTTCTATCTTTCTACATTTAATTCTATCTCTGAATATTCCTTTTGCATTTTCCTTACTAGTATTCTGGCTGAACCTTCCACATGGATACTTCTCAGGTTTGTGTCCTGGGATCACTTTCTTTCTCATTCTGTCCCCAGAGACCTGAATCATTCTAATCAACCTGTTGCGGGCTTTGTATTCCAAATCTGTACCTTCAACTCCGGAATTCTTCCCTAAACACTTTTAAGCTATCTCAAACTTGGTGTCTTATAGCAACTTTATATTTAACATGTTCCAACGTGAACTCACCCTTTCTAAAATGGCTGTAACTTCTTTCGATGAATACTGCCATCAATATCCAGGCCAAAACCTAGATCAATCAATCAGGAACCAAATCCGGATGATTCCCTCTGTTAACATTGCTTCTACCTCTACCTCGAGCTTCCTATTGCTACTGCCTTAGTTCAGGCCCTCCTCTCCCCACGTGCTCACACAACAGTTGAGCTGGAACGTTGGCCCACCTCTTCTTCCCTGGCTTCCATCCAGACTCTGTCTCGCTGGCAGAGGGAACCTGTTGATGTTGCTTACTCTTCTGCTTAAAACCCTGAATGGTGTCCTGACACTTACACAGAATAAATTTCAAATCCCTTAGAATAAAGGATAAGTAATAACACAAAATAGTGACTAACTATTCGGAAAACTAACTATTCTCTCCATCTCTCTCCAAGTGTAAATATTGCCTGCAGTTTTAACATACTTTTCTACTGATTCAAGTATCTCAAAATAAGTAAAATCCCTCCAAACATTGTGTTGTTTTTTTTGTTACACTCGAACAATAACACATAATTATTATTATCCTGCTATAAAGACACCCCACCCATGGTACCCACGTCACCTACTCTACACACCTACCGTCTATTCATTCCTCTCTTCCCCAGGCCCTTCGCTTCAGTTGGCTTTCTCTTTAGGAATTACTTTTCAGACATCATGTGTTTTTGTAGTTCACTTTAGAACCTTCCTGTTTAGATAATATAGAAAGAAACTAGACCATTATTCTAACACACTCCTGGCTTATAGTGCCTAACTCAGGAAGCTACACTGAGATTGCTATTTGCCATATTCTTACTTGTGCCTTCAAGCATCCTGTTTGGCCTTGGCCCTTTTTCTCTTTGAAAGCTTTCTTTCCTCCTGGAAATTAGCTGACGTGCAAGTCAGAAAGACTTCTACACTTATGGCTCAGGGAAAGTAAATTCTAGATCATTACATTTTTTCTGCTTTTTGAGCAGATACCTGTTCCTAATTTGCCTGAAAACACTAGTGTGAACTATAAATGAAAATAATTCAGTCATATGGACACGTATTTTGACAAGAATATTTATTTATTATTAAAAAATACACAAAGGCAAAAAGGTTGCTTAGCTGCTGATTCTCCATAATACAGCAGGGCATTGTAAGAAAGGGGAATATATTTGCTGTATCTGGCAGTTTACATTTTTAAGGCATTTAGGCTTAAAAGTAGCAGGCAGGCCTAGGTGCCCTTACTTGAGTTTAAATACACTGAGGCACACTAGGCAGGTAAGGGATTTGAGACTATACAATAAAATTCTCATGCACTTGTGTCTTAGGATCATATATCTGTCCCCCCACAGCTCTCATTCTTTTTTTTTCACATAAGTTTTGGAATTGTTCATAGAACAATGGTAATAATAGACTCTTCAATAGTTTGCTTATCACGACAACCGATGGGACGCAACAGAACTATCTCATAGACGGGTTCTGTAGACTCTTACCAAATTGCGGCTCCAGTAAGAAAAACACTGATTTATAAAGGCACAGCGGAGACAGGTTTAATGCATTAAATATAACATGAATCATTCACAATAACACGTTTAGTTTTGCAGGGAACTTTTGTTAATACAACACAGTTGGTCACACAAAATACAAATGCTTCTGTTGATTTGTCTTGGCAACTCAGATACATCAACAGTGCTAACAGTTTAACAGCTTTGTTCTCATCTGACAGAAAATAATGGCAGTTCTGCAAGGCAAATGTTAAACCTGACCGTATGTATTTATTAATTCCACAGTGTTTTGACAGATTATAGGGGATGGAACTCAGAGGATGCTGACACGCTCGCTGAGGGCTTTCATCTCCGTTTCCTCAGTCTCGGGACTGTCGCCGGGACTTGCACTGGGGTTGACCAGGTGTGGGGGGTACTGCAGCCCCTGCTCGCCTGCGTACTGCTCCCACCGCAGGTCGTCGCTTTCGTGGGTGATGTAGCGTTCCCCGGTTTTGCACTCCAGCTCTCGTAAATCTAACCAGGTCTGATAATCCTGATGAAGAAATTCCAAAATATTACCACGGAGATGATTACAACTCATTCAAACGCTGTTGTCAGTTCCCACAATTGATGAGTTATCCCTTTTCCTTTCACTCTAACCTTGTGTGTCTTTCCTCAGGCACCCTGAAGTGACAGCAGCAGTACCAAAACCATCCTATTTGCCCGAACTTTGCAAATGCATACTGTTTATGCAATGTGCACCGAAGGGTGGGCAGTAGTAAGTGCTTGCAGTCAAACAATTAGGAATGTTGGTATTCCTTTGAGACCGCAAATAACCCTTCAGTATTCCAGAACACCATTTTCCTAAACTTTTAGTTCAACCCTGGTGAGTTTTGCTCAGGGATTAGAGCATCTGACCATAGACCAAACGGTTGAGCGTTTGCTTTCCTGTCAAGTGCACATACCTGGTTGCAGGTTCAATCCCCACCCCTGCTGGAACACGTGGGGGAGGCAACCAATCAGTATGTCTTTCTTACATCAGACACATCAATGTTTCTCTCTCTCCCTCTCCTTCCCACTCTCTCTAAAAGTCAATGGAAAAAAATATCCTGGGGTGAGGATTAACAACAACAAAAAACTAAACTTAAATTCAATGTGAAAATAATAAATATTTAAGAGAAAACAAGTGTATACCCATGCATGTACATTTGTCATGCATTTTTTCTGTATTGGTCTAGGCTTTAAAGACACAGGTACAAACAAGTACAGTGCATGGCCATGTGAGGCCATTTATACTTGAGCATTTATCAGAGTTGCACCTACAGGTGCTTCTGAAAGCTGGGCCTTGGGGTTTTGTTCTGACCCTTAGGTTTCTTGATTTTGGTTTATTGTGTGCAAGTGTGTGTGTGTGTGATTTTCTTGATAGAGAAGTTTAGAAACACTAAACTTTATTAAGTCCTAAGCAGTTGCATTCTTTTTGGCAACCAAATTGATATTAGAATTATACTTTTAAAAAATATGACAAAATATTTTTGCATACAATATCAAAATCTTACAAATACTTAGAAGCTCACCTGACTGAGGAAATATCCAATAATTGATTTTTACCTGTAGCCAAGGGTGACTCAAGGTCTTGTCCACACTATAGCGCTTTCTCATTTTTACTTGCAGCAAGTTATTGATAAGATCAATGGCTGAAAAAGAATGTTAGTTATTAGTGAAAACAGATGACAAACCTGGAGCATATCATGATTCCTTTACAGTTTATTTCATGTCTGTTATTTCTCACAGTTAAGGCAGCACAGTGAAAGCAGGCGCTAGAACCTGAAGAACATTCATCTTGAGAATTCTAAAACCTCGGTCTTCACTTTACTTTGGGTGCTGAAAAGTGAAATTGGAAACAATCGTGGAGGAAGGCATATGATTCTTTTTTGAATATGATTAAATTTCTCTTGGTTTAGTCTTTAACACATTTTTCTAAAGTAGAAGTTTTATTTAAATATGTTTCATTTAAATACATCTTGTACTAGTGGCAGGATAAAACTAATATTCAAGAGAAAGCACTTACTAATTTTGTTGTAAAATGTGTTTAAATTTAGAATGCACACAATGGGCTTCATAGTCTTGAATTAAATGATGGCCATCTGGATACCACACTTAAAAGGGAAAATATATAAAACATGAGTCGGGACTCATGATAAACTTACAGCCTGAAAACCAGTGGCACAGCAGGATTAGACCCGTGTCTCTTTCACAGACAAAAAAAAGTGAATTAACTCCCCAACTTCCCCAATGACTAATTCCTGAGCCGGTGGCTCTGGCTCTATTGTTTGGTCTACACCAGCATGCATGGACCGGAAAACACAGACTATCACAGGGGTGCAGAGGCCACCTGAGACCAAGATCGCTCATCCAATCCGAATGAACCAGGCTCCTTATCATTATAGGCAAAGAGAAGTGATTTCTGCCATCGTTTGGTAATCTAGAATTCTCTCTCTCTGATACGAACATTCTAAATATTGGCCTGCACGAAAGGCTACAGAATATCAAACATCTTATTCTTTGACTGAAGAAAGTAAATGTGATAGCCCACATTTAAAGGCTGCCTGTGTCTCCACGCCCTGGCCAGGGCAAGGATCCCTTAGGAAACACAGCACTTAGTACAGTTTCCCATTCCACACGTGTTCTCAGAGAGCTTTTGAAAGTATAGTTCTCTCAGTGAACGGTGTATTGGGCTTCGGTCTTAAAACATCCATGATTTACTCACTGGTGAGTAAAGTGCACCTTCCATTCTGGCTGCTGTGAAGTCACAGCACCACTGGAGGATGCGGGGTGCATGGAGAGCTTATGTGCTACGGAGCGCACGCCGCAGCATTAAGCTTCCCCCGACACGGCAGGGAATAAATATATGTTATTAGTTCACTCATTCTGTTTTGAATTCAATAATTAGGAGGGCAGGAGTACAGTAGCTCAACAAAAGGTTGCTTTGTGCCCAAATGGGCCTCAACAGTGAACCACACGGCCTAATGGGGAGGGAAGCACCGCCAGAGGAGAAACTAGAAGTGTCTGAAGGGAATGGAATATGTGAAGATAAAAAAATGGTTCTGCTGAATGAAGCGTAGTCAGCTGTCAGGACAGCCAGTACACAGGTGACCTGAATACGCACAGCAAGAAGACGAGGACCGCGGGAAGAAATGCGTTCAGGACACAGGGAGAGAACGTGTGTGTCTAAACATGTGTGTGGGTATTTGTGAATTTATAAACATATTTGTGGCTCCTGGCAGAAAACAAAGATAATTAACTATTAAATGTTGGCGCCTGTACTTAAATGTTGGGAACATGGTGTTACTGAGAAAATAGGTGCATCATTCATGTTTGAAGCTCCATGCTACTTGTCACCCTTTCTGGAACTCTTAAAACATCCTTTTTATTCATTGTCTCACACAATCCAGCATTAATGGTACCCTCCAAATGCCTTTCACTAAACATATTTTTAAAATAAATTCTGAAGCGTTTCTGTTTTCCTAAAAATGTTCTGTTTATTGGCCACATTCTTCATACATATGTATCAAGCATTCGTTCACCAAACCTGCCTTAAGAAATTATTATTGGCAATTATTTAGGGAATAAACAAAAATATCTGGCCTCCTAAAAGGCTCCCAATCTAGTTGCAAAGGCTAAACATGCACACATGCGCGCGCGCGCACACACACACACACACAAATAACAATATGCACCATTTGAATCTCTGGCCTGTGTCAAGTATCCTGGCATCACTCTCACTTAATTCACGATTTATTCAAAATTCCTCACAATGGCTCTAAGAATACCTCTGTTAGTTTCTTTAAAATTCAGTATGTCTAGTTCTGAACAGTAGTCATACCTCATACCTGCCACTGAGCGTCCTCTTGTGACACCTCCGTTCCCCCAGGTCTCCCTCCCAGCAGCATCCTCCATGGGAGATGCGTCCACACTAAGGGGGCGAACCCAGTTGCAAAGGAGCAAAGTCTAGTAAAACGGAAGCAGCCATCGCAATCCCAGAGGGAGCTGTCCATCTACAAAGTCCAAATGGGTCTCAACTCCAGTTCCAAAACTCAAATTGAGACTCAGAATTCGGAGTGAGAGGGAATGTGGTAGGGCATGCCTTCAAAACTGTGGCAATGGAAGGGGGAGAGGGAGAGACCATGGGAAAGACAAAATCGGGCCATTCTGTGAACTTCTCTCAAAAACAACGCAAAAGAAAAAGTGAGGCCGCTTTGGCAGTGGAACTAGGAGGAAAGAAGAGGATGGCAAGCAGGATGGAAAGTCAGAGAGAAAGGCAGCCTATTGCATAGCACACAACAGGATGCTAGTACCCACAGGGAGGATAAGGACTGCAGAAACCCCAGGCTCCCTGGAGCTCCCTGAGAACAGGAACAACACAGGCAGTGCCTGCTCCTCCTCCTCTTTGTAGTAAATCTGATACCAACATTTACAGAGAGGCAGAGAGGGGTAGAATTATTTTCTGATTGTACCTACCCAGTTATTCTTGGAGTTTGCTTTTCTAATGCTACTCTGAGAGTTCTGTTATTTATCCTTAAACTCAATCTCATCTTCCCATATTATTAGTAAATTGTTGTATATCTGAGTTCTGTCAACACCGTGGATAGCCATATTAGGCAAGCAGATGTTTTTCCTTTTTCTTTTTTATTGAAAAATTTTAAAGAATTGTATGGTTCACTTTTTCATTTTTAAAGAATTTATCCCTCATGAGCAGAGAGTTTTATGCTTTCTAAAATGATCCACACTCATGTTTCCTCTAAATTAAAAAAAAGAAAAGAAAATCTGTTTTTTGAAGTCTAATGTTTCTTTTCTTGCTACAGCAAATTATTGCCTAACTAGAGGCCTGGTGCACAAATTTGTGCACCAGTGGGGTCCCTTGGCCTGGCAGGATCAGGCTGAAACCAGCTCTCTGATATCCCCGAGAGGTCCTGGATTGCAAGAGGGCACAGGCCAGGCTGAGGGACCCCACTGGTGCATGACTAGTGCCGGGGAGGTACCACAGGAGGGCTCCAAGGCATGTCCAGCCCATTTCCCTCAGTCCCAATTGGCTGGACCCCAGCAGCAAGCTAACCTTTGTTGGAGCGTCTGCCCCCTGGTGGTCAGTGCATGTCATAGCAAGCTGTTGAGCGGCCTTCATATATCATTAGTATATTATGCTTTGATTGGTTGAACGGACGACCAGACGACTGGACACTTAGCATATTAGGCTTTTATTATATAGGATACAGTTATTTTCCCCTAACTTCCTGTACATCAATTTCTGTCGTCGTTCCATCAGTTGAAAGACTGAAATGTTAGGAAAGTGAAGAGAAAATTTTTATCAAACATTCCCTTTTACCAGAATGGGCCTTTCAGCAGATGTTGGGATAGCTGAAGTTCTGTGTAGCCTGTTTGCCAGGTGCACAAGAACATCTGAACAAAAACAAAATTAAGTGGTACGTGCAGGTGCTGAAGAGCTTTATGTTTTAATATGAAAAGAAATGTTCCATCAGAGTGTTAATTGTATGGATTCCATTTTCTTCTGGTATCAAAATACAGAATTATCTCTGAAACTGTGGAAACTATATTGCAGTCATTCTCTATTTCAAAGCAAATGCCATGTGTATGGACACAATAGATTCTATGTATGTAGAAGACTCATTTGCATGTGCCATTGCATCCAAAGCTTGGAGAAAATCCTACAAAAAGAATGGAACTGGGCATATTTGGAGACATAATTGGTCCCTCAGGTTACATCCCCCAGTCCCTCCACCATTCCCCATTGTTTACTATTTCAGTACGTGCCTATGTCCCCCTTTTCTCCCCACTAGGTTTCAGCTCCTTTAAGGTCAGACAGATTGTATATTCATTTTTGCACATAAGTTTCACAAATATTTAAAATAAAATACATCATTTAATGCATTAGCAAAGTGCTTGCTAAATAGCATTTGGGAGATGGACTACATTAATTAGGAATTTAAATAACCATTTTCTCAGCTCTAAGTTTTAATATCCACATTATGTGCATATGGTTTTTATATTTTGGCTAAAAATATTCCTGGATGGTAGGACATCACAACTCTACACAATGTAACAGATCAGAGGATCAGAGACTTCTATCAGAAAATTAGAGCAATGCTGAGAATATCTGCAATACAGATCGGGTTTATTTTACAAGGCTTATTTTACAGAAGAGAAATTATTGGTGAACCTCTGGGGCTCACCTGTTTTATCCAGATACAGTACTTTTTACTTTTATTTTTTTCTATACTGTCTTCTGTCTAACACAAATTATTCAGGTACAGATTTTCAAATAAGAACCCGGATCAGAACTATCACTCTAGAGATGGAGCATCATCAGTCAGCACTGAGCTCCTCACCTTCTGTTTTCCTTTTCCCTTTCCATTCGGCCTCGCAGTTGGTCAGTGACGCCCTCAGTACTTCTCCCTTTGGTTTGCTTCACGCTGGTGGGTAAGTTGTGTGTTTATTTAAAAATCATTTTGCAACCCTTCACATTCCAGCTTTCAACCCAGCAAGCTGTTGCCGGGCAACATGAACTGGGACGCTCCTCTCATGGCTGGAGCCAGAGGCTGCCTGCAGCAACGAGGCCCCTGGAAGTCATCATCTCACCGGTGCCTGAGTCAATTACCGCAATCCGATGAAGTGCAAGACCTTTAGAGACTCAAGCCCCAGTCTTTCCTTTTCCAGTTCTTTCCTCAGTGCAAAGTCATTCTGTCAATGGTTACTCCTTCGCTTTACCTTCAATTTCATCGCCTCTCAAAGACCAGCAACACAATTTTAGAAATCCCGAACTGTTTAAACATACCATACAGCAGCCCCCAAACTGATGCCAATGGATTCAAAATTCAACGTAAAAATCAAAATATATTTATATTATTATAATGATGTTCAGGGTGGATTTTTCTTTCATTTTCACTGCACACTAATATCATCTAGAGAGGTCTTTGTTTTTAGTGTGTGTTTTCTTTAATGCTGATACTCAAACCAACGTTCAAGGTGGTGGCAGTTTTCAGACATGCCCTGGTGTTGCTAGTCTGTACAGCTAAGGTGGGGAATGACGGCTGAGCAGTGTTTCTCAGATTTGCCAGGCATTTGAGTAACCCAGGGATCTACACTGACGGTTCTGATTGCTGGGTCTGGGGTGGGACCTGAGAGTCTGCAGTTTGTTGTCTCCCAGGCGGAGTCTTAGACCACACCTGAGTAGCAAGGGCGAGAGGTGTGAGAACACTGGAAGCAGTTAATAACTGGTTTAATAGGGCCTCTGACTCAAAGGCTGTAAGTGCAGAGAAATGAATCTAACCATGGAGAACGGTATTTGTGCTCTATGCCATCTGGTTCAGTATTTGGGATGAAGACACAGAGGGTTTCAGGACAGCTTCCCCTCAGGAGATGCCAACAGGAAGAGCAAACAAGTCGCATTGTACAAGTAAGTTCCAAAAGAGCTACGGTCTGAAGCTATGGGCCATACTGGTAAGATAGCATTTAACAGGGACAAACAGAACTCAGTCCTCTATTTAGGTCCCTCCTTCCCACCCACCGAAAAGGGTCTAAGTACAGAACTGAAAAACCTGGCTTATCAGCAATATGCCTGAGAAAGAATCCAGGGTTCTAAATCCACCGTAAACTCAACATGAATCTGTTCACTGTCCCCAAATCAAATGTCATTTTATGGCGCGCTAAAAGAAATGTGTTCTTTACAATGAGGAACATGGTGGCATCACTTTACTTTAGACTCACTGAACCTTGAATCAGAGCCATTTTGAGGTTTGGTTTAAAGAACATCAATGAAGAGGAAAGTGTCTGAACTAGAGTGATGAGGAGGTTGAAAGAAAAACTGATTGCTCAGGACATGATGGCGGCTTCCAAACCTCTGAGATAAGCTTTTTGTTATAAAAAGGATTAGGCTTGCTCGACCAGGGGTTATAAACAGAGTTCTCCTCATTGTGCTAGGGTCAAATTAAGAAGAAATAGGGCTCCTCATGAAATTGCATATTTTCCACCAATGGAGCAATTTCAGAATATTATGTATAAATCCTCAGTGGATTGATACCGTGAAGCAGTACAGGGGTTAGATAAGATTTTTAAGAGCCTATATTTTAAAATATTGTGTTGTCATTGTGGAAGAAAGCAAACTTACAAGACTATTTAAACTTTGTTGTTCTTCTACCCTAATATCTCTACATAAATTCAGATGCCATATTCAGAAGTGAAATTTTCATTTTATAATTCGATTTATAGGAGACCTTTCAATTTTGGGGGCGAATAAACATTTTTGAGCACTTAGAATGCCAATGTTCTTGCTAAAATTTCCTTTGGTCATTTTCTCTTATAAATTATCTGCTAGAGTAAATGCCATGAATTTAATTTTATCAGAATAAATAATTCCTTTCCTTGTGGGGACCTTTTCAGATATTAACTCATTTGATTTTTTAAAAATTCACTCTACTAGTGGATATTGAGTCACTGTATGCATTTGGCTCATAATTTTAAAGTTCCTTATTGAACAAAATACATGTTTTTTTAAAAAAATTAAACACAAGCAATCTCAGAATTTCAAGTAGAGATTGTCTAACACGTTAAACCCTCGCGAAGGTTCTGGCCCACATAATTCGCTTTGGTTTATCAATCTTGATTGACTGTCCTGGCACCAGTCCGGCACTGGTCAGCAGTTCACTAGCTAGTCCCCTCGCATCTCCTCCAGGCAGCTACATCTGACAGTGGTGCTAATATGTTGACAAATATTCATTAATATTCAGCTGGCTTGCTGGATCTTCAAGCCTCATATACTGTTGCAAACACAGTTTAATTATTAAAATGACAATTGTCTTTCTTTTGTTCCTTATACCATTGGGTTTCTGGGTCTCATCCATGCAAGGCTTATTTTCAATGAGGTTATTTTTTGTTTTGAACAAATGTAGTGAAAAGGGGACCCACAGCTGGTTGCTTTTCATGGCAAAGTGCTACTTCCGACGTAAGTGCTTAGTGTTCTGGAACACTGTCGAATTTTGAAAACATACCATGTGGTAACGGTGCTATGCTTTCATTTAGCTTTGCTTTGTGTTTGTACTGGCTGTGTTTTTCATCTGAAATTTCTGAGGGAAAACACACTTGTGACCAATTTTATTTGAATTTACCACACTGAATGACAAAAATTGCTTTTAAAATAAAATTCGGATGCTTTGATAAATTTAGTGGTACATTATTAGAGCCATTCTGTGCCTTGAGATGCCATGTATTCTACACTGTACATAAGTGTCAGCAGAGGACTGATACCAACTAGAAGCAAAAGTTGGAGCTGTGCTCATGGGGGAAAGGCAGAGGCAGAAATATTTCCATTGAGATTGTGGAAGTGGAGAGTGGAAAAAGTCTGCTTCACTGGTGCACCATCGCATTTTGGTGATTTTGACAAACTATAGAATTAATGCAAGGACCCCCCCCCCTTTTTTTTTTCTATGTGGTATGTCAAGGTTTGTGTCTGATCTTAACTCTTAATAATACCACCTAGCCATGTGACTCTGAAACTGAGCAGTAACATCACAGCAGGGGGCCTGAGGGTGGGTGCTTCTTCACACTTCACCTGTGCACACAGAAAACAATCTCTGATGGTGGGGGTCGGGGCTCATTGTGAGGCAATTTCCGCGGCTGCCTCTGTGTTGATTACTGCCTGCTCGCCTCCCTAATGGCATATAAAGGAACATCAAAACTCGAAAGGAAAAAACAGTAATTTCTCTGGAGATTTTCATAGTCTATTACCATCAGTCTTAAATTTACCACGTGTCTCTAATTGAACACATCCATTCCATTCGATGATGGAAATGTACTTTTATTCCAACAAATGCTCTCCCTTCGCTGCAGGTTTGTCATTGTTCTTCTGGTAAGATGAATTGCAAATTATATTTCACATTACCAGCTATGTTACAAGCACACCCTTCGTTATCTGTGTCTTCTCTCTTCCTCTAAGAATAAACTCTTGGGGAAACAAGGGCTGTATAATAGTCATATATAAAAAATTAATATGTGTATTATGATCTTGAGCAACTGATGGAATGCAGGAGAAGAGAATTCATTTGACTTTCCCACTTAAACGTTCTCCTTTCTGTGGGCACAGATGGGTTGCAGGGGTGGGGAACATCCGGCCCATGGGACATATAAGGCCGCAAAATCATTTGGTCTGGCCCTGACAAGGCATTAGGAGTTAATTAAATGTTTGATCAAATATAGCAGGCTAATTTTTAAGTTAATAATTTTGTATGGCTCATGAATGATGTTATAAATATCCAAATGGCTCTTGGCAGAAAAAAGGTTCCCCACCCCGGTAGAATTGCATCTTCTTCATCTGCTCAGGCCTGATGCAAGGACTGGTGTTACAGAAAAGGAAATGTAACCCCCTAGCTCTTCAGCAAATAACATTCACCTATAGTCTGTTTATTTAAAAATTTAGACACATTTTAGACCAGGCATGAAATAATTAAAGTTATACAAAAGGTTATACTGCACTTATTCCTGGACCCTTTTTTCTCTCCATGAACTTTTGTTCATTTTTATTATTTTTTAAACATGTCATATACACCTGGTAAAAGATCTAAATCAATCAGTAAGAAGAGTTCAAAATGAAGATAAAAACCTCTCTTCTCATTATTAGACCTGCTCTCCAGAGATGACTTTTTAACTATTTAAAAATGTTCTCCTGATTATCTCTATACCTTTCAATAATAAATGCGATATCTCTTATGCTCGATTCAATAACTTTCAACCAGTGCTGCTCCTGCTCCGTGGATCAATGACAATCTGCGCTCTGTTAATTAGTTTGTGATTAGATAAGCATAGAAAGTGAAACTAAGTCTTTGGAAACTTTTTATAGTATTTTTACATTGCTATCACATTTACATTATAATATATTAGACAGGGTTGGGCAAAGTAGGCTTATTGTTGTGAGTATGCAAAACAGAGTTCATTCTTGCATTATTATTTATTAATTATTGTATTATTTTCAATATAAACAACTATAAACCTATTTTTGTTGAGAAACTTTATAATTTATCAACATTTGAATATTGGGAACGTAATTAACATTTTTTTTAGAGCACTGCCAGCTGTGAGGTCTTTCAGGGGTTCCGGAATTTAACTGTAATTTTTTCCTCATGAGCCAGGGCTCTGAGCAGTGGTTTTCAAAGTGTGGCCCATGAACTTCTTACAGTCTCAGCACAGGATGGCATTTTATGGGGGTGGGGCCCGGTCATCTCTGCTTTTAGCTAGTTCCTCCACCAAAATTTAAAATGGCCTGCGATAGACCTAGAGCCAGACCATGACAGGTTGTTTAAAATGAGCCATAGTCAAGGAGATTCTTGGCAAGTTATGAGGAACCCCCTGCCTTGCAAGCATTCCATGTTCTGTTAGCTAATTTTTTCATTTCCCACTTCTAAGCTTTACACTCCTAGTAGCTACTTCTAAATCATAGACTGAGTCTTGCTTGCAAATTTCTGATTTTTTTTTCCCAACGTCGAACCAGGACTCACTCTTATGATGTACTACTACATGCAACAAACATAAGGGCTAACCTGGCCTTTCTCTTGTTGTTGTGGAGTTCCTAAAAATGCAAGGAAAGGAAGGGCGTATTGGTACACGATCAAGGAAGGTGCAATTTCCTTAGTTTCCTCTGATTATCTAAAAAATGTTTAAGTGATAATGGGCTTCCCTTTTCATAAGATAAAGTACATTTGCCTGATTAAGTAAATATTTTAAAATAGGTGAACAAGTCCTTTCAAGGAACTGAGGAAGGTCACAGGATGGACATGCTGAGGGCTAAGCTTCGTATGAGAGAGAGCTGGAGGCGAGACCAAGGCCATGGTTAATTATTGATGGGGAGTAATGGATAAACTCGATGATGCCAAATGACCATCCAGTCACAATGATGAAATGAAACAAGATAGAACACACAACACTGCCTGAGAATGAACTGAAACGTCTCCGCACTCCCGCTCCATGATGACCTAGTCTCCTCTTGTGCTTTTATTTGTAATCATCTGACTCCTTCTGGAGTGTTTTCTTGTATACACACATTCTTCTTTAGTTATATGTATAACTATACATAATGTAAGTATCTAGTTTCATATATATAACTACATATAGCACTGTAATTAAATATGTGTTTAGTTACATACAAGGTGTCCCCCAAAATGTATACTCTTTGGGTAAGTATTAATTCCAATGGGTTAAATCTGAAAAGAAAGAATCCTATATAATAAAAGCCCAGTGACTGAACAGTGGAATGACCAGAATGACCAGTCGACCAGTTGCTATGATGTGCACTGACCATCAGGGAGCAGACGCTCAATGCAGGAGCTGCTCCCGGGTGGTCAGTGCACTCCCACAGTGGGAGTGATGCTCGGTTGACCAAGATGAGCAGCTGCTCCCGCTGCAAACCCCAGGCCAAGGGGCAGGAACCTGGGCTGCTATCATCGTCTCCTTGCCCCAGGTCCTCCTCCTCACTCCATGCCGCCTCCTCCGGATGCCTGCAGGTCGTGCAGTGCCACTGCCAGACTCGCAGAGCTGGGAGGCAGGTTCGTGACCACCGCGGGACTGAGGCCTACTCCGCCACTTCTCAGTGCTATTATCTCTGGGCCCAGCCCCAACCGGGTCCCCTGGAGAGGCCAGTGCTCCACTCCACTGAAGAAGCCGGACCAGGGATTAGCCATTCAGAGGGCAGGTCCACAGCCGCTCAGCTGACTGGGATGAGCAGCACTCCCACAGTGGGTGAATCCCCGCAGGCCATGCCCCCCACCAGTGCACGAATCCCATGCACCGGGTCTCTAGTATTATCATATCAAAAATAATTAACATGTTTAAAATATTCCCTATAGGTTCCTAAATATCAAGCCCTAAGAAATAAGGAAGCTTTGGTGTGTGACAATGTATGATGTAAGGAATGAAGACAAATGATTTGAAGGTCAAGCCTTACCACTGTGTGACCTGAGGCAAGTCACTTAGCCTTTCTGGTTTCTACTTCAGACTAAAACATGTTACTTATTAGAGGATCGTTATGAAGAATGGCACAATGACGGCTCAAGCACTCCAATATATAGTATTACCTTATATCAAGTCCATGTCTATGCTAAAAGAAAAATGCAGGATAAAGTTTTCATTCTGACACATCTGTGTATGCTACAAAGACCTTATAACTTTCTTTTATTTTGCCTTTTCATGCCAAGAAAAAAATACAATCAAAGAAATGTCTGAAGAACTCTTGGGAATCATCAGTATGCATGTGTTTTCTAAAATTATACAATCAATTTTTGGTTTTCCACCAGGGCAATTCTTAACTTAGCTGTTCTCTTCCTCAATCTAAATCCTTGGCTCACCCCACACCTGCCTTCAGAGATGCCTTTCACATCCTTTTCTCATTCGGTCTCTATTACCACCTCATGATGTGGGCAGAAACCATTACCCTGTTCTACAGATGAGGAACTGAAGCTCAAGAAAGGTCAGTGATGGCTAATTAGAATAGCACATAGGACTGTATCTCAAACTGCGTGGCCATCAATCATTACCTTTGACTGAGGGGCCTACATTTTTATTTCCATGTATCTGGATTCTTACTGGTTTTGGTGTGGTTTAAAGTATCCTGAGATTAAAAATTACTAATATCAGTTGTGACCACCCTTTGTCAGATACCAGTTTGCTTGTGTATTTATCAGATCCCTCATGCTTAAAATTACTTGGTACCAGCTGCCCTGTTATAACTTCTAATTAGGAAACTATTTGTTCTCAACAAGGTAGTGAGATAGAATCTGGGCCTGTAACTACCTCACCGGGTATTATGACACAATTTACTAGCCTTTCTTTATGTTCAAATATTAGTTCTGTTCATACACTAGCAGTTAGGTCTCATTTGCCATTCAGAAACTCGATCAGCAAGCAGCACAACTCCTGTGCCTCAAAGGCAAGAATGAATTACAGGAAGATGCCAAGGAGAGGCCAGTTAATGCTCAAACTGATACCTGGGTTTTGGAAAAGTGAGGGTTACCTAAGCTGGTCTTCACGTTACTTTTTCTGAGTAACAGGAAATCCGTAGTGCTTAGGCCTATCTATAGGTGAGCAAATGTGTACTTCCTGGTCAAATATAAATGCCTTGAATTCTATGATGTAATCCCCTCTTTCTGAAATGCTGCCTATATTCCTTTTTATTCTTTAGTGACTGGTCTAAGTTCCATCTCGGAATATGCAATTCTTCCAACTACATAGTTGTTGGAGAGCACAAGAGACTTGGTTGGAAAGTTGTAAGGAGGACATTCTGAGAAAAGGGAAGTGTGTGGAAGGCTGCCTGCCCTGTTTGTCGGAATTCCGACTTAGGGGAGACTTAGGGGAGTCGAAGGCAGTGCCCTTGATTATTCCTTGACCTTTCCAAATAAGTCTGTGCAGGAGCACACCCCCGGGTGTTTACTGGAAGCCTTATTCTTACTCCCTCGATGCCCTTGCCTAGAGGACAATGTAAACACATGTGTCCTCCCAAGATTACTCACCCTACTGATTGTATCTAAAGATAAAAATTCCAATAAAGGCCTAAGGAGGCAGGCAATAGGGGCAGCCCTGGCCACTAGAACAGGGGCCCCTTAGCCCTCTCTTTCACAGTCAAACAGTGTCTGAGTAATCTGTTCATCCTTCCTTCAGGGGCTGCCGGTCAGCCCCCCCACACAGTGATTCTTCTTCCTCTGACCTTGGAGACCCTGATTTTATACCTCACTAACAATCCAAGGAAATACATTATCATTTTCCCAAATTTATGTAACTCATCTCTCCAACAAGTTTTCAAGTTCTTTAAAGACATTTTACGTGTTGTCCTTTACTTTTGTGTTACTTATGATGTATGAACATTGTGGTTTCCCAAGAAGAGTGTCTAGAGCTATTGATATCTATATCTCTGGTCTCTATTATCAATGGTAATTAAACCTTCATAATATACAGCTATTCATTTCTGGCCTAAATAGCTGATATCTGCACACAAAGCCAGCACATTTCCATGATAATAGAGGGCACCATTTATTCCACTACAAAAAAATGTTCTCCAAGCTGGAGGGGGCAGGGGGTAAACTGTGGGCATGCTGCAGAAACCTGGGCGCTGCCTCACCCTACGTGGCGGCCAGTGGGCTCCGGGCCCACTGGACCCGAGATCCCAGACTCTCAGAGACCTCGGACATGGGAAAACAGAGGCCCATGGAGGGAAGGGCCGGAGACCCGCAGCAAGTCACACCAAGGCCAGGACTCGAACTGCAGACTCCAGGAGGCCTGCGGGGGACAGGGTGCGTCCACATCAGACCTGGACCTGACCCCGTGCTCCCCGCACCCCATGGGCTGTAGGCGAAGGGTGTAGTTCCAGGGATGTGGGTGTGTCCCAGCTCCGCATTGCTCAGGGTGAATGAACCCAGGAACCTGCCTGGTGCTCCAGCCCCTGGACCACTGATCGCCCCCACCCCGCGCCTTCTTGCAGCTTCCGGTGACCTATGCCCAGCCAGTGGGTCTTCCCTGACACATCTCTGCCCTCCAGGCTTGGCATTTCCAAAGGCGGTACCCCCGGCCTAGAACACCTGTGCCCACCTGTGCCAGCATCCTTCGGGGCTCAGATGTTCCGGGGCAGGGTCAGTTCTAGGATCCAGGTCTCTCCTTACAGCCTTGTCTCCGGGACACCCTTTCCTCTGGCCTGAATGACAGAGACCTGGTCTGGACCACGCTGTGTCCAGAGCCCAGCGCAGGGCATGGAGCAGACCCCAGGCAAGGCTGACCAGCGGGCAGGCATCCTGTCTGTGCCCTCCACAGCGTGCCAGCCTCCTGAACCCTGACAGAGGTGAGTCTGTGCCACAGGCACCACTGAAAGGTCCACAACAACCAGAATGTGAAGGTCGGTTAATGGCCACAAACACCAAAGCCATAAACCACCTTGGGAAGGGCCCAGCTCCCTAGAGAAGGTAGGTGGTCAGGGTCCCTCTGTAACCTGTCTGCTCCTCTAAGATGGTAAGGCTGCTGGGTGGGTCTGGGGAGCAAAGAGGGAGGAGGCCAGGGAGAAACCACTGTCCTCTTCACAGGAGCCACCCTGTTCTTCAGAGGCCACGGTGTGAGAGTGTGTGTGTGTGTGTGTGTGTGTGTGTGTGTGTGTGTGTGTTCGTGGTTCGTGGCTGGGAGTGGAGACTTTTTAGTTAGACAGACATTGCCTCTGTCATGCCCTCACTGTATGACCCCAGACAAGGTACATCTCCCTGTATGTCAATTTGCCCATCTCTATAATGGGAGACTCAGACATGATATATGAAAAGGTCCTAGCACAGCTTGTGGAACATGGTAGCGCCCCCATAAATAACATTTTTCTGTAATTATGCTGTCATGAGCAAGCAGCACTGTGTCACCCAGGGATGCTGGAATGTACACACACTGGGCATCAATGGTTAATGTCATCTCTTCTGCGGGCAGGGTTTGGACAGAGAGGAAGCTCTAGGTAATGGGAGATCCTAGGCCTAAACTCAGAGGCCCAGGTTCTCACTCCAGCTCTGCTTCTGACTCCCCATGTGGTCTTAGCGACCTGCACCCATATTTTGAGTCCTGGTTTCCTCATGTGTAACTGGAGAGGGGTTACATTCCATGAACCCAAGGGTTCCAGCTCTGACATGTTCATGTTCATGAGTTGTGAAGGTGCCCCTGTCCCTTGCTGGCCCACTGCAGAGAAGTGTCACCTGGGATAGAAAAAAAAATATTCCACTATTTCAAGATAAAAAAGATTAAATGTGAAGGTATTTTTCTAATGCTCTACTCCTGCATAACAGGAAAATGCTTGGCCTCAGAGATATTCCTGATTTGCACTGTAGTAAAAACATCAAGTATTTTACTGGATTTCTGGCTTGAAGTTATCAAATATAATGGTAACCATGTTTAGAGATCACAAGGTTATGCGATAATTCCCTCTTTTCTGCTTTCTGAAAAATAACCCCTTCACTTTTGCCCATTGAATTATCCTAAATATTTCATTAGTCCTTTGGCTACATGACAGTTCTTTTGAAGGGCACAGATTCCTTTAAGATCTATCCATCTAACTATGAATTATAACTAATTAAGGATGTTAAAAAAGTTGTTGCTAATAGTCATTCAAAGCCCTGATGATAGATAGCTCTTGGCCTTTAATACTAACAGCAATCTGAGAACTTAATTATGCTATTTTTTGTTTTTACACATGCAATAACTGTTATCAAATAGATGTTTATCTATGAAGTATTTGCCTTGTTAAAGGGTGAAAAATTTAAGTGAACTTAGAACTAGGTGTTGCCTGAAAACTAAAAGAGAAGCAGGATCAGCGGTGTGAAATGTACGCAGACTGTCTGTGTAGGGATTCTGGCTCTCACGCTTGCCAGCTGTGTGATTTTGGCCTGTGGTGCCACTTCTTTTGCCTCAGTGTTCTCACTTAAAATATGGGTCTGATAGTCAAACCTATCTTACAAGGTTTTTGTGAGAATTAAACTCCAAATCACATTCACTGAGGAACCTTTTCCCGAAGCATTTTTCTCTGTCCCCACAGCCCCCACCACTTCTTTTAAAACTATATCCTTCCTTTAAGAAAGGAACATTAATCTACACTAATAAAACACAAACATGCAAATTGACTGTACCTTCGCTATGCCTTAAGCCATGCCCACCAGCCAATCAGAGCAACTATATGCAAATTAACCCAACCAAGATGGCGGCCGGCAGCCACGGAGCTGGAGCAAGCAGGAGGCTTAGTTGTCCCAATGATGGAGGAAGCCAAGCTTCCTGCCTGCTGCCAGCTCTGAGCTCCACTCAAAGCAACGAAGTTTTAATTATAGAAGATAAATAAACCCCAGATACTTGCTTTCAGCTGGCCAGCCGTGGCCATGGAGCGGGAGCAAGCAAGAGGCTGGGTTGCCCCTGGCGATGGAGGAAGCCAAGCTTCCCTCCTGCCCACCCTGGCCGGCTTTGAGCTCCTCTTAAGGCTACAAAGTTTCAATTATAGAAGGTAAATATATCCCAGAAAAAAAAAAAAGAAAGAAAAAAAGGAGAGGCTGGGAACTTCCATCACTGGCAGGCTTGGCCAGCCTGAAAATGGCCCTCAGCCCCTCACCCAGATTGGCCAGGCACCCTAGTGGGGACCCCCAACCCTAAAGGGGGTGTGGCCAGCCTAAAAACAGCCATCAGACCCTCACCCAGGCTGGCCAAACCTCCATGGGGTGAGGGTCCCCACTGGTGGGGGGGGGGCTTGACCAGCCTGAAAACAGCCATCAGGCCCTCACCCAGGCTGGCCAGGCACCCCAGTGGGGATCCCCACCCTGAAGGGGGTGTGACCAGCCTGCAAAAACCCATCTGCCCCTCACCCAAGCTGGCCAGGCACCCAAGCAGGACCCCCACTCTGATCCTGGACACCCTTCAGGGCAAACCACCCGGCCCCCACCCATGCACCAGGCCTCTATCCTATATAGTAAAAGGGTAATATGCAAATTGACCCTAACAGCAGAATGACTGGGAATGACTGTTCACTACGACACACACTGACCACCAGGGGGCAGACACTCAATGCAGGAGGTGCCCCCTGGTGGTCCGTGTGCTCCCACAGGAGGAGCTCTGCTCAGCCACAAGCCAGGCTGATGGCTGCCAGCACAGCGGTGGTGGTGGGAGCCTCTTCCGCCTCCTCAGCAGCGCTAAGGATGTCCGACTGCAGCTTAGGCCTACCTTCTGCTGGCAAGTGAACATCCCCCGAGGGCTCCCGGGCTGCCAGAGGTATGTCTGATTGCCAGCTTAGGGGGAGCGGGGGAGCGGGCCTAAGCCAGCAGGTGGTCATCCCCCAAGGGGTCCCAGACTGCGAGAGGGCACAGGCTAGGCTGAGGGACGCCCCCCGCCCCCGCCAGTGCACAAATTTTTGTGCACCGGGCCTCTAGTAAAGAATAATGCAATAATTTAAATTTAAATAATGCAACACTGCCAAGGTAATCTATCAAAAATGTTTCAGAGGTACATATAAGAAATTATATATAAAGATTATCTAATACTGAAAAAAAATAGAAACAACCTAAATACTAAGTATACCAAGGAAATGGCTAAATAACATACATGCTCTAATGTCACACAATGGAAGTCAATACAAAGAACTTGGCATACAACTGTAAGTAATATGATCATTAAAATATCAGGCTCATAAAATTCTTGTGTCCATAATATATTAAAAGTGCTTAATACAGAAACAGGTATATGAAGATTACTCTTAGTAAAGATTAGGTATTACTAATAAAACAATGTATAAATATGTATATATTCTAAGAAAATATACCAAAACATTACCAATTTCTCTTGGTTACATTTACCTCTTAATTTGCATTTATAACACATGCACATTTCATCAGAAGATATTTCTGGTTGCCATTTCCTTCACTTCACAATCCACCCCAATCAATGTGTCCCCTTTACTCCAATGGGCAAGTCACAGTGAGCATTTAGAAATTTAATAATTAACAACTGAAATAATAAGGCTTTAAGCACTATTATTTTTGAATGAGGAATATTACCTTCATGGGAGATTTCCTTCCAGGGGTTCGGTGGGTACATGAAAGCTGCATTCTGGATTTGGTCATGTATGTCTTCATCTTCATTGAATGGGAAGGTGCCGCTTAGGCTGACGTAGATGATCACCCCGACGGACCACATGTCCAGAGAGCGATTGTAGCCCTTGTTCCTTAGGACCTCGGGAGCCAGGTAAGCAGGGGTACCCACCACCGACCTCCGGAAAGACTTCTCTCCGATGATGCGGGCAAAACCAAAATCACAAAGTTTCACCTGTTGATAATAATGGTTTGCAGAAATGGGGAGGTCATAAACCGTGTGTAAGTGTCTTAGCCCAGGTCTACCAAAGAGTAGGCTGTATGGAGTTCTCAAGGTAGAAGTAATAGCTGTTTTCCATTTTATGTACTTGAAGAGAAGAGTTTATATATTGATATATTGAGTGGTTGATGTATGTTTTCATTCATAAAAATACTATCTAAACATTTCCTTCCTCCTCCACCCTCCAATCCAAGAGATACGTGTGAAAATATGTATACTCAGTAGTGGGTAACATCGTTTTAAAAGGCAGTTCAGCATCATGCAAATCAGGGAAGTGATGGACTTAGCTGAAAGGTTCCTTATAAATAAAGGTTGAAGGATAAGGACAGAACACATCATGTCACCCATATGATCCTCATAATTAGCTCTTCACGGGCACCCAAGCAGGACCTGAAGGTGTCCAGGAGGCAAGGCGGGACCACCACCTTGGGCAGGTCGCTTCAGATACAAGACTCCCTCGGAGAGGGAGAGAGCCAGTTGTTTGCCATCTTCCAAGTTGAGCAACAGAAGAAACGTTTGCACTTGTCCCCGAGAACAACACTGGACTCTATGTCCTGCGCGGCATCAGAGAGCGCGGGCCACCCCTGGGCCTCCGCAGTGTCCTCACTCTCAGGCGGTGCTGTGAGCGCTGGCCCGGGGTTGCACACAACAGAAGCTAAGAGCTGAGTGAGAAAGCGTGGTGTGTGCTCCCAGGCAGGCTGACTGAGAAGCCAGAGCGAAAAGCCACCGTCCCCACAGGAGGGTCACAAATGGATGGAAATGAACATGTAAAATTAGGAACAAATAAAGGTTTTGAGGAAAAAGATGACAGAATGCCCCAGAGAGCAGCTGACTTTCTGCTGAGAGAGGCTTTCATACTTGCCTGAGGAAAAGGGTCGGCTGATGCAAGCAACACATTTTCTGGCTTGAGATCACAGTGAACGATATTTTTAAAGTGAAGATGCCGCAAAGCCACGAGTATCTATAAAGAGGAAAATCATCGAAATAATTTTACTTTGGCCTATTAGTTTATTTTAAAATGGTTTCTACTAGGATATAAACTTAAAATGCCAACAGAGAGCTCACAAGGACCAGTTAGACTTCTTAATGCTCAAGACACTGAAATAAGTGAGATTAACATATCAGGTTTCCAAGGAAAAACTTTCATGGAAAAAGAAGCATTTTATGGCATTCATATAGCAATCAAGACAGGTGTAGATAAAAGAATTCAATATCTAACAGAAATGACCATTATTGAATTTTTTTCAAAGAACCAGGGCTCAGCCACTGTGTATTTTATAATTTCATGAGTCCTATAGTTTTAATACATGGGCCTGCATACAGAGTACTCAATGTACTGGGCTCTGGACACCATAGATATAAATTTAATAATACAATAAGCCACCGCAACCTTTTGCGTATAGTTGAGACTTTAGAGGTAGGGGCCAAACAATAAGGTTAGAAAGCTGCAGTTAAAGTGATAACATTTGATATTAAATATTATCTTTTTTTCTGCCTCTAATTAATTTCTTACCTGAGTAATTAAAAACTTCGTTATGTGTTCTGGCAACCTGCCCTTTTCACTTGACAAGATCATCTCCAGCATGTCTCCATGGAGTTTTTCCATAACAACAAACACTCTTTCAGGCGTCTCAAACATACACTCCAAATTTACAACGCCAGGGTGATGAAGGTTCTATTAAAGATAAATAAAGCACTTGAAGAAAATGAATTTTTTAATACTGGTTGGCAAGCTCACAGATTATACAAAACTGCTGGAGCCACAAGCTATGGAGAAACCCACAGTTAAGATTTTTAACACCTTTAAATTCCACATGTGTTACCTTATATTTTTGAAATTTTAACGTTTCCCAAAAATACATTTTAACTTTCTATGCACGGTGAAATTATTTTTTCTATGCTATATTCCAGCATAGAAAAAACCTAAGTTCCAGAACAGTGAATTGCTAATTAAGTTTTAATTAGAATACCACATTGAGAAATCTGTAACTTCTTAGGAACCTCTCCAATATTAAGCATACTGTCTTCAATATGCATGCAAGGCCACCTCACACACTCGGTAGAAATTTAATGTAGAAAAGATGAAATTGGTACATCTGATTGCACTGATGAAACACATTAGTCAAAACCTTTTGTAACTGCTCTGCTAGCAGAGGCTGTGGTAGCTTACTATGGAAGCTCTGATCATCATAAAAAACAGCAAATAAATGAATAAATGAATAATAAATAAATAATTCCTGCACCCCTGCTTTGTCCAGAATACTGTGCTAGGTGGTAGTCCTGCATTGTTCTCAAGAACCTAATAAATATTTCCACAATAAAGTAATGGCTGGTAATGATAGCCTGCATTTGGCTTGACATGTTAATTGTCACACATGTCAGGCAAAATTACTTGCAACTTTTGACGGGCATCTGCAGTGATGCTTAAGTCTTAATGTTTGTCTGGGGTTATCAACAAAAGCCTTTGATCGTTTGACCTTTACTCTTTTTTATCTAAATACAATAACAAAAAATCCTGCTATTTAAAACATGATTATATGTTCCACTTGTATGTCAATGAGAAACAGGAAAAAAAATTAACGAATCTACCTAAAGAATAATAAAAAACAAAAACAAAAAACAGGAACCAACTTAAATGTGCTAACAGCTGAACAGAGAAAAACATTAATGAATGCTTTATTTTAGGGAAAAAACACTCAGTGAGTGATAGAATTGTATGTAAAATGAAGTTTGCACAAACTACTTGAAAGCTGAAATGGCTCACCATTCAGACCTCACAGATGAATGCTGAGTAGGGAGCAGCAGAAGGGGCTGGGGGTGGACCTCCATATAGTCATCCTCCATGCTGCCCACCAGCAAGGAGAGCCTGGCGCTCTCCTTGGCTATGGAGGCCCACTATGGTTGGCAGAGGCTCCCACGATGGTGACCTGTCTCACAGGGTGTCCTCCCACGACCTGGCAATTTTGATCTCTGCCTCAGATATCTGAGGAGTCTCTTTGATTCTGATGCCTTGGTGACCATCATGCAGCATAATGTGGTCATAGAACATCAAGTTTCTGCATGTGGTCTAAGAGATGCCAGTACATCCACCCAATGGTCTTTCACCTCAGAGTGCTGAAGTCATTGTTCGTGAAACTGTTAACTGGTCAAATATGGCTACTTCAGCTACTCGGCCTCGAAGTCACTCTCTCCTGGTCATGTGGAGAGTGGGTGGAATGAACAAAACTCACACTCTCACTTCTCAGCTCAGCCTGCTGCTTCTGCTGACTTTTTTTTAGGCTATGAAGGTTGAGGGAGAGAAGGGAGTCAGTAGATGACCTGGAGGCTCTCCTACCTATATACAATGTCAACCCTCCTGTTCCTCTACCTGTATTCCTCTAAGTATCTGAATTCTCGGAGGTACTAAAGTCCTTCACCCAAATACGCCTTTTCTCTACTCCTACAACATGACTTAAGGAGCATCCCCTATTCAGAAAATTGGACTTGAATTGTTTATCTAATTGGTGTATTTACAGAATGTTCTAGCACAGAAGTATGGAACAGGTTAAGATTGTTCCCTGTCAACTATGTTGGGCCATGTTCACTGTAAATCTGAAGGACTCTACAAATATCCTCTAAGAGCATCTTCATGAAAAGGATTAGGGGAAAATTTTGTTATTTCATGATAAAGAATTTTAAATCCATTTAGGTTTATAATTAAAAATATATATTCAATGAAAGCACTGAACTAAAGGCCATGTATACACAAATAGTAAAATAAAACATTTTAGAAAAGTTTAAAATCATTCATTGTTGTACCTGGCCCTTAATCTCTAATAAAAACCTTATGCTTTACAAGTTTGCTAATGAATACATTGAGTGGTAGCTGAAAAATCATTTGAATAGCACAACTTTATTTTTTCTGCATATTTTTAAACTTAATTATGTATGGTTGAGACAGGGCCATCATAAAGCTTACTCATGAGCTGCAATTTTTACATTGAACTAAATGACAAAACTTGTTTTTACATTTGACAATAATAAAAAAAAACCCAGAATATAAGGAATCATACTGTATTTATCCAAATTCTCTATACCATACTGATGAAGAGTACTTCTTTAGTCTAAAGAAGATAATATTCGAAGACTAGAAATAGAAAAAAATGTAAGGTATTTTTTTCTGTTATCATGCATAATTCATGTTACCTTATTAATACCTTAAGAACAACTCTAAGATAAGCTTCAACCACATGGGTCCATGTGACTTGTTTACACTTTAAATTTTCTATTTAAAATATAAAATATATAAACTCTTCTATATAAAATAGCCATTCAACCTTTTCCTCCTAATGTTCAAAGTAACTGAATTAATTTAAAAATGGCTTGATGACTGCAATGTCATCTATAGCATACTAATGTTTAGAAAGAATTTTTGCTAACTTCTCAGTCCTACCTCAGGAAATCAGATAATAAATTCCATGGCAGAGTAAGTACTACAAGACTTTCTGGCCATCTGTTTGTTGCATTTAAGTAATCTAATTTTCAGGAAATGAAACATTTGGTCAAGTACAGGAAAGAAGAGTGTCCATTCACACATAACAGATTGATGACATATCCATGGGGTGAATAGAAGCTGTTTTGAAGTCTGGGGGGGAATTACCTTTTGGAGATCAAGATAAAAATTTTCCTGACTCAGGTTGCCTAAAGAATTCTTAAGTAATCGATGGAGACTATTCACTAAAAGCAAAGGCTTTTATAAAAGCAACAATATGTTATATAATAAAATAAAGACAATTACATCTTTATGTTCACATTCTATATTGTTATATTTTCTGAATTTATGTGAATATTTCATTTGTACCTATGTTTAATTTTAATAGTATTGCTTTATATCTATCATTCCATATATAGCTGTGATAAATTGAAGATGTCAGATTTTCCCCTTTCTTCTTATTTCACGATTCTTATACTACAATATATGAGAGATGGTAAAGAGGAGAATTAGAATCAACAACTTTTCAACAGATTATTTAGGAGCAATACAGACCTAACATGGGGATTTCTGACTACTTTTCTATAAAAACAAGTAAGTGATTTAGCTCCTACTGAGACAGAATGAAATAACCTTAAAAGTGATGAGTCCAAGATCTAAAACCTAAATGCCATGAAGAAGAGAAGGAGGGATGTTTGCAGTGGTGTGGGTAGGGACTGAGGTGCCATTCTCAGAAGTGTAGCACTCAGGGGTTTTTGCTGATTCTCATTTCTGCCAGTTTGCAGGGTTGAGAGAAGAACACACCATCCTTCCATTTTCTAATCACAGGCTCTTACAATTTACGCTTCCCTTAATGGCCCTAGAAATCATAATCACCTAATGTCTCATGAAGGGGAAATAGCATGTAATTCCCTGATAGATGCTAAAAAAAAGTCATCATGGGGGCAGCAGATGACTATAAAAAGACTCGTTAAGGATAATACTCAAATTGGTAAGGGAAGCTCAGCTCTCTCCTAAATGCCAGAACCTTATATCCAACTGTGTTCCGGGTGTGTTCATTTAAAGGAAAGATGTCAAACAGTAGGAATTGGTGTCTTTTCTTCCAAACTTACCCTTCTGGTGATTCCCCTCTTGGTAAATAGCCAGGCATTTTAGTCAGAAACTGAGAGTCATACTGAATAGTTAGTCCTCCCTCAATTCTCAAACCAATTGATCTTTAAAACGAATAGAATCCACCTCCTTACTGTCTCTTACACTGACACCTCATCTTCATTGTCACCATGACAGCCTTGGTCTACCAGTAAGCCTTAACGCTTCCCTAGGGATCTGCCACAGCCTCCCAAATGATCTTATTAGAGGCCTTGTTCTCCTTCAATCCATTCTTTAAAGGGCTGCCACTGTGATCTTCCCAGAGGTGATTCTGAATCATACCATCTTGCTTCCATGCCACTATAATCACTACGGGTTTTAGGAGGAGGTGCATGTACCTCGCTAGCAAGGCACATGGGGCCCTTCACTGACAGCTCCTTTTCCTCCTCCCACCAAATACTTCCCCAGCTTCTTCTCTTCTTCTTCCACATATGTACCCATATCTCTGGCCATGCTGAACTATTTTCAAAACAAGCCATGCTCCTCTTCTTTTCTATACTGTCATACATACTATTCTCTCAGCCAGAAACAGATTATTTTGCCTGGTATGAATGCTCAGTGGACAGGCAGCTTTCATGACTACCACAGTCTCTTTATTCTCATAGTCTTTGGTAAACCCTCTTTCATAACAGTTAACATATTTAATTATTGGTGAATCTCTGTGTTTTGCCTATAAGACCACAAGCTCCTTAAGGAATATATTTTATCAATTATATTCCCAGTCAGCAGAGTAAGCCTAATGCCTAGTATGTATTAAATACCCAATACAAGTTTATACATTTGATTGAAGGATAAAGAATCCCTATATCTCCTTACTTTTCAGCACATGAATAATACTCTTTTTTTAAACTGAATTTATTGTGGTGACATTGGTTAATAAAATTATACAGGTTTCAGGTATAAAATTCTATATAATCTGTATAGTATTGTGTTTACCACCCCAAGTCAAGTCTCCTTCCATCACTATTTTTCTCTCCTTTACCTTCTTCTACCTACTCATATTCCTCACCCCCAACCCCCTTCCTGCTGGCAATCACCATACTGTTGTCTGTGTTCATGAGTCTTTCTTTTTATTCTTTGGTTAGTCACTTCACCCTTCTCATCCAGCTCCAACACCCCCTCTGATAGTTGTCAATCTGTTCTCTTTATTTATGGGTCTGTCTCCACGTTGTTTATTTGCCCATTAGATTTCACATTTAAGTGAAGTCATATGGTACTTGTCTTTCTTGGACTGGCTTATGCCACTTAGCATAATGCGCCTCAGGTCCATCCAGGCTGTAAGATTTCTTTCCTGTTTCTGATTTTTTGTTTTTATGGCTGAGGAAGTAGTATTCCATTGTGTAAATGTACCACAGCTTTTTTATCCAGTCATCTCCTCATGGATAGTTGGACTGCTTCCAAATTTGGCTATTGTAAATAATGCTGCAATGAACATAGGGTGCATATGTTCTTTTGAGTTAGTATTTTGGGTTTCTTTGGATATATTCCCAGAAGTGGAATTGCTGGGTCAAAAGGCCATGCCATTTTTATTTTTGGACGTAACTCCATACTGCTTTCCACAGTGGCTGCATTCCCATCAACAGAGTATGAGGGTTCCCTTTCCTCCACATCCTCACCAACACTTTTTGCTTACTGATTTATTGATGGTAACCATTTTGGCAGGTATGAGGTGATGCCTCATTGTACTTTTAATTTGCATCTCTGATGATTAGTGATGTTGAACCTTTTTTTCATGTGTCTATTGGCCAACTTTATGTCTTTTTTGGAAGAGTGCTTATTCAGGTCCTTTGCCCATTTCTTTTTTTAAAATATATTTTTATTGATTTCAGAGAAGAAGGGAGAGGTTCAGAGAGATAGAAACATCAATGGTGAGAGAGAATCATCATTCAGCTGCCTCCTGCACGCCCCACACTAGAGATGGAGCCTGCAACCGGCGCATGTACTTTGATTGGGAATCTAACCATGACCTCCTAGTTCATAGTTTTAGGCCAGGGGTGGGCAAACTTTTTGACTCGAGGGCCACAATGGGTTCTTAAACTGGACTGGAGGGCCGGAACAAAAGCATGGATGGAGTGTTTGTGTGAACTAATATAAATTCAAAGTAAACATCATTACATAAAAGGGTACGGTCTTTTTTTTTTTTTTTAGTTTTATTCATTTCAATAGGGCCGGATCTGGCCCGTGGGCCGTAGTTTGCCCACGGCTGGTTTAGGCTCAACCACTGAGCCACACCATCCAGGCCTTTGCCCATTTATTAATTGGATTATTTGTTTGTTTATTTTTTCAATGTATTTTTATTGATTTCAGAGAGGAATGGAGGAGAGAGAGAGAGACAGAAACATCAATGATGAGAGAGAATTACTCATCGGCTGCTACATGGGGATTGAGCCCACAACCTGGGCATGTGCCTTGACCGGAATCAAACCTGGGACCCTTCGGTCCACAGGCTGATGCTCTATCCACTGAGCCAAACTGGCTAGGGTGGATTGTTTATTTTTTTCAGTGTTTAGTTTTATAAGTTCCTTAATCATTGTGGATGTTAAGCCCTTATCAGATGTATCAGCTAATATGTTCTCCCATTCAGTGGGTTGTATTTTCATTTTGTTGATGGTTTCCTTTGCTGTGTAAAACTTTTTAGTTTGATGTAATACCATTAAGATTTAAATTATTTTATTGAAGATAGGGTGATACATATCTGACATATTTAGTGACAGTTCATTTTGCATCCAATATGGTAGATATTGATGTCCTCGCTTCAAGAAAAAAAAAGTACTAGGCCTTTCATTTTTAGTTCACTTGAATAGGCTAGGCAATCTCAGGATTCTGATGATGAATCATATAATCAGAAATAATGATTTTCTAAAGTCCCAAAGGTATAAGTAAGACATCCTGGATTTTTTCCAGGTACTGTTCCCTTAAAATATAGATTTGGCCACTGCTTTTGTAAATATTTCAGCATATTTGAAAGGAATAAACATATACTTTTCCTGCTATCTAAGTGATTTGTATTTATTTTATATGTAGCTATTAAAAAAGAGATACTCATCCATTTCAGCTCATACTCAAAGCCCATAAGGAAACATTCTCAGGAAGAGAGAGAAAAGCAGGAGCAGCTAAACACCATAGCCAGGATATTCCTTTTAAATTACCCCACCCCTCCTCCCCACGCTGCCAATTCCCCCTTATATAACTTGTGAAAATCTAATTTCCTGTGATTTCATTATTGTCCTGAGGATGAGAAATACAGTACCGAAAATGGATTATTTAGATGATAATGATCATGGTACGTCTACCCTTTACTTGGAAAAGGCCTTACAACTCCTGTCTCTCCATTTTTCATTCGATTTACCACTGGACAGATATGACAAGGGAAGCCTTGAGGCTTGAAACATCATTTCAGGGGCACAGTTTCTCTGGACACACTCCGTCTGAGTTTGAATTCCAGCTCTGCCACTTCCCAATTCTGACTTCTGTTTCTTGATATAATAATAATAATAATAATAATAATAATAACAACAGTAACGACAACAATAATGCCTAACCTTGTAACATAACTAGGACTTAATTACTTATTGTATATAAAATCCCTCAAATCATGCCTGGAACACAGTAAAGGTTAGTTGCTGTTATTGTGGGGAAGCTTTTCTGTAATTTTCAAACAATCTGGGCCACACATCTCTCTTTAGTTTGATAACTGGAAGTATACCCCAAGTGGCAGAAAAGAAACTCACTTCTTGCCTCTCACCTAACAGAGGCTGCATCAGAAATGAACTGCCACAACTTGCTCCTTCTAGTTTGTCCTGCTCATCTTTCCTGTTGCTGTGTATTAAACTTCAGTGATTAGGGCCCTAATCGGTTTGGCTCAGTGGATAGAGCGTCGTCCTGTGGACTGAAAGGTCCCAGGTTCAATTCCGGTCAAGGGCATGTACCTTGGTTGCGGGCACATCCCCAGTAGGGGGTGTGCAGGAGGTAGCTGATCAATGTTTCTCTCTCATCGATGTTTCTAACTCTCTATCCCTCTCTCTTCCTCTCTGTAAAAAATCAAATATATACTTTTTTTTTTTAAAAGAGGCAGAACCTGTCTTTGGGTGGCTCATACATTTAAACTTCAGTGATTGGGGAGGGGCTTCTATTTCACCGCCAATCGGGCGAAGGCTTTATGCTGCAGCCAGGAAAGCCCTCCTGACCCAAAGTGAGCATGGAGGTGTTTTGGTTGTGCCAGATGAACGTGTTCCCGTGTCAGGTTAGGTTGGCAAGAACTCCATTTCAATAGGCTCATACTTCAGTAGTTAGTTATCTTTTAGTGGGTAACATTTTGGGGGGAAATTTCATGTGTAAATTTTTGGAAATCTACAATGATTTTAATCTAGGACAAAACAAAGCTAACTTACATTGTCAGAAGAACAAAGGGACACAACCTTACTTCAACAAGAAGATTAGATATAATCATCTACCTTCCTGTGAATAGGGACCACTTGCTGACTTTTAGATCAATGGGGCCACAATCAAGATGTTCAGATCTCTCCTAGTAAACTGGTTTGCTCATCCCATCCATCAGGACTGGAGTGTACTGCTACTCTTGTTGTGGCACTAAGTAGGACAGAATAACCCTGGTTAAATATAGTTCAAAATTTCATGGGAGAAATAATGCACTGAAACATCTCCATTAACTGCTAATGACAATACATACACACTACACCCAAATATCAAGAAAGGTAGTCAACTTTTAGGTGGTTAGCTATCAATGCAAAATTTGCCATTACATTTTTTATCTTAAATTCACTGTAAGTCTGTGTATTCTATTAAGTAATACTGGACCAAGAAATTTTTTTAAAAAGACCAATTCAATATTTGCATAGCAAAAAGTCATCCAAGGCCTGATGTCAAACTTCTCTATTACTGTATATTCATAACCTATCTATACACCTGTCAGTCATTCTTTAGTTCATCAATTGTGGACATGCTTCTATCTAGCTTTAGATTCCAGGGATGCTGCAGACATATGGTAAATACAATGAGTATTCTCCTTTCCCTATAAAAGGAAGAAGCTAAATGCAGAGGGGAGAAGGAGTATGCAGAAAACAACACTTAAGAAAAGCTCTCATCATCTTTCATATTGTTCCCAGCCTTTCTTGACTTTTCGACAGGTGAAAATGCTATAAAAAATATCTCATATTTTCTACACATGGCCAGAAATCCTTCATATTAAAGGTAGGAATGGGACATTTAAAAAACAAAATCCAGATGTCTTAAGCCCTCCATGTGGACTCATACACAGACGCTTCATCAGCACTGATGTTTACGTAAGGGTGAGGTTGATATTGTAATTTTGGAAGATGGGTAATTTCTATCAAAAGACCCTCACATAGCAAGGATCTAGTATGTATCTGAGTACCCAACCCTACCTCCCAACCAAGGCCAGAGTTTCAAGTTGACTTTAGACAAAAGAGCATGATATTTGAAACCTAGAAACAAAGGTGACAAAGACAGAAAATTAACTGACCAATACCATTGGAAAAAAAACACAGTGTTAGTAAACATTTCCCCAGAAAGTTTGACCCCCTGTCCTCTATGGTACCACTCAGTCTGTGTTTAGAGAAAAGGCAAGAATTAAAAGTATGGCTTGTTAAAATAAGAAAATTGGGATTTGTAGATCAGCATGTATATATCGTACATTTAAGTTGAAAACTTCAATTACCTGGATTTTTTCCTGTTTGCTATTAAATGCAAATCAATGGAGATGCATCTGGAACACATTTTTATTTCCTGTTAATCTACCTGGCTGGAAACATGAACACATAAATCCAATCTCGTCCTGGTGTTAGATTTAAAGAGTAATTTTTGACAAATCATATCACTGTAGCCCAGCTCCTACATTTAGATGTCAGTACTCCCGGAAGCCTAACATTCTATTATCATGTTAACTCATCTGTGTAGACACATAATTCTTCTCATGTTTTATATATCAGATAGTGGGAAATGGAATGAGTGAGTATACAGGGTCTACTGGAGAGATAAAAGATGACACATTATGTGCAAAAAGGTCAAGTGGTGACATCTTATATTTGCATAAGGGTTCTGTGGTAAAATGTGTTTAGTTTCAAAATCAAAGGTGTTCTTAAATAAGGGCATTTTTGAAATCTTTAACAAGTAAAAGACTGTGTTCATTTCTAAGATGTGGATGACCTGGAGAAAGTACATATTATTTTCTAAATTGTTTTAGTGAGGAAATCTTAACCCCCAAACCAGTGGTTCTCAACCTTCTGGCCCTTTAAATACAGTTCCTCATGTAGTGATCCAACCATAAAGTTACTTTCGTTGCTACTTCATAACTGTAATGTTGCTACTGTTATGAATCGTAAATATCTGATATGCAGGATGGTCTTAGGCGACCCCCGTAAAAGGGTTGTTTGACCGCCAAAGGGGTCGCGACCCACAGGTTGAGAACTGCTGCCCCAAATCCTTCCAGAAATAAACTCAAATTTCTTCCAAAAATATGTTGGTAAACACTGATATAAAAACCATGTTATACATTATGTCATTTAGTTCCCCCAAATCATTCCTCTGAAGCAAGCACACCAAGTCAGATGAACTCCATTAATTAAGGAAACCAGGTTTTAAAAAAATAATAAAAAATAGAGAAGTTTTGACTTGGAAACTGGCCTTTTGACACTCAGTTTTTACTATGACTACATTCTTATCAAACACAATATTTGAAAAAATTTTTTACGTTTATTTTCTTTGTCTTATATCTTTGTTTTCTTTTTCCTCTATTTTAGACATTCATAAACATTACCTATAAGCTTTATTTTTTGGAACATGCAGAAAATATGACTACTTTAGAGCTGAAAAACATGTCTAAACAATTTCAAGTAAATTCTTTGTGCAATAAAATACAAAGAAGGAAATATAATAAAACCTATTAGATGAAAGTGAGACAGGGCAGTTAGCATAGGGGCAAGAGACCCCAGGCCCCACTGTTTCCCTTCCCCTTCTAGGTTACGACACTGTGGAAGTGACTGTGAAAAGCCACCTGTGCCCTTGCTGCCCCTCTCCCAGTTTCCCGGGGTAAGAAACAGTTAAGACAAAAACCAGTCTCAGCCAGAGTTGGCAGCCATGTTGACCTACACCACAGTTTTGAAGCTGCTCTGCCCTTCAGGTCATCATGACAGTTCTGAGAAGACCAAAGGAAGAGCCACTATCTAGAGAGGAGGGACTTGGGTGAGCTGGGCCGATGACCACACCCCCAGTGTCAGAGACCATTCCCCCCGCTTGCCCACAGCTACAAAAACCTCCCCCCAGAACCCCTTGGCTAAGTTCACTGCACTCCCTTCCTATCACTTTAATAAATCTGCTGTGCTTTGCTGAATCTGTCTGTCTCATTCTTGAGCTTTTTTCCTGCGCAGTGACAAGAACCTGGACACTGTCACCAGGTTGTGGCCCTCCATGAGCCCTCCAGCATCAAAAGTATAAAATAACCTCTCACTACACGCTAAAAGAAAAGGTACTCAAATTTTGCACATTTTTCTCTGAAAAAAAAAAAGAAAAAGAAAAATTGACTCCATGATTTAAAAAATCAACAGTTTGCAAAAATTTTCATTTTCCCACCCACACTTGGCAACATTATTCTCTGATGTCCCATCATGATTATCTCTCTCCACCTACTCTTGATCATGTTTTAGACAAAGAGAACAAAGCCATGTATTTATAAGATATGTAATATTCTTGCTCCATGAAGACAAATTATCATGCTTTTTAGACAAAAAGGAAGGAAGATTTTATTGTTTTATTGGCATGCTCTGCAATTCTGCATCCCCCTGGTTTCTTCAGGTGTGGCTACATAATTTGTTAAACAAATACTTACTAAATGCCTACCAGGGGCCAGGTCTACGTTAAGGCATGTTCAGCCCTATCCTGGGCTTCGAGTCAAATGCATGTTCTTTGTTATGATAAAATTATTTGTCTCCAGGGCCTACTTAGGAAATTGAACCCCAAGTTATTAGATCTTGTTCCTAGGAACTGGACTTACAGCTCAATCGTGGCAAACTAGCAACATCTAATAAGTATGAAAACTTTCCTGTGTACCAGGCACTGCGGAGTTTCACCAATCACCATATTCCAGTCTCATGTCTATGAGATTTTCTAGGTAAAGAAACTGAGGCACAGAGCGCTGAAGTAACTTGTGCACTCTCCCAAGAACTCTTAAATACGAGTCTAATATTTAAACCCAGCACTCTAACTCTAGGACCTATGTCCCTTACACACCATGCTGCGCATTGTCTTACTTCTTTCCTTGGACTTTCGTCCATTTAGGACTAGGTAGGGCGCTGCCTGTTCTAATATGCTTCAGGAGCCATGCTGCTTACGGCTCCCCACCATGATCTCACATCCCACCTGAGCATGCCATGCTGTTTGGATTTCTGAATGCTGCCCGTTGTCAGTCTTCTCACCACAGTTCCCACCCCTACACCTGGCATGACATTCATCTTGACAATCTGCATTGACAAGTTGGATTCCCTGTCTTCCCGACTGGCAGGACCTCTTCCCTGCAGCTTATTCTATTTTACAACCCATGAACCACCAGTGTTGTCCTCTTACCAAATCCCCTCCTGATCTGAGGTTCCACTGCCTTCCAAGGTAACTCTAACATGTTCTCTAATTTGCTTTGCACCCGATATACAATCCCCCCCCCCACCCCCACCCCCCCGGGCTTAACTTTTGAGACAGACTATGTGTAACATCTGGAACAATGAGTGGCTATTCTACAAATGTTTTCCACTCATCAAATATCAGAATTTTGTAATTAGAGCCTAAAATTTAATGATTTATTCATACAAAATATATTATAACAAAGGCCCTGAGAAAGAATTTAAGAAAACACAGTATGTGATTTCAGACAATTTTGTCAAATGTTAATCAATTACCTGTAGTATCCTGTCTACTGTGATAGGCCTTGTGGAAGTTGAAAAAAAATTAGGCATTGCTGAGACTTTCAAACTGCTTATAATCGAATTATTATATAAGAAGCATTTGATAAGTATTAAAGTACTTTATATCGAGACTAGAAACCATAAAAAAATGAGATATGGAAAGTAGCACAAGACAGAGAGAATTGGTGGATCTTGAAGATCAATCTAATATTGATGAGCCAAGTAACCAAGATTGGCATCCAGGCTTGGAAAAGAAAGCTGAGCAACGGCCAGAAGTTAAGAGTATGACAAGGACAATGACTTGAAGATAAAGAAAGACTCAGTGGAATAGGAACTGCAGAGTCCAGTGAGATCGCCTACAGTGCTAAAAGGCAGGACAAGTAGATAGGTTTAAAGAAATAAGAAAAAGCAAACTACTAAACTAGGGAGAGATAAGATGGAAGCCAACTAAAGACTCATCAGGTGTAGTCTTCAGGACGGAGCAGGGAAAAGGGAGGGCCAGGAAGGTGGTGATGGAGAGGGAAGCAGGAGAGGACTCAGCTATGTCAAATCTCACCAGTTCCAGTAATCAAGGCATGCATTTAAAAGCCTAGACTAGTTGCAGTGGAAATGTTAGGGCTGCAGCCAAGATGACATTTTAGAAAGAAAGGGGAATGCTGGCATTGTGACTGGCACTACTAGCAGATAATAGCCTCTAACAAAGTTTTCTTGCCTTTAACCATTCTTCCTATATATGTCATTCCAAAATACCAATGTTTTAATAATAATTTCTTTTCCCAAATATTTCAATAATCTAAGCATAATAAGATATTTACAATCACCCAAGCATAATAAAATCCAATTGATTTGACACACTATCTAAGTCACACAAAACCCATTTATTGGTTTTATTACGCACTGTGTCTCACCACAGCAGTTTCCAAATGAAGATAGGCTCTTGGGGAACAGAAAGACTTTTAAGAGATATGTAAGCAGAGACATAGATGTAAGAAACTGTTTTGTTTAAATCTGGAACTCTACTGAAGAGTATAAATACTCTTCAATACAGATCTGCCTGAGAAAAACCCCGTGGTCTGAAAATTCTCCATTCCCAAGTTTCCTTTCACAGTGATCTTTCATCCACTTTCCAAAAGAAAGGCATGCTTCTCACATATTCCAAATTACAAGAGTGCTCTTGGAAAATCCTCTTGGAGAAAAATAAACAGGCAATTTGAGATACTATGTTGGTGTAAATAGAGAATAACTTTAATGACTTCAAAATAATTATTTTCCAACTCAGTTTCTAATTCATGCTTTCAACACAATTTGAGAAAGATTCAATGGACTTATTAAAAAAGTTTAAAATAAATTCCTAAAGATAAATAACATTTCTTTTTTGGCATACACCTTGGCTTCTACAATTTAAAAAAAAAATCGTCACCCAAGAATATGTTTTCATTCATTATTTTTTTTTTTTGGAGAGAGAGAAAGATAGAGAGATAGAGATAGAGATGGAGATGGAGATGGAGAGGGAGAGGGAGAGGGAGAGGGAGAGGGAGAGGGAGAGGGAGAGGGGGAGGGAGAGGGGAGGAGAGGGAGAGAGAGAGAGTGAACATGGATGTAAGAGAGAAACATTGATTGGTTGCCCCCTGTATGCAAATCTGATCAGGAATCAAAACCACAATCTACTTATGTGCCCTGATGGGAATCGGACCTGCAACCTTTTGGTGTAGGGGACGATTCTCCAACCAATTGGGCCACCCAGCCAGGGCTTGGCTTCCACATTTAAAAAAAAGGAACTTACAGTGGGGCCTTGACTTAGGAGTTTAATTCGTTCAGAGACCGAGCTCATTAAGGAGCTCATTAAGGAGCTCGTTAACTCAAATTACTCTGTCAACTCAAAGCAAAAAATCGGCCGGCCGAGAGACAGCTGGTATCTCAAAAAACTTGTTAGTCGGGACACTAGTAAGTCAAGGCCCCACTGTATATACTTATATGCATAGCCCAAGGATACAGGCAATAGGGTAGTGAAGACCTGGGAGGGTGGTTAGGGGATGAGAGGAGGGGGGGAGAGGAGAAAATGGGATATATCTATAATACTACCAACAATAAAAAAAATTTTTAAATTAAAAAATAAAATGTTTTTTAATAAAAAATAATAAAAGGAATAAAATTGTTGCTGAACTCTGTCAAATTTAAACAATAAGAAATATTCACCCACCAAATTATCAACTAAATTAAAAAATCATTTTCATTAAATAATCTATTTTCAGTAACATTTTATTTTCTATGATAAACAAGCACAGATCAAAATTTACAGAATATTTATCTTTCTTGAGAAAGCTTTTACCAATAAAAACTGTGGTGACAGCTTAATCCACGATAATGCTTTAAATATTTAAAATATAATAAAAATTAAAAACAGTATTTATTTTTATTGTAAATAATTATGGAGAGGACCAATAAAAGACTTTCAAATTTAAAAAAACACATTACATTGAACTATCATTCTGTATGGAACATATAATATATTCACAGAAAACAAGGAAGTTGTAAATTATAATATTGTTTCAAGTGATGACCTCACTCTGGGAATGAGTTCCAAATTAGCATAAAGCACTTAGCTGAATGGAAGGAGAAGTTCAAGGAGACAGCTGGAGGAGCTAGCAGAGGAAGAGAAATAGGATCTGTTAAGTGCAGGGGTGAAGTGAGGAGCAAGACTGGAAAAGGGGCAAAGTATCAACACTGTTGAAGGACTGAGATTAGTCAAATGGGATAAAGACGAAAACACAGCCAAAGTGGGTAGAGGTAGAACATCAGCGTATGGCAAAAAGAGCCTTGCATTTTCTTAAGAAGATGTGAAAATCAAAGATGAGAAGTGAATTTATGAACCAGAACTGACAGCAGAGCAAAAACTGAGCACGAATCTGAAGTGTGGTGGCACAGAAGGGAGAATGAACTGAGGCTGTGGGAGGCAGCCAGACCAATCAAGACCACCTTTTGTTGTTGCTGTGGTTTTAAGTTAAGAGAGACTTGAATGAGAAGAGGAGTCCCTCACAATAAAGAAACCAAAATGACAGGGGTAATTTTATGAGGTAAGTGCATAGGGATACATTTAATTTATGGCCTATGAAGTTCTCATGTACTTTTTCTATATTCTGTATTCTGTGTTCAGTACTTTCATAATTCCCAAATGCTTCCATACATTCAATCACAAACAGAAGCTCTGGTATTGCTCCTTATATCTATATATGTAAAAGCCTAAGCGACCGAACCACCGAACGAACAGTCGACCGGTAGCTATGATGCGCACTGACCACCAGGGGACAGACGCTCAAAGCACAGGATTGGGCTCCCTTCTGTCTGGATCTGGCCTGCGGGGATTGGGCCGAAACCAGCTCTCCAACATCCCCCAAAAGGGTCCAGATTGCAAGAGGGCGCAGGCCACGCCAAGGGACCCCCTCTACTAGAGGCCCGGTGCACAGATTCATGCATCAGGTCTCTAGTAGATAAATAAAAGTTGATAATTAAGAAAAGGAGGCCAAACCGGTTTGGCTCAGTGGATAGAGCATCGGCCTGGGGACTCAAGTAGAAAAAATAATAATTTCATATTTACCATGTATTTTTTAGCAAGTTACAAAAATTTCAAATACTATAAATAGGATCCTTTGGGGATTTTATGAAGTAATATCTACATTAATTAACATCCTTCTGAAACATATAATAATAATGAAAAAATACAGACAAGGAAAACAAATTTTCTAAATGATATAAGCCTTAGAAAGCTTTCACCTAGGTTATATGCAGGAGATAAAATGGAAAAAAATACACACACAACACAAACAATTCTACTTTTTTGCACATTCCATACTTCTACAACATTGAAGTCTTGTATAAGCTAAGGTACATTTTTCCAAACATAGACACAAATCTAAATTTGACCAGCAGCCCAACAGATTGCATGAGGAGGACTTTCACAATCAGCCTCTTCAACCCACATGATCCCTTCTGGAGAATCAGGAGGAGGACAGGACAGAATGTTTCTGACACCAGGTACAACCAGAAACTAGGACACTGACTTTCATAAGCTAGACAGCACAAGGCAGAGGACACCAAATGCTTCTGGGTATCACTTTTATATCCAGAGGGACAGAAATCTGGTCCTCAAGATCAGCGAAAAAAAACCTTCCCACCACTCAAATGACTTCAATCATGGTACTTTTTCTGAACTCAACCAGAGACAGAATTCCAACCCCCAGCCCCTACCCCCATTACACTTTGAATTTTCAGGTTCAAAAAGGTGAATTCTTCCTTTTGATAAGAAATACAAAATGGGGAAATGAGGACTTTCAAAGAACAAATCACACACAATCCTTCTTAACTAACCAACCACTTAACCATTAATAGCAATGCAATCTAGACTTTTGCTATCTGCTGGGACACTATGGATGCCATCTATGTGACAAGATGGTGTTTTCATACAATTTTATTCATTTAACAAATATTGCTAAACAACTAATGTGTGCCAGGTGTTAAGGATATATTACATAATAAAAGCATAATATGCAAATTGACCAAACAGTGGAACGACCAGTTGCCATGATGCACACTGATCACCAGGGGGCAGATGCTCAATGCAGGAGCTGCCCCCTAGTGGTCAGTGCACTCCCACAGGGGAAGCAGTGCTCAGCCAGAAGTCAGGCTCACGGCTGGCGAGCACAGCAGCAGTGGCAGGAGCCTCTCCTTCCTCCACAGCAGGCAGGTGGTAAAGAGTGAGGGGTCCCAGACTGCGAGAGCCCTAGGCTGTGAGAGGGATGTCTTACTGCCAGCTTAGGCCCGATTCCTGAGGGCACCGGACCTAAGCCGGCAGGTAGACATCCCCCGTGGGGTCCCAGACCACGAGAGGGCACAGACTGGGCTGAGGGGACCCCCCCTCCAGTGCACAAATCTTGTGCACTGGGCCTATAGTTAGTAAGTAAAACAATGATATCTGCACTCTGGATGGGTATACTCGAGTTAGTGTTATAGAAAAAAAAAAAGAAAACACATATCAGAGCCAGACGGTACAGGGGTAGGGGTTGGGAGAATGTCTGAGTGGACTGTAGTTTCAAATAAAGTATGAGAGTGATGCTTACACAACTGGTGATATGTGAGCCAACTCAAGAGAGGTGAGCTTGAACTTTACTGTCTCTGGATACGGAGTTACAATCTTTCCTAAGAGGCTGATATATATATATATATATATATATATATATCTGACAATGGTGAACGTTCAAATACTTTTTTATTTTTTCATTTGTTTCAGTTGAGGGACATGAGGAATTCCCTATTTTTGATGAACAAATTTTGAAACAACTGTCAACTTTATGATAAAGTATAAACTCCTGAACCTGGTATCTGCATGTAATTAAGCCAGCTCTTAATAAGACACTTACATGATTGAAAATTCAACATGTAAATAAGTAGCAGCTTAACTAAAGTTATAGCTGCATGATATAAGTTAAAGACCCATGATACCTAGGACCTGTGTGTCTTTGCCCCCATGATATCCACTGGATGCAGAGCAGTGCTTAGCTCATGATATGTATTCAATGAATATGAGTTGGCTGAATGAAGCAAGGAATGGTTGGGGACAGTGGGGATGTGATAAGTAATAAGGATTTTTGAGATTACAGACAATAATATGAGAGCTGTTTGACCTCTTCATATGCTCAAGGGGCACAATTTGACTTTTAACCTAATTTAACTCTTTAGAAAACCACATTATTATAATAAAATTGTGCCAAATGTCTGCTTATTGCATCTGAGTTGTGATTGCACCTATTTGTTTCAAAGAGGAGATGGGAGGCAGTGTATGCTCAGGTATATTTTATTTTTTTACCTCACTACAGAGGCAGCAGCCTGGGGTGACAGGCTCAGGAAAGCCAATTAAAGGCCTAGGCATAGAAAATCAGACCTTCAATATCCAGGCAGTCTTCTGCAAATGCAATGAAATATCCTCCTATATAATAAAGAAGTAATATGCAAATTGACCATCAAGTCCTCGCATAAGCTGGCCTCCCCCAGGTGGCCACAAGATGGCTGCCACAAGATGGCCGGCAGGGCAGGGCAGTTGGGGATGACCAGGTCAGCAAGGGAGGCCAGTTAGGGGTGACTGGGATGGCAGGGAAGCAGTTAGGTGTCGATCAGCCTGGCACGGAAGTGGTTAGGGGGTGATCAAACTGGCAGGCGGGGAGGTGAGTGGTTGGGAGCCAGCAGTCCTGCTTTGTGAGAGGGATGTCCCCCAAGGGGTCCCAAATTGGGGAGGGTGAAGGCTGGGCTGAGGGACACCCCTTCCTACAGTGCACGAATTTTGTGCACCGGGCCTCTAGTAGGACATAACTATGTGGACCATGAAAGTCCTCTCATGTCCTGTAAGGAAGGATAGATATCTCTGCACATAAACCAGCTCTGGAGGTCGGCATGCTGCAAAGGAATCTGCCTTGGGGACACCTGTGGGAGTGGGGAAGCAAGGGCCAGGTTTGGGAAGATGTCATGTACTAAGTTTTTAGATGTCACTACAGTTCAATGTTGCCTAGTTAAGAATAAAAAAATATTTTCTTGATAATTGATAATTGATTAGCAAGCACTGAGCTACAAATCTGTGAATTGGCATCTTCTTCCCCATGAAAACGGAGAACAATGTAGCAGTCCTCTGTGGTACATTCGTTGTTCAAAAGTACAAAAACACCATCTTTACAAATTTTGAATCCCACAAAAGTCTGTTATTCTGAATACATTAATTCCTTTAGGGCAGAAATCATTATCTTTTTCAACATTTAATTGTATGAAACTCAATAAATGGCAGTTAAACGAAACAAACAATAAAGAATTCAATGTTTCATTTTATTAACAATGTTCAAGTGAAAATTATTTAATAAAATGAAGAATCAGAAATTATGATCAGCATATATGACAAGTAGAGAATTATGGAAGTTATATAATAATGGGAATTTATCAATGATCTAAATTTCATAGACTGGATAGCTAGTTTAACTACATTTAGCAACAACTGCTCAATTTCCTCTGGTCTATAGAAAATGGCTTAATTATTAAAAAGTTATATATAGCATATAATACCTTTTATTAACAAACTAGAGGCCTGGTGCACAAAAATTTGTGCACTCGGGGGGGCAGAGGGGGTACCTCAGCCCGGCCTGTGCCCTCTCGAAGTCTGGGACCCCTCAGGAGATAACGCCTGCTGGCTTAGGCCTGCTCCCGGGTGGGAGAGGGCAGGCCCAATCCCTAGGTGCAGCCCCTGGTCGGGCTCAGAGCAGGGCTGATTGGGGAGTTGGGGCACCGCCCCCTGTCATGCACAGAGCAGGGCGGATTGGGAGGTTGCGATGCCACCCTCAGTCACGCTCAGGGTAGGGCTGATTGGGGGGTTGGGGTACCGCCCCCTGTCACACTCAAGGTAGGATCATTGGGGAGATTGCGGCACCACCCGCTGTCATGCACAGAGCAGGGCCAAACAGAGGTTTGGGGCGCTGCCCCCTGTCACGCACAGAGCAGGGCCCATCAGGGGGGTTGGGGCTCCGTACCCTGTCACGCACAGAGCAGGGTCAATCAGGGGGTTGGGGAGCTCCCCCCTGTCACGCACAGAGCAGGGCCCATCAGGGCTTGGGGAGCTCCCCCCGTCACACACAGAGCAGGGCCGATCAGGGGGTTGAGGAGCTCCCCCCTGTCACTCAGAGAGTAGAGCCGATAAGGGAGTTGGGGCACTGCCCCCTGTCACACACAGAGCAGGGCGGATCAGGGGGTTGGGGCGCCGCACCCTGTCACACTCAGGGCAGGGCCGATGGGGAGGTTATGGCTCTACCCCGTCACACACAGAGCAGGCCCGTGGGGGGGGGGGGGTTGGGGTGCCGCACCCTGTCACACACAGAGCAGGGCCCATCAGGGGGTTGAGGCACCATACCCTGTCACACACAGAGCCGCAGGGCGATCAGGGGGTTGGGGAGCTCCCCCCTATCAGGTACAGAGCAGGGCTGATCAGGGGGTTGGGGCGCCTTCCCCTGTCACGAACAGAGCAGCGCGGATAGAGAGGTTGTGGCCCCGCCCCCTGTCACACACAGAGCCGCAGGGCGATCAGGGGGTTTGGGCGCTGCCCCCTGTCACGCTAATCCCAGTGCCGGGAGGCCTCATGGCTCCTCTTATCCCGGTGCTGAGAGACATATTACCCTTTTCCTATATAAGATAGAGGCCTGGTGCACGGGTGGGGGCCGGCTGGTTTGCCCTGAAGGGTGTCCTGGATCAGGGTGGGGGTCCCCACTGGGGTGCCTGGCCAGCCTGGATGAGGGGATGGTGGCTGTTTGCAGTTGGTCACACACCCTTCAGGGTGGGGGTCCCAATGGGGTGCCTGGCCAGTCTGGGTGAGGGGCTGAGGGCTGTTTTCAGGCTGGCAGGTGACTGAAGCTCCCAACCACTCCTTTTTTTCTTTTTATTTTATTATGGGCCAGCTTTAGCTCTGAGGCTTGGCTCCAGCTCTTAGGCCTCCGCTGCTGAAAGCAGGTATCTGGTTTGTTTGGGTTCTATAATGGAAACACTGTTTCAACTCCAGCTCTGAGATCCCGGCTGGCTGAAAGCAGGTTTCTGGGGTTTTGTTTAGCTTCTATATTTGCAACAATGTTTCAAAATGCAAGCTCAGAGGCCGGCAGCGGCAGGTGGGGAATGTTGGAGTCTTCCATCACTGAAGCAAGCAAGCCTCATGTTTGCTTCAAGCTGCCTGGCTGCGGGCCGCCATCTTGGCTGGCAGTTAATTTGCATAGTGCCCTGATTAGCCAATGGGAAGGGTAGCGGATGTACAGATAATTACCACGTTTCTCTTTTATTAGATAGGATTCTGGCTTTAAAAAGGGACTGCTATCCATGAGAAGAGTTAACTAACATGTTGAACATTAAATGAAATGTTTACAGTAAGAGGCAAGACATTAATAACATCAAGTTGATGTGATTCTCAGACATGTTTTACTCATTTACCTGATATTTTGAGTTACATTCTCGATGCATATAATAATGGCAGCATAAAGGAAAAATGTTTACGAAAGCAAGGTTACTTATAATGTCAAACAAAATGGTCTTAGTATGTCCACTGTGAGCAAATGCTGAAACATTACCCATTTAGTGAGTATTAATAACATATTGAAACCTAGAATTAAGTACATAAAAAGGAACAATTGCTTCCTAGACTCAGGAAAGTTACTACGTAGCCAGTAATTTGGTGTTTAATCTGCCTTTTCAATAATTTTAAAGTGTTTCTAAATACCTATACCACACATATTTGGAGAACTTTTCTGTTTTGCAGAAGTTGAGGGGGTATTTTATAGCTTCCAAATGAAAAACAAATAAGTACCTGTAGAATTGCAACCTCATTACGAAGCTGGCTTTCTTGTTTTGTTGGAAATCTTAATTTGTCAATGATTTTAATAGCTACATCTCTTCCTGTTTTACGATGTTTTCCTTTAAAATAAAAAGGAAATATTAGCATAATGTTATTAAATACCATTTATTAAGAACTCCAGAATTTATATGAACACATAGAAACTATAAAAATGTTTCACAAAATAAATTAACATTTCTGCTGTGCATTGACTTATATCCATAAAGATTTCATTTATTGGCTCTATTATTCTAAATCATATATGTACTATAAAATTAGCCACTATTTAAAACACAAAATAATTGGAACATTAAAGCTATATGTATCAACAGCCTGATATTTCTCATATAAACATGTTTTATAAACAGGATATTGAGCTACTTAATATAGAAAATACTCATACCACCAGCACAATGCTATCCTTAAGAAAGTATAATTTAAAGTTCCTGATAAGCTAATGTGTATTATAATGGAAAGAATAAACATCTTGGCTCTATCACTCATTAACTTTGGGATCTTAAGTAAATCACTTAAGCTTTCTGAGTTTTAGGTTCCTCATCTTTCATAATGAGGTTGTTATGAGAATTAGATGAAATTAGTTCTGTAAAGTACACAAAGTGTCCAGATAATTATGCACACTAAAAAAATGTTAGTTATCGCCCTAGTTGGTTTAGCTTAGTGGATAGAGTGTTGGCCTGTGGCCTAAAGGGTCCCAGGTTTGATTCCAGCCAGGGACACATGCCTGGGTTGTGGGCTCGATCCCCCCCCAGTAGGGGCCTGGCAGGAGGCACCCGATCAATGATTCTCTCTCATCATTGATGTTTCTATCTCTCTATCACTCTCCCTTCCTCTATGAAATCAATAAAAATATTTTAAAATATGTTAGTTATCATCATTGTTGTCGCCATCATTGGAACATGATAGGCCATTTCCATACATTATATCCCATTTAATTATCACAACAAACCTTTGAGGAATCTATAGGGCACCCTCAAAGGCTTAGCTATAGTGTAACAGGTATAGAGTAGTGTTAATTGAATCTAAAAATGAAAATCTGAAAATGAAAATGGACCTAATTACTCAAATTTTTCGGTCACATACAACCTACCTTCAAATTCCATTACTTTGACATCTGTTGTAAATCTAGTGTTCCTTTCCCCTGTACCTCACTCTTGCTATTCTTTCTGACTCATTCCAGCCAGCTTCCTTTCAAGACTGACTGTTTTCATGTTCTCTACTTCCTTACCACCATTCCTTACTATTGGGACTCACTGTAATCTCTATTCCAACTTAGCCATTTTTCTGCAACTACTCTCTTCAAGGTCACAGCTTCTTTTGTCTTTACGCCTCTGTCACTATAGCACTTGGATTCTCTTCTGAGACCCTATCCTCACCCACTTCACCCTCTATGTGTCTAGTCTTAACTTTTCACTCTTCCTCATGAAGGCCTCCTTCTAAGTCTACTCCTTCAATGTTGGATGTTACCAATTATCTGGCACCCTGCTGGTCTCTCTAACCGCATTTCCCACACCTGCCTCACCCCCACATTATGTGCAGTTATGGATATTAACCAAGCTCGATACACAATGTGTTTGTTTTTTTTGTGCATTTGACTATTACATTGCAGAGCAATACTCTGTGAGTGATGTAATTAGTCTCCCCTATTACACTGTTATGCATTAACAAAAAGCAACAATGGTTGCTAACTCATTGATAGGTTTGCCATAAAAAATAATTTGAGCATTTTAGAAGAATCACAATTCCTTTGTAAAACAGAGTAGAACTTGATTAATTTTCAACTAAAAAGCACAATATTATATTTATTATAAGTAATACTGAGTAAGATGTAATTATTTCAGAGCACCCGCACCTCACAAAAAAGTAATTTGTTATTAATTTAAGGAACTGAAAATTATGATGTCCTTTTATAGGGCAGGTAACACATTAACATCAAATGTTTTGTAAAGACTTGACAAATATAATACAACTGGCTAGAATCTAAAACAGCAGTGGTCAAAATAATAAGTTCACCAAATACGATTGACTATAAGAAAAAAGATAAAAATTCAGTATTTCATTTAAAAATTTAAAAAATGCAAACCTTAATGAAATACATACATTGTTAAAGGTATTAGAATTAAAAGATTTTTTTGTGTCTAGTTACATGATTGATTTTTCATGGCGTTCTGATGAAGTATGTTTAAAAAATGGAAGTAATTTATTTATGAATTACAACTTCCTGGTTTCTCAATATTTGTCTAAATAAGCCAATATTTAACCAGTATTTCATATAGTTTGTTCATATTTAAGCAAAATATGTTTTTTAGAAGTGAAAAACTCTTTCAAAACATAAATGTTCCAATTTTCCAAATAGTAATTATTTCAAGAAAAATGTCTAAAAAGATAAATCAGAGACACATACAAACATATATACACACAGGTCTTATCTTTTATATTTTTGGAGATATAACTTATAAACACAAGTAGCTAAAATTTTAAATTAATAAAAATACTTAGTGAACTAACCTACCTCCATAAACAATTCCAAACTGCCCTGACCCCAGTACTTCATCAGGAAAAATCTGATAGACTGTGCTGATATCCTGTAGGTACAAGTCCAAAGAAAAACAAACATGAAGTGGAACAAAACATGAGTCCTAATAAATTACATAATGTTATTAAGTGTTTCATAAACATTAAATATTTCAAACAAATTACAAATGCTAGATAAAATCTGTAATATGACCATAATATTCAAAGTACATTCTTCAATTAATGTAAGACTGTAATGTTCTGAAAACTATTCTGCTCTTAAGTAGCAGAGTAATGTCCAATGAAGTGTGTCTCATTAGAGAGAAATAAGACTTAATGTCATTTACTGTCAATATTCAAAACAGGATTTGCTCATTGAGATGGTTATTTAGATGTTTGGGTTAATCATCATAGGTCTGTGTGAGTCCTGGTTCCAACCACTCCACTCCTTATGGCTAGAATGGTGAGGCTGCTTCTTTATCAACCACCACATCCCAATGAATCTAAACGGAGAGGAGGCAGCTGAATTCACTGCAAGCGAGCAGCCACTACAGATGGATGACAGCCACGAGAAATTCTCGTCTGGCGGTAACTACAACCTTCCATGTTTACCACTTCCATAAGTTCCAAATGTCTACGCTGTTTCTCTTTGAAATAATACTTGCCAAAGCATTATGTGTTAATCTAGGTTGAGCAGTCTGTGATTTGATGACCACACTTATGAAAGCACAACCCAATACTTTGCCACTTTACATAGGATATATTCCTATTACATCCTATGGAATTTTCTCCCTATCTTCTACTCGCGTTCTCTTTGACCTTTCAAAAATAAGTCTTTTTACATCGAATCCTGAGATCCTATACACGTCTATTCTTTTCTTATGCCCTTCCCTATAGAAAACAACTACAAGCTGTCAACATCCTATGATCCCTTCACAGTGTCTATGGGGTAAGTTCAGGTTGTTTGGATACAAGAAAGTAGATTAGTACCACTCCAGCATTCTGAGTCCAAGCTACAACATCTTCCTCTGATAGCTCAATGGCCCACCAGGAATTTTCAGTGGGCAATCATGGCCAAACAGGATGGAACAACCTCACAGGTTTCTAGAATTTCCCAAAGGCTTATAAGTTAAACTATATTTCTTAGTCTTCTCTGGCTAAGCAAGAGCAAAAGGAACCTGCAGATCTTGAATAAGCTATCTTGTGATCAACGGCACAAAAATTCATCTAACCTCCACTCTGAAGTTTTCCTAATTCTCTCTAATCTTTGGTTTTCAGTTTACTTTATATCAATTTAGCAAAGATTGTAAGCTGTAATAGAGTTTCATGGAATTTATTAAACTCACATCAGTGTAACTCTGCAAACGTTGCTTTTGGTCACAGGCAGGTATAGCAGGCAAAATACAGCCAAAGGTCTTAGTCACAAGACGAGGTGAGAAAGACCTTATTACTTTGGGGCTACTTGCCATACGGACAAAGTATTACAAATAAAGCAAACATGGCAGAGTGTAAATTCTGTCATAATATGTTTGACCTATAATATTCAAAAACTCAGCTGAAAGGATGGAGTTATGTGCCCTGCGTGACAAAGATGCTAGTGTGTAGACACATAAAATCTAATTTATGCAGCTTTTTGAGGTTTCCTTGATATGTACAAGTGACTGCAACAGCATTTGCAACTCCTTGTCACATGACAGCAGTCCTTTGTAGCAATTAGGAAATGAGAATAAGGGCATGTTTAAGCTATTCATGCAACTCAAAAAATTTATTTTATCTTATTTCATATTGTGTAATATCACTCATTAAAATTCCAGTACCAAGATACACAAATGTGTGAAAAATTAGAAACTGCATTATAATTGCTTACCTGAGATGAATAATAGGTATTTAGCTCTTAATACTATAGAATAAATTACAGAAAAGTCACCAAAATAATCCATCTAATGTAATGTTTCTAAAATCTTAATGGAAGAAAAGTACCCAAATAGACACTATTTAATTTTCTAAAAATTACTAAAATTTTAAATTGTTAGATAAATAAAAAAGCGTATTTTATGATGTCCTTATTTTCCAATAAAAAAATCACATTACCACATTTTATATTACTAAGTATATACTCACCACATTTTCTTGAATCTGGCAATTTGAAACTGAAATACTCAGAGAAATATCTCCTGGAAATACATGTTAAAAATACACAAAAGAAGTAAGAGAGGTAACAGCATAAAAAGTAAACACATGCTTACTAATCAAGCTGCAGGGGTATTTTTAAATCAGAGCAATTAAATTTTTCTATAAAAATGTCTATTAGAATATTTCTTTTTACTATTACAGATTTACTCAATCCAGCTTGGAAAAATAATATTTTCTCAGTTTAGAATGTGGAGTCATACAGACTTGAGTTCGAGCACTGGCTTGCCACTTTGTGGCTCTGGTACAAGCTTAACTTAATCTCACTTGGGCCCGATTTCCTCACCTGTAAAACAGGCAAGTCATTAACATCCACCCGTTCAGGTTATTTTAAGGCAGTGGTTGGCAATCTCATTAGTCAACAGAGCCAAATAACAGTACAATGATGGAAATTTCTCTTGAGAGCCAAATTTTTTAAACTTAAACTATATAGGTAGGTACACTGTTATTAACTTAATTAGGGTACTCCTAAGGCTTAGGAAGAGCCATATTCAAGGGGCCAAAGAGCTGCATGTGGCTCGCGAGCCGCAGTTTGCCGACCACGGTTTACGGCATTAAATTAGAGACCTTATGTAAATGCTTAGCACCAAAATAGGCATGCACATTCTATTAATATGTACATTAGTTGGAGAGATCAATGAAAAAGAGATATATCATAAAATAAACTATGATGTGAAAACCAGGGGTTCTTCCCCACAGATTTCATTGTGGCAATTTCATTGATAGCAATGATGAAATTTTAAATTACACTTTTATACAGATTTCCACAGTATTTTTTAAAATTCACCCTCAATATTTGATTCTGGTCTCATTTTCATAAAAATCTATCTCATTTGACTAATGACACAGATTTCTTCCTGGGATAAAATTATCAAGGGTTTCAAAGTACTAGTATTCTGCACACCATGTACACCCATGGTAGCCTAGCCTGCTTGGTGGTTTTCTGTTAACTCAGATTTGCAAATAGCAAGCCTGGCATTCCAGATCAGGTTCAAGAATACTTCTAGGTCTCTGCTATTGCCTAATATTTGGGTTTACATAAATTTGTTCAAATTTAATATAAGGTAAAAATAAGATAATTTAATGAATGTAATATCTTAGTATATTTGTTATCAAATAAACTAAATCATCCTCAGAAGGCTCTCTACACCTGCTCTACAGATAGGAAGCTAGCAGACTCACTGTGAGAGTTGGTTCCGGAACCTACGGATGAGCCCTTGGGAATGACGGGCATGAGGGCATGCTGGATCGCCACCTCCCACATCCTGGCCACATCAGCACCAACGCCACTGGTGAGGACACTGCCACTGGGTGATGGGCTGGAAGGATTGACCACATTTTCTCCCACGTAATATACTACATTTGCTGTAGTGATCTCAAAACAGTGAGGGTTGGCCCCATTAGGAATTAAAGCTGAAGGTTTTGCTGGTTCCAGAGATAAAATTTCTGATAAAGGAATTTCCTGTGGAAGAAAGAGTATGCTGATATAGTTTACCAAAAGTATGCAAACTTTCAAGTAAGATTCATGCCAGGAATGTGTAAGAAATGACATTACAAATGGCCATCACTTATATAAAATGGTTTCATGAAATACTAAATTTTACAAAGCAAATTTTAAAAATATCTTTGCTAGAGGAAATATAATCATCTCATTTTCCCAGAAAAATTCAAGTGCCTTTTTCATTATGTTCATGTGGCAAGTATGATATCAATAAGAATAATGATTTTGATTCTGCCCCAAAATCTAAGACATAGAATATAAATGACAGTGAGGTAGAATGAAAACACTTTTGAAATGCATTTGGGTATGAATGGCTGTTTTTAATTTTTAACTATTTTTTAAAATATTGGAAATGATTCATATAATTTGACTTGATACATGTTAATATAGTAATACAGCCAAGTGAATAATTTTAATGAGAAAAATCACAGTGATTGGTTTTAAAAGCATTTGCTTTTAAGACCATCTTAATATTAAAAAAAAAAAAAAATCATCACATTGTCTTCCAGGAGGTATGTAGTGACTAAGACATAATAATTTTTAAAACATATTTTTATTGAAAAATTAATGAGATAGCCTTTTTCCATTAGAGCTGTGTAAAGTGGCCACAGAGAATCACTTCAACTATGCCTGAGCCAGCATTAATTTTGAAGGAGCAAGTATAAACTGTTTTCACTCTGAATTTCTTTTGGAACCTTGTTTTAATGGCGATACATTATTCCACATCTGTATTATTTCATGTAGAGAGACAGAATGAAAATTGCTGCCAAACTTTTTCAAAGTGCTCCTTATGAATATTGACTATGCAAGGAGAAATCAGACAAGGTTTCTTAACTACTTCCAGTGATGCTGCAAGGCTGTAGAAGGAAAACAATGAAGAAGCAACAGGAAAAAAAAGTTGGATGTAGTGGATTTCAGAAATTACTTTTGGCTAATTTGCTGTGACCTTGACTTTTCTGTTCAAATCACACATCTCTGCTAACATACTCAATGAGCTTCTCCTCACCCACCATCAGTCCCTGGGACCAGAAGCACTCCCCCAGGAAATGTCAAATTCACCAACAACTATTATGGGGTCACAACCCAACTCCTCCAAAATTTTAAGTTACAGAGAAGAAAAATTATCTCTTAGAGCAAGCACAAAAACAGTTATGCTTGTTGGATGTATTTTGCATATCTGATACTCTACGTATAGAGAGCATGGGACTGCAATCAAGGAAAGAACCATCCTTGCTTACCTTGTAGTACCTGCTTCCGGTATCATTTTGAAAGAGGGTAATACATTTGCTATCCAATCTCCAATAGTGCCGTTTCCGCTGAAACAGAGGTTAGATTCAGGATCTTTTAAAAACTTTCAAAATATTTACTATTGATAAAATAAAAACATTTCCCAGTGGAGACAAGATTTTATGGTGGAAAGTGCATGAAAGACACTCAGTCAATTTCACACTCCAGAAAGTGACTATTGAGCAAATGTGTGATAAGTTTGCATGTCTACATCAGAGTTATAAGCAATAAAGGAGGTGATGTATTATTCTCACCCAGAATAGGGCAGGGCATTTAGTACATGCATAATAGTAAATAGAAAATACCCTTTTAAAATTTATTTGACTGCTTGAATAGCTAAAGGTGGACTTGTAGTCTGTAACAAAATAGAAAGGCTTAACAGGAGATACAAAGTTCATACATTCTCATTATCTTAGAACATATGGAATACCATGTTGATCCAGCCAGGTACTCTGGCTTCAATTACAGATGGAAGAATTCTGAATGTTACAATAGAACTGAAGACTATTTTGTTGAATAGTAGGGTTGACTCCATGGGATCAAAGTCAGGGGAATGTATCAAATCAGTTTACCTTCTCTCAAGCTCCCTATAGATCTCTAAACTTACATGATTTGGTTATCAGGTCCTTGTTCATTCTAGGTACATCTTCCTTTTTAGGGGTGGTGGTGGTGTGGTGTGTGTGTGTGTGTGTGTGTGTGTGTGTGTGTGTGTGTGTATGTATTTTCACCTTTTTAGACCCAAAAGCCCTAGCATTATTCTTGGTCTCTTCTGCAACCAATTTAGACTAGTCAAATATATAAAATATGCTTTAAATATTTGGCACCATGTCTAGGTAAAGCTATATCATGTTTAGTTGAGTCCTACATTAAGTCATGCAAATCTTTCTCCAGCACAGAAAGTTGAGATTATAAATAATTAGGTTATAGGTGTTTATCTAATGAAATAATGGGAATACTACAGATAAGAAGTAACGAGGAAAACACTACTGGTAACTGAGAAAAAAGCTTATCATCACATTTCACTTTAACTTTAAAACATGGATTAAATTTTTCTCTCTTACCCACATGTACAACTTCATTCACAACTATCAGGAAAGTCTAGCGTAGTGAGCAGCTTAGATTAAAATTTAAAATGTGGTGTCTTTTATCTAATAAAGTATACTGTCCTAAAGTCAGTTTTTAAGTGAACACTTAAGGATTTAATAAGAATATAATAGTTATCATTGTTGTTTTTTTCTCCCTAAAATGCAGTATTATTTTTAAAAAATTCCGAATCACAGAGGAGCATTCTGACAACATAGACTGTCGTTTTCATTTCTACTATAAAATGGCAGGTGGGCATTCAAGTTGTCTGAAGATTATCCCAAGTAATGGAGATAAGTGATTTGTTTGCCCAAGATTGCTGTCTACACTCTTTTCTAACTTAGTTGCTTGCTCAGCTACCTCTGACACCCAGAGACTGCTAAAGTGCTTGCTACACCGATCCAGGACATGCCTGCAGGGAATGTGCTCCTGGTGGCTTAGACATCCTACGTCTTCACGGGCACTCGGGACTCCTAAAGTGAGCAACACCTGAGAAAAATGCCCGCCGGGCACCTTACCAGTGTGTCCTTGCTGGTGTAGTGAACCATCCACCCCTCCTTCATCACTGTGCTGCCTTTCCTCTTCGTGTGTTTGACAGACTGCACAACTCTCATGAGCGGGATGTTGTTGCTTGTTGATGGACTTGAAAAGTCAAAATATTTCAGGAAATAAATGCTTTTTGAAAGAAATCTTTTTTTTCCTGTATAAAACCTTATTTCAGCTATTTCAAAGTGAAAGTAAGAAAAATTTCACACCCCATTTTTTAGTGAAATGTATTGTCAGAGTACCATGGCTCAGCTTCTGGATTACTCTGAAGAATGATAGGCACATCACAGGTACACTCGAAAAATCCCAAGGCACGATAATAAGTGCCTTCATCTCCAGGCTAACCTCTATGGTGTTCAGTTTTGGGTAAATAACAGGTAGATTACTGTCTTAGTGTCTTGAGGCCACAGTATTCACGACAGCATATTTGCTCACTTATTACATACTAGAGGTTCAGTGCACGAATTCATGCATGGGTGGGGTCCCTCAGCCTGGCTGGTGATCAGGGCCAATTGGGGCCATCTAATTGGGGGAGGGACCAGGGGAGGTTGGCAGGCCACAGGAGGTTGGCTGTGGGAGCACAATGACCATCAGGGACCAGCTCCTGCATTGAGTGTCTGCCCCCTGGTGGTCAGTGCGCATCATAGCGACCAGTCAACCGGTCGTTCGGTCATTCAGTCGTTTGGTCACTTAGGCTTTTATATATATCGATTACAGGCAAAATATTGATCATTTATAGATAACAGCATTTCACATAAATTTGAGTCTCTGAAAGTTTCATAAAAATTAAAAGCTGTTTAAACTGTTTTTAAATAACCATTCCCCATGGAATTATGCCAACCTTTTATCTCTCTTTTTTTCTGTCTCTGTGTCCTCTTCCCTTCTCACTCCCACATGTATCCATGCAAACACAACACCTTGTAGCCTCCTTTGATACTAAAGAAATGTACATATTCAGAAGATAGGTGGACCATAAAACTAATATTTTCCAATATTTTAGAAATAGGCTTTACTCTATTAAATGGAAAAAATGTCATTATTTGATTGCTTTAATCTGATGAACAATTTCAGTTTGGCAATGCATATGGCATTTATAAATGGACACAAGAGTTTGAAAACACTTATAAATTAGAGATTGGGAAATTTTCTGTAAAGGACAAGGAAACAAATATTTTAGGTTTTGCAAAATACTAAACTCTGCCAACTGAAGAGCACATGTGCCCACAGACATTGTGAATGGGCATGATCATGTTCTGATACAACTATTACAAATCGGGCAGCATCCTAATTTGCCCAGAGTGTGCTGACCCCAAATGTAAAAAAATGGAGATCAGATAGTAATTTAAAAAGTATAGATGGCTAGATCACAACTGTAAAATTTCACACACTTCTGAAAGTACAGTGTAGACATATGTGATATTTGTAATAGGGGCCAGCTATAAAATAAATGCTATCGTCTGAGATGCCTCCCCAATCTTTGTGTTTCTATACAATAAGGTTCGCATAAACAATTTAGTAGTAAAGTTGTAGATGGCAAATATGAGAATCCCTCACATGCAAAAAATAAAAATAAATTTAAAAAGTGGGTCAAAGACTGAGGCAATGCTAGAAAAGGATGCAAACTACACTTCTCCAAGGGATCCTGACCTCCTAACTCCAAAGGCTTTCTATCCTCTGCAGAACACAGCTCATTCACGAACAAATTAAGCACACACTAGAACTTTCTTTTGTAGTAGATTAAAATGTCAGCTGGAGGTCCACTGTTGGACCGAGGCTGTGAGTGCAGCCCTCACCTGATGGTTCTGTTGGAGTCCTCTGGGTCTGGGTCTGGGTCCTGCATTTCCCCACTGTCGTTCTGGCACTCTGCCATCACCATCGCAGCATCCTGGACCATTGCTTCTTCCATGTCGTCCATGAGCCCACTGTTCCTCTCACTGTCATTGTCGTCACTCCCTTCTTCCATGACCACATCAGACTCTGCCCCAGGGCTAAGCAAATCTAAAAAAATTGTTTACACCTGTGAAGATTAGCCTGAAATCCTGGAGCCAGGGCTTAAGACAAAGGCAATTCGAAAAGGAATCAACCAGAAGCCCTAAAAGAGTAGTTATTTGAAGAATTTATCTTTCCTGTTTTAAAAAAATTTATTTATAAGAATCTGAATTTATGAGAGGATGAATAGATAATTTACAAGCTGATGCTTGTTTATTATGCCTAAAAAACATGAAAAGTCATGGAGAGCCGTAGAAGAAAGGCAAGGGTGGGATAGAGGCGAAATGCCGGGAAGCAAATGATACAGGCAAAAGTGAAGTAGAAATTTCTCAGCCCTGGTGGGAAGAAAAAAATATTTGGGTAGATGAGGGAAACTTCCACATGCAAAACTTCTCAGGGTCATTGATTCTTTTTAAGTCATAAATTCCAATATGTAAAATTGGTCACATAAGAAGCATTTTTTAAATACCTAAGATATTGAATATTTGAAGTTATATTGAATTACCAAGTTGATAGTAGTGAAATAAATTATAACCATTTACTGATACAGAGTACTTATTTTAAAATTAGAAAATAAACTGATCAGAGATTCTAGCCTGCCAAGCTTGGAAAATTCACATTTTACCAGATTTATCTGACTGTCTGGGAAAATGCAATTTCAAAGAAATTAACTATGTCAAAAATGGCACTTTCCCCCTTTAGTTGTAGTTATCAAGAGTATATTGACATTTTCTGGGTTGGAACAAAGTCCATACCACATGTCACAGGAAGTGGGAAAATGGCCAAGCTTTCCATTTTGGCAGTTAATTCATGCACAAATCTCCAAGGCACAAACTAATCAGGGAATATTTGCCTGAAGAGAATTCCCTTCTTCTAATAGTTAGGTGTTTCTTCCAGAGAAGAAAGTTATAGAGAAAGATAATCTTGTTCTTCAGTGTTTTAGCAAAATAAATAAATAAATACATAAATACATAAATACGTAAATAAATATCAATTTGTCTCTTTGGTATTGTATCACAATTTTTCTTTCCAGAGGAATCAGAAAACTGATATGAGACTGAAGGTAGATAGCAGTCCTCTATCCATGGAAAATGTTAGCCTGGGACAGATAGAGAGTCAAATACTTTGCTAAGAATTCATGAGGAATACTACTTGGAAATGAAATGGGAGCTGTTCCTTTAAGACATGGCATTTTTCTTAAAGAATCATTCAAAATTAATTTATGTAGCTAGAGTTTTCCCAAAGGAATACTTCCGAAATGTAGAAAATGATAAGTATTTTTAATTGGCTGAATTAAAGTTCCTTTTATTATTAAAGTTTCAGGTTAATGGCTCATGTATAATGAGAGTAGCTGGGTGGAGGAAGAGGGAGATTATTTCCTGATGGGACAGTCTCTGTATCTTCCCTCCCTTGACCAACAGGAATGAAAAGTAATCCTTGGTCTCAGGGCTTGGAATGAGGATGGGGGAAAGAGACACACAGTTATAACTTGTAAGCATTCCAACATTCCAACACTTTCTACATTTCCAAACAAACTGGGAGAGGTGTACTAAAAGGGACAACTGGAGAAGAAATTGTGGAATCCAAATTTTTAGTACTGGCTGTTCCCCGTGTAAAAACAGAGATAATCTCTTTGGTTTTTATCAAAACCCGATGTGCTGGGATGGGTGATTTTCTACAGTGCAGTCGGACAAACTGAGGCCATAATTTATTTTTAGCTGAGTCACACAAGTATCTGAACGGAAAAACAAACAAACAAACAGTAAAAAAAAAAATCCCGCTAGCTGACAGCCTCTGAGACAGACTGCTGGTTTGTACCCACCTCCATTGATGCTCACTTCGCCCAGGCAGTTGTTGGGTACTTTAGGTGCACAGCGTTTATGACAGTTGAATCTGCAATCTAACCACAATGATTTTAAAAGAAGATAAAAACCAAGAATTCATCAGCAAGTGAGTTGTAAAACAAAGAAATGTAATTTCACATGGATGAGGGCTAAGGCTCTCCTTTGGCTGGCGAAGATGCCGGCGGCAGGCGCCTCCCTACCTTTGCACTGCAGGCCCTGCCTGAAGAGTCCCTTGAGGAGCTTCTTGCAGTACTGGCACACGGTGGGCCGCGTGTACGAGTGGATGACGAACGTGTGGGGCACCTTCACTTTCGACATCAAAATCTTGTCCAGCTGAATGGGGCGTCCGATGTATGACTGAGAATTCGACCTCTTCTCTCGACCAATAAATGATTCTGATGGTGACTTTTGCTATAGGTTTCAAAAGCAATAAAGAACATTAAAATGTAAGAGAGTACTTGATTGGCATCTTTATGCATTTTAAACACATTTTGTTTTACTATTGTGTTTAGTGGCTTGATCCTTAAGAATATGAGCTATATAAGGCAAAACTGTTTCTGTTCATGAGTGTATTTATCAACCCTTTACTTCTTATTTGAATTACCTTGTTTTTATAGTTTGAAATGAAGAGAAGTGGAAATCAGGATATTTGAACCTCATTTCTAGAACTTACAAAATTTTTGGGCTTCTAAAAGTAATATAATAACTTCAAGACAGGAATATAGAGTTGAAAAAAAAAATGGTCCTTAACCCCATTGTGCAAATTACTTCATTGACATTTTCTATAGTATTCCATGCACATGGTTAGAAAATATAAGCAGTTCACAAAAATAGAAAATGAAAAGTAAATCCCGTCAGGTCTACCATACATAGTACTTTATCTGAAAAACACTTACAATTTCTTTGGATTCACTCTGAGGAAAAAATATGATTTAAAATGATCTCAACCATATGAAAATAAAGGATGAAATTTATACTATCTTTTTTATAATTGGAAAACACAGAAACTGGTGGACTATACAAGACACACAAATATTGGTGTTCTGGTTACAATTATATCTCTGTACACTCTTGTCTCTTGTTTTGGAATTAATCAACCCAAGGCATATGTTTCAAAAATTAAACAAATTAAAATTAACTGTTTTCAGTGTTTTGGACAATTTCATGGTACCTCTTGACATCATGGAAACATACTTGGGAATCATCAGAATAAATGTATTTGGAAATCATCAAAAGAAAAGATAAATTAAATTATTTTTAATAGTTGTTATAATTATGCTTATAATTATCTCACTCATTAAGCTTCTAAACTGAGTAATTATTGTGTTAGGTGCCTTATAATATCAGATAGGCTTTATTATCTATAGTTGAGGCATCATAACTCATAAAGTTTAAATAAATTATTTTGTGTCAAATGCTAGTAAATAGTAAAGCCAAGATTACTTGTATTATCATCTTACTTAGTCAATTTCTAATTTGGAGTGATTCTGACAAGATGAAAAAAATCATCTATACTAATGAAGGGGTAATATGCTAATTAGACCGGGTCAACTGGCCATCTTCTGGACGTCCCACTTCCTTCCGGACAAAGCCATGGTGGTGAGGGCCGAGGCAGAGGCAGTTAAGGGCGAGATCAGGCTGGCAGGGGAGAGCAGTTAGGAGAGAGATCAGGCTGGCAGGGGAGGGCAGCTGGGGGCGAACTGGCCTGCAAGGGAGGGCAGTTGGGCATGACCAGGCCAGCAGGGGAGGGCAGTTGGGGGCATTAGGCAGGCAGGCAGGTGAGTGGTTAGGAGCCAGTGGTCCTGGATTGCGAGAGACATCCCCCAAGGGATCCCAGATTGGAAAGTGTGCAGGCTGGGCTGAGGGACACCCCATGCACCAATTTCATGCACCGGGCCTCTAGTATTTATATATAATTTCCATCCATTTCTATCCCTGTCTGCACCAAAAGGTTAATACTACTTATTACCAAATGGGGAAATTTTGATTTTGAAATTCACTAGCTGCAATAAAAGCTTTTTGATATGAGGTTCTAGTTAGGATTATTATGTCTACAGTTACAGTTAGAATTACAATTCCATAAAAGAAAACTATAAAATATAATCACTCTGGAAAGGCTCAGCTCCTGCAGAGACATCTGGGGAGCTTATAAAGATGGGCCAAGGCCTGCCAAACCAGAATCATGAACATACTGAAGAAATATCTTAGGGATTGAAAAATAATTAAGTCCATGGGGTTAGGTCCCTGTTTCATGTGTCCTTCTTGAGGAATTGTAGCCAACAGGCCAGTTTTAGGCACAGACTAAAATGAAAAGTGATGTTTTTCCATAGTTGGAAAGTTTCAACACTCAGAATAAAAGCTGACCTGATGTCACACTTTCTCAGCAGACTTAAAATGCTCTCAGATTTGGAAAGTCATATGAAAACTTGACAACATCACTCGAGTTATTTTCCTTAATTTAAGATACCTAACTCTAGGCTGTTAGCAGAGCCAGATCGACATAAGACTATTTACTATACCATGGGGCAAATTCATTTAGAAGAGTAAGAGGCAATATGTTTAAACTGACAGTTTTCTTCTCATGCAACATAGTAACATTCAAATAAACACTGCCATAAACTATAAGAACCAGAATTCTAAAACATTACGTGAGTTTAGGGAAAAGAAACTGGCTGTCCCTTTGTGTCCAGACACTGTACTGCACACACATTCAGGCAATGAGGAGATTCACACGGCCACATGTGTCCCTGGCCCAGAAGAACCTAAACTGCATAATTTAGTGTCAGAAATTAAGACTTTACTAGCATTTAAGATTTAATAGCAATTTAAGATTTTACTAGCACTAATAAAGAATGCACTCCTGTCGTTCATGACATCTTAAAATTACAATTAGCTAGCAACATGACCCGAAATACTATCATTAAAAATTTTTATAGTTGCAAACATAATTAGTCGTTTCCAATGTGGCCTGTATTTCCATATGATAAAGTAGAATTTTAAAATATTGAGACAGGGTGCTGGATGGTGACTTCTCATGTGGGAGCTAATTTATTGCTGGAAGGAGATCGAGTAGTTTATTAGATAAACACTTTGGGGAAAGGAAGAGTGACGAAGCCTTCTGAAGTTTTGTTTGCAGAATTAAGTTCTATGTTTTGGGAGTGTGCACGCATTCATTTACATGTGCTTTCCCCTATTATGAGGCAAATCTAAGAAGGGAATACAAAAAAGAACACTGTGCCACTATCTGATGATTTTGTAAATGCTTATGAGAAATTTACCCATTCTTCAATCAAAATGTAAAACAGGGTCATCATTGATATATAACAAATTGTCAAACAAACAAAAACAAAAGCCTATGAAATCAGGCTATTGTTCTATGATATATATATATTTATCATTATTGATATAAATGTTGGAAACCCACCATTTCTGTCATCAGCAATTAGCTCTTTAAATATTTCCAATGATGGAGACACAAACCAAACATTTCTAAGGATTTTCTCCATTGCTAGTGGGAGTGGGATTCTTGGGGTGCCACTGGAATAAGGATTCCTGGAGGCCCCCACATGAAGATGAGGTGTGGTAGAAAGCTTTTGTTTGTGTGAAAATATATTCCTCAGTTTCCAAAGGCCCATTTTCCTGAAACAAGACCTGGAAAAGGTGCAGTTGGGGATCCAGCAGAGCTAAAAGCAAAGCCAGTGTCCAGAGTCTCCATTCCAGGGCTTTTTAAAGAAATGCATTATTATACAAAGTGCGTTATTTCTTCATTCACTTCATTTTACTTGTTTCCTGATTTGTATACTTCATTATAATGTGTACAGTACTTTAGAATTTTAAGTAAGACATTTATTTAAAGTAGACTCTGGTAATAAAAAAAATTCTTCATTTCTCATCAACACTAGTAAAGGTTGTATTAGGTTTACTAAGTTAATTAAATTGATTTTCACTGTTTCTTGCTGTTCCACTTTGGCCATGTGTGAACCTGGGATATTTATAGGATGATTGTTTTTTGTTTGTTTGTTTTTGTTGTTGTTGTTGTTGTTTTTTACAGGAATAGGGAGGAACGTTAAAATGCTTTGGAAAGGAAACAACTACGTTTTGTTTTATGCTACTTCATTATTATGTTCAGAGCAAAACTGGCTCAGAACTTGCAGAATATACTTAAAATGCCCTTCTCCATAGTTATAGTAAGCATACAGGAGGATATGCTTCCAAAAATTTTCATTTTTACATTAGTCATGGGTCCTACAAATTGCTCTTTTCCTGAGTTGAGGAGTTTGGATCAAATTACAGGTGTGTGTGGAACTTTTGTGAGAACTGACATTATCATAACATATGGCATTGGGGTGGCTGTATGTAAATGATTAGATTTAACAAATTATAGATGATAAAAAATATAACCCTGTCTTTTGTGTTCTCAATGCAAGAGGAATCATATCAAGGATGTGAGGAATATGAGAACAGAAAAGTGAGGAAAGCTGACATTAAAGGTAGAATTGGAGATTAAACAGCGTAAAGATTAGAGAGATTAAAATTTGGTTAAAAGCCTGAGGTCTTGTGAAGGAACTGCAGCCTCCTTATGCTAACAGTGTTTCATCTGAAATGACTGCCAACGTGAAAACTATAAGCGCTGGGCACCTACCTCCTGAGACAGTGCATCCTGCTTTGCAGAGACTGACTTTGTTTTTGAAACTGGTGGCTAAAGGAATGACTCAGCAAGTGTGGAACCTTCCCAGGAAATGATTGCTTAGATTACATTATGGAAACTCCATCTGCCAGCAAGTCTTTAAACATTTAACAGGACTTGGAAACAAGGCATATTCCACTTCAAAACAAATTCTCTTCATTAGCAAAGCTAGAAAAAAGACGGGGGAATGCTGACTTAACTTGTGGTTTGCTTGTTGTTATTTATGTAGAGATCAAACATGGTATTTCCTGAGAGATAAAAGTCACTTTACAAAAAGCATGATTCAAAGACATAAATCAAAAACAAAACAATAGCCTGTTTCTCCATGGATAGAGCATCAACCTGAGGATGGAAGGGTCTGGCTTCGATTCCCAGTCAAGGGCACATATCTGGGTTGCACGTTTGATCCCAGGTTTGGGAGGCAACCAATTCATAAATATCTCTCTCATATTGATATTTCTCTCTCCTCCTCCCTCCTTCCTTTTCTCTCTCTCTCTAAAAAAATCAATGGAAACAATATCCTCAGGTGAGGATTAATAGAAAAACACACACAATAAAAACATGGTTCAAATGAAAACTTCTATAGTATTAAAATATTTATATTTATTAACTAAAATTCATTTCACAGCCCCACATTGGGACTGGATTTTGGGTGACATAAGCTACACCTTGAGTTAAAGGAAACAAAAAACATACAGAATATTTTAGCATACGCATTGACAATTCTTTGTGGTGCTTTCTCAATCATCAGACAATAAATTTCTAAGGGAAGGATAGTGTCTTAAAATATTTGTCCTCTATTAATGAAAACACACATCTAGTACTTGATAAAAAAATAAGCATTGCTTGTACTCATCAGAATGAATGTTTTCAGGAAGTCAATGCCTGGGAACAAAATGGACAAGACATTTCAATAGAAATATTTAAAATACAGGCTGTAATATAAGCATATTTCAATAACTTAATATTACATGGACTGTAACTTCTACAGATTTGCTTTATTGAGAGTGTACAATTGGCTACAACTATAACTGCTCTTTGAACTCATCTTCTTCCTGATCCTGACCCTTACTTGGCCTGTCCAACATGAATCTGTGGAGAACTCTTCTGCCCTGGAAAGAGAAAGGTAGCACGCTCAACTCTGTTCATATTAATAGGTGGCCCCTCGATGTCAGGGAGGCATAGAAAATAGTGTGGACTAGAGTAAATTGGAGAGGATGGGCTCAATATAAAAGGGATGGCCACTGCTCAAACACTGCTAATAGCTGCCATGTGAGTGTGTAAACCCAGCGTCTCCAGACCTCTTAGCTTTTCAAAAGAAGCAGAAAATCCAACTGTTTTATGAAATAACTCCATTTCAAAATATAGGCAACTCTAAAAAAATTTGAAGTATTTTGCCAGTCAACTTATTTGGGTAACAAATTTAGCTCATGGGGAGTCTGACCTTTGAACTAGGCATAACACACTTTTTATAACTTTCATATGTGCCAAACTCTTTTCATATCCCTCTACATGCATTAATTCATTTAAACCCCATGACCACTCATGTTATGATGCCCCTTTTACGGAGAAGGAAACCAAATCCCAATGTGGTTAAGTCATTTGTCAGAGATCATACAGCTTGTAAAGTTCCAGACCTATGAATTCATATATTCTTGCTCTGGCTGATAACAATGATTTCTCTCTCCATAATCCCTCCCAGCTTTCATTTTCCCTGGTTTTATACCAATATAAAAATAGAAAGTATTTTCTTCTCCTCATTTAAGTCATGAAGGAAGAGTTCATACGAAACAGTGAAGATAATTAATAGTATATTCTACACGCCAAAATGCAATGTGAAAATATTGTGAATCCTTTAACCTTGACCTACAGAAGAGCCTTTGAACCAGCCTGTCTGTGCTCAGAGGATAGCATATGAGTCACACATGTTTTCTAGAACATAATGACTAACTGAATAAACAGCTTCTATTGTATAAGCATCACTCAGCTGCCTGCCTACTTTTCTATTCAGGTACTAGCACAACTGTGTGAAAACAGATGCAACCAAATACTTAGTCCTTTATTCCAGGAATTTTAAGAAAACCTAGCATTTTTAACTAACAACATTCAAAGAACTATGCAGAACAACACCTTATACTAGTTCTCTCCTACTGCCATCGAGATGGCTCTATCTGATTTAAGAAGTGTAGAAGTGTTCTCCATTGCAAACCCCTTCTCAAAGCCCAATTAAGATGCTGCAGAACATATAAAGACCCTAAATATTATTCTCTGTGCCCAATGAATTTACTATCTAGCAGAATTCTGGACACAACGTAATTGTTACTATCCACAGTAGCATGTGCTCTTTCGGATGGTTTTGCCTTATTCTCCAAATTTCAGTTCACATGGCACCTTCTCCAAGAGACCTCCAGACCACCTAACTTACTGACCGTTCCCTGTTCACTCTTTGGCACATCACCTGTCTCTTGTTGAGTCAATACTGCAGTCTGCAACTGTCTTATTACCTATTTGCTTATTGGTTTTTTACCGTAGCCCTTCAAAAGAATGTAAATTCCATGGAGAGAGAATCTTAACTATTCTGTTCATTACTGTATCACCAACCGCTGCAATACTGCCTCACACAGAACAAGGGCCCATATATATGAAGGTTTGCAGAAAAGATAAACCACATCGATGGAGGAAGTGCAGGGGACATTCAGAAAAAGAGTTTCCTGAGGAAGACATTTGGTGTGAACACTGAAGTAGTCTTGCCACGCAATGACCATGTTCGGTATTATTGGCCATTACTATTCTGCTTAAGGCGACTCAGCGCTCCCAATCTTCAAACTGCTTAGAACTGTCTTTTGTACACTCTGAAACCTCTTTATCTCACTTGGAAATGATTATCTAACCCTACTCATAGTCACTGCTAGTAAAACAGCATTGTGAATATCCAGTATGATAAAGACTACTTTCTGAAGTAAAAATAAATAATCGGCTCCTTTCAACAACACTACACACTACTCCTCAATCGGAAGTCAGGGAATATCCAGAATGATTTATTGGGCAATGGACAAGTTTGAAGACCCCCAGGGAATGGAGATCACATAGAAACGCCCATGTTTCCATGTCCTGCATTTCACTGAGTAGCAGGTAGGGTGTTGGATGAGTTTCAGATTGTTCAGTGCTATTCCGCTACGATTCTGATTCTATATCCCTTGAACTACCTGCCAAGTGTGGCAGATATATAAATGAGTGTGGCTCCTCAATTGGATACCCTAAATACAGAGCATAAGTAAAAGCTCATCTACACCTTTTCATACCAATAAAAAGCATTGCTACAGGACGGGGGGTGGGGGGAGTATGCCCCCTGCTTAGTGGTGACGATGCTGTATTTTAGAGTGGAGAATCCATTTCTTCATGTTCGTAGCAATTTGGGAAAGCTGACAGAGTAATAACATATAATCTCATTAAGAATACAAGGTGATAAGGACACATATGTAATACCTTAATCAATAAAGGAAAAAAAAGAATACAAGGTGATCTGGATGTGCTAAGTGCTAAAGTAGTCTTGAAAGTTACATTGTTTCCATTCTCTTTAAGTAAATAGAAATGAAAGGTAAAGGAATCTTACTATTTTCTTAAGTGAACCTCCCTTTGCAGGAAAAGCACAAGAACTGTTAAGCGAATTGTTGCAAATTACAGGCATTGTTCTTTCAAAATGTCAGTTACTAACATCCCATGAATCTGTGGGATCCAGAGGGAAAGGGAGACATAACAGAAGAGCACCTCTCTTTTTTACTGAAAGCAATGCAACCTTAATGCTATGCACTCTACACAATAAAAAAGAAGCATTTCTATTGAGGAAGACAATAAATTTACATGTCAACAACTTCTACTTTGGGGCTTCAAATGTCAGATTTGATCTACACCTAAACGTGAATGGGGTGGTAAAACAGTTTATGTGGAAGTATCAACAATAGCAATTTTAGGAACATACTATTTCCATGGTATTTCATCCTGCCTAAAATGGACAGGGGCCTGGCCTGGGATTGTGAGTTCACTGGAAAGCTCAATGAAATAATTCGGAAAAACGCTGTGCCATTAAACACTGCCTTGGAAACACCGAGAGGAAGCTGGAAACGCGTGCCATGAACAGTCCACGGCTACAAAGGTTAGAGCCTCTCCCTTCAAAAGTGGCCCAGAAGGGTAACTTGCAGATTTTATAGAACCTCAGCCTGTAACAGTCAATCGAGAACATGAAGCACTGTATTTATGACCACACATGCTTCTGAAACAACATGATAGAAAGGGCTACATTTTAATGCAACTCAATTAAAAAAGAGAGGGAAACGATGAGACTTTTCCTTTACCTACCCCCCAAAAATTGAGTTTTAAAAATACAGAAAAACACTAACTCAATGAAATCATATCACTCAGGGATATTTTCAATGCAAAGTTGGGGTGATACCACCCCAACCTGTGTTATTTTTTCATTGTTTTGGCTTCCATTTCATTGCATTTATTATAAAAATAGCACCACTTTCACTCTTCTTGAGAAGGGAGAGAATTCATTTGATCATATCAGAAAACCAGGTCTAATGGATCAAGTAAAATAATGTATCTAAATATTACTGAAAAAGATAAAATTTTAGAAGCTGAATTATTTCTTGTTTCTAAAAGTCTAATTTATAGTACCAATTCATCTTTTACCTTCCTCACACTCCTTTATTATGTCTTCTTTTTTAAAATTAATCCTCACCTGAGGTTATTTTTCCATTGATTTTTCAGAGAGAGTGGGGGGAAGAGGGGAGGGAGGGAGGGAGGGAAGGAGAAAGGAAATGAGAGAGAGAGAGAGAGAGAGAGAGAGAGAGAGAGAGAGAGAGAGAGAGAGAGAGAGAGAAGAGAGAAACATCGACTTGAGAGAGACACATTGATTGGTTGCCTCCTGCACACCCCCGCCAGGGCTGGGGATCGACCTACAAACCAGGTACATGCCCTTGACCAGGAATAGAACCTGCAACCCTTCAGTGCATGGGCCTACTCTCTAACCACTTTACCATGCTGGCCAGGGCAGGGTAGGGACATTGTTGAGGACACGTACACTCTCAAAGTGAAGATGAGCAATCTTTTTTCATATTACTCAGCCAGGAGCTCAGTATTCATGATTGGTCAGGGATTAAAGGAGGCAGGACTGAAATCTGGCCTGACATTAGATGGATACTGATGGTCATTAGGTACATGACTATGATATGGCTATTGTTGGTAATAAGGCACGGGGCAGGGGGGAGGTGTTTTGTAATCTTAAGATAGACAGCAATGTTTTGTGTCTTCAGACATGGCTTGTGGGGAGTGTGATGGAAGCCCTGGTACCTTTCCTGAGGGGAGCACAGCCTTCATTAAAGATCCATTTGTTCCTAAGACCTACATGTTTCTAAGTGCAGGTTAAGTGCTATACGATGCCCCCATGCTCCAGTGGCGTTCATGAGGAAATCTCCTGCAGTATTCATAGTTAGAATTGCACATCTGATCTTGAAGTTTTTGTTCATAGCATGCGTGCACATGTAACAAACCAGACACGCTGAATGAAATCAGCCAACAGCTGATTATTAGCACATGAAAGAAGACCGCGCACTCTTAATTCTATGGAAGGGTTCCTTCCCCACAAACCCACCACTGCACTTCTGACTCTCAGGGGGTAGAGAGATGTGGGTTAAAGAATTCTTGGTTAAACACTGCCCAGGTTTGACTTTGGAAAACTAGTTTATACAATCAACAAAAGAAATTTTGCAATGTCTGGCAAATGCACTATATGGATGTCATGGTGCATATTTAAATGGAAAAATGATTTCTTAATTCAGATGAATCACCAGGATTCCTGGAACTCCAGAACACAAAAGCAACAATTAAAGTCTCTACTGCTATATAGACTTTTGCTACTTTGGAAAATATCCCGGGAAATATTCATTTGGCCAGAAATATCATCATAGTTTAATTCAGAATTAGAGATAGTTGTGTGTTTTTTAATCATTTGTTCAATTGAAAAGAATCTACCTTGACTATTAGAAAGCATATCAGGATCATATCCAATTATAAATAGAAAATGCAATACTAGTATTATCTTCATTATAATTTTTAAATGAACAAAACAGTAAATAAATGAGTCATTTTCTAGGAAAGTATGTAGCCAAGAGTTCCTTTTAGTACAATGCTTGTGTTAATTAAATGTGAGTCAGTAAACTTTATGAAAATAATAGCAGTTTACGGCATATTATTATTTACAAAATATGTACCCTAACATAAAAAAGTTAAACTGAATACTGTCTAACTTTCATAAAAACTAAAGGATGCGAAAAAGTGAGGTTATAAAATAGTTGAACACAGAGAAAACTTTTGCAATGAGCAATTTATTTCCTAATAATTTCTGGAAAGCAGTCTGATTGTTAAGAATTACCAAAAAGACTACTAGGCTAGAATAATTTAGTTTCACCAAAAATATTCTCTGTTGTGTCTCTTAACCTCAAAGCTATGACAGTAAATACATCCTTAAAGGGCATTTAAAACACTTAAAATAACTTCAGCAATGTTCTTAAATTGTAATACATTTCCACAGGCCTAACTTACATTTTATAAAAAATTGTCATCAATTGTGCACTGCAGTTGCAAAGGACACGAGTTTCATATTCTGCTTCACTTTCTACCTTGACTTCAGCAACTTTACTTCAAGAAAAGACCATTCTCCTCAATAATTTGACAAAAATATGATGTTTAATCTGCTCATATTGATTTATTTTCAACAGTTATTATTTAATAAGAAAATGAGTGAAAATATTTCTTCGCCATCTAAAAATGTTAGTATGGGAAAAGACATCACAAATATAAATAAAACTGAAAATATACTTCTATCATAGAATAACAGACAGAGGATTCCTGTCATAACACATAAGCAACCAAGAATCATCTCACTAGGAAAAGAGGCAATTCTCCATAGATGAAAAACAAGTAGTCAATAAATATATGAAAAGCTGTTTATCTTCCAATAAAAATTATGTTAAGTATAGATATTTTTTCTGAAGAAATTAATAAATTTTTTAAAAAAATATTGACAAAATGTGTTGTTGGGAAGAGTATGAAGAAATAGAAACTCCTACACCATCATCAGATTTATATATTAAAACTTTTATCACTTTTTGAAGAACTATTTAGCAAAAAATAAGTATAAATGCTTTAGTCATTTTGCTTCTAAGGATATAACTCACAAATAATTCAGAAATGCTTATTGAGAAATCAACTGATACTTTTCATAAAGTGTAAAAAATATATACAAAGATGCTTATTTCACATTGTTTAAAATTAAAAATGAAAACCTAAACAGTAGATTAAATAAATTAATATACAGCATTGGGATGTAATACCAGGAAGTTCTGACAAAGACATATTTATTTGCATATTGTCTATTTATGAAGCTCCATGCGGGCAGATCATTGACCTAAGTTCACACTTGTGCATCTTAGAGTCACAAAACATACTGAACGTGGAACCATGACCAGATTTCTATAACTCTGCAATCATAATTGTCACTAAAATATTTCTCTAAAAATTTCATCAAATTTTATGCATTGTTTTTCCCCAAGACATTTATAAAGAGGAGGGGAAAAGTCTGTTGCCTTTTTAACACACTAGGTATAAACAAGTTCAAGAACAAAAGCTTATGCACAAAATGCATCGTATCTTATCAGGAGTTACCGTGTGGAGGCCTTGCTGCCGTTAAGCTGTACAACTTCCACAGGAAAGCAGACCACTGGTCACTCCTTTACACACTCTGTCCCTGGCTTTAGTCACAAAGGATGATTAAAAGGGAAAGATACTACTTCACTAAAATTCTATCTGGAAGGCATTGTAAATTACATTTAAATTTACAAGAATATAAAAAATTATACTTATTGAGCTTTCACCTGTACTTTTCTAAGAAGGGCCCATTTTACCTAGGATAATTTATAAACATAGGAATTTACTATTATTGAAGGAGATTTCTTCATTTTACATGTTATAAATCAAGGTATCTTGACTTCCCAATTTTACTTGACCCAGAATATGTTCTGGTTGTGTTTTCATTAGCTTCCTTTGTTAGAGTTACCTTAACAAGACCGTCTTAGAATGAACACTAATAAAGGTATCTGAAATTTATAGTCTCACGAGGGAAAATAACAATACAATTTGCAAGGGATAAAGAAATAAGGAAAACTAAATATTAACAAGTCAATTGGTCAAAACAACTTCTCATAAGAAGAGCACTATTGTATATATACTCTATGCGAACGCTTGACCTAAATGTCCCTTCTCCATGTTCAGGTTATTGATTGCTGCTTAGGAAAGATAAAAGGCCAATTTTGGAGGAGGACTTAATGAAAACCTTTTATGAAGGAAATGTGTGTCTTTTCCATATAAAATTATTCTTGGATGAAGACCCTGCAATATCCACGTGCATACCACCCTTTAAAAGCAATTAGATTGTGATAATCCATTAAGGATTAAAAGTTCCCTTCTTGAAAAAGTTATATTCATTTTCAGGCAGGCCTTAATTTGTGCCAACCAAAACCTGTGTATATTGAGATGGTGACCTACCTTTACATGGTTCTGTGCTACCTGGCATCAGGACACAGTTCCAATATGCATACATTTCAGTTAACATGCTACTGAATACAGTGAGTGCTGACCGTATCCTGTCTAGTCTGCTCAGTTTCATGCAAAAGACACCGATGTTATGGGATCAAGTTACAAGTTTACCTGCGGGCAAAATTTTATCTAACAGTTCAAGACCTATGGCCCTAATGCCTGCACTGCTCTTCATCTTGTTGAGGATGGTGAAAACTTGAACAACAAGAAAAGACAACAACAAAAATATGTTCTTTTTTGCAGTTCAATAGATTGGATTCTCGGGTAATATTTTTTAAATGATAGTTGACATACAATTTTGAGCTAAGTTCTGACCTGATTCATAGAATCAATGCAGATAATTGTCTGATAACAACCTAATGTTATAACGTTGGTTTGCAAAGATGGTAGAGTTAGTACATACCTCAAAGCCAGGACTCAGAGGAGACTTAGAGATCAAGTTGTAAAAGCAAAAAGCAGGCAAAGGAGCAGAATAAAGGGAGGAAAAAGACAAAAAAAAATATAGTGTTATTGGAGGAAAGCAATGCACATTACTCAATAATGTTCTATATAGGTTTGTTTTCAAGAGAAAGCGAACTGTTATACTAATTAGTCTTTGTGGCAACACAAACTGCTGGGTTGGAAATTACTTTTTAACATTTCAATAGGATTATAGATACAAACTCAAGGTTACAAAAACAATTTACAGTTGTGAGCTAGTAAAGGCAAAAAAAAAATACTGTTTGCCATAGTGTCAATGATGACAGACTGTTCTTTCACCTTGTTGAAAATAAATTATAGACAGAATGAAGCATTTTTGACCTTTAAGTCAAATATTAGATTTTCTTCACAATAATGTATCCTCTCTATGGGGAAAGGAAGAAAATGTCATTAAAGTAATCAGATGTTACACTATTGCTTTCTGCCTACTGGCAAGAATAAGTCAGTGGTTTACAAACCTGGAAATTCCAATATGGGCTTAGAGTTATAATGAGAGAAACATGTCCCATGCATTCTTTGTTCATTTTAGAGTCTTTGTTGAATATCAGTTTTCTGTCTGATTTCATTCCGGGTTGAAATATAATTCAAAAGTGAAAAACTATTCTGAATGCTTTTATGAGGAGAAGGAATATCAATGAAAAATATAAGAAAAATCTTGGTTAAATAGACAACACATATCTGGTAATTTATAATGAATATGTTCTTTTTCATCGCTGTTCCTTCAAGCCTTGAGCAGCTCTTTTAACTAAAAAACAAATCAAAACTAAAATAGAGTTGACTCTCTTTCATAACAAAAATGCATGACTTGTGTGGCTCAGAGGTTGAGCATCAACCTATGAACTAGAAGGCCACCGTTTGATTCCTGGTTAGGGCACATGCCTGGGTTGCAGCTCCGTCCCCAGTGGGGGTAATGCAGGAAGCAGCTGATCAATGTGTCTCTCTCTTCATTGATGTTTCTACCTCCTTTTCCCTTTCTCTCTGAAATCAATAAAAAAATATTTTTTTAAAAATTTGTGACTGTGTTTTGCAAACAGTGATATTTCTGGTGTCGAATAAACTTTTGCACTTTGAGGAAAAACTGTAGATTTTTTAACTTTAGGCTCCTTGATAAGTACATACATGATGTAAAGTATATTTTCATGTTTACTGGCTATTTTTTTTGTAAAGTGTTCAAATATTATGCCTATACAGAACTGAGTTGTCTGTCTTCTAACATCTTTACAGATTTTTTTATACATTCTAATTTATTTTTTTATAGGATTATAGAAGCCCAGTGCACAACATTCATGTACTGGGGGGAAGGGAGGGTCCCTCAGCCCGGCCTGCGCCCTCTTGCAGTCCGCAGTCTGGGACCCCTCAAGGGATGTCCACCTGCCGGCTTAGGTCCTGCTTCTAGCTCAGCAGTGCTCCCCCTGTGGGAGCACACTGACCACCTGCATTGAGTGTCTGCCCCCTAGTGGTATGTGCGCATCATAGCGACCAGCTATTCCTCCATTCGGTCAATTTGCATATTTTATCATACAACATATACATTAAAGACCCTCCCATTTTGTAACTTGCTTAATGGCATATCCTCCTACTCTCTGGCTTATTCAATGGTATATTTCAATAAAAATAACTTCCTAATTCTAATAATGTTCAATTGATCAATCTTTTCCTCTTGCCAACAGTAATTCGAGTCCTGTTTAAAACAGCCTTTTCTACTCCAAATTCTTGTACATATGTTTGTATTGGTTCCAACATTATTTGTTGAAAAGAAGATCATTTTCTCACAGTACTGGTACCCTTGTCATAAATCAGTAGACCTGTATAAACCATGTAGTTTCTGGGCTCCCTCTATCCTATTTCATTGATTTATTTTTCTATTCTTGTGTAATACCACATTGTCTTAACTGTGGCTTTATAAAATGTTGGGAAACTCTCCAGCTTTGTCTTGCATCAGGGGTTCTCAAACTCAGCAGTACTGATAGTTTGAGCCTGGTACTGCTTGCTGTGGGGGGCGGTCCTGTGCACTGACCACTCTGTGATGTCCTTCTTTCTGACACATTGGTCCCTCAGAATCCTGATTGTGAGTTGCTCTTGGGTACCTTTAAATATTGTTTTATTCTTTGTTATATTTTACTCAGCTTTTATAACTGTCCTTTGCAGAGCAGCTGATCTGATACCAGCTTCTTCATACAGTCTTTTTGATAAGCATGGTGTCAAATGGCTTTAACTTTTCCCATATACCACAAGAATACTTGTAAATAAAAAGATGAGTAAAGCATAATGAAATGACAAGATCCTTTAATCCTAACTTCTCTTCTGCAACTGTCTAAAAGTCTCTAAAATGGATATCATCTCAATATGTCTATTTACATGTAATGATACAATATATTAGTGAGTCCAACTTAAGGATATGCTGCATTTTTCTTGTTTCTTTCTTATACTGGTGATGATTTCCAAAATGATATACACCTCTACATAGCTATCTGCCATAAATTGACTACATTTTGGATTTTCTTAAAAGATGAACTGCTTTATGGTTAGTATAATTGATAGTTTACTGCCAAAGTTGATGAGAGATAGAGCTCGTCATATAACCTGTGTTGTTATCCTCTCTTCCTATGTGAGCAACATGATTGAAATTGGAAATTCAATTTATGTGCCGAAAATGGACAAATTAATGAAATTACCGATATCTTCATCTGTATGTGGAGATTTGGTAATCAATATAGGGAATCAAGTAGGGAAGAGAAAAATCATTTTCTTACATTTGAGAGAAATCTATATACCAATCATGGCCGACTTGCAATATGGGTGATCTGGTGGCATTAATGAACAATGCGATTATCCTTTTCAGTAATGGAAATATCCTTTATGGTATATAAAACGAATAGGTTTAATTATTATTGCCATACTATTACCTGTGACTAAGCATGCACTATAAATTTTAAACTATAGTTACTGGGTTATTGGCCTTTCATGTCTTGCCTAGGGATAAAAAGGGACATGCTCACTGTACTCCAGGCATGCCTGGGTAAAGCAGGGTAGTTTTGCCCTATAAAAAGGAGCCAAGGCATGGCCCACAGAACTGGGAAATCCATGGCCTCCTCAAGGTGAGCCAACGTTTCCTCTTTCCTCAGAAATTGGATAAAAAGAGACACGAATGCACTCATGAGGGTACAATGGGCTCTGATGTACAGAAAACAGTTCTGAGAGCCGCTGTGTCAGTGTCACACATTATTCCCAGAGGCATTTCTCATTGAAAGTTACCTGCAGGGCATCTCATACAAGGTTATGAACATTTATGATAATATTTTTCAAAGAATCTTATGGTCCATAAGTATCTGATTTGATCACAATTTTATAAGCATTCTTGACAGACATGTTAAAGTATGATTTTTAATAGTATACTTTAAAAATATAGTTAAGCATTCTACTACAAAAATGTGCATCCAGTAAAAAAACACTAGTGATTCCAACATTTGTTGTAAAATATAATTTGGAATTAGGTATCTCAAATATTAAATAATTATTTAATTTGGTTAAGTAGGCAATTAAATAATGTGGTTTAAAACATGAAAACCCATGTTAAAGACTATAGCTATGTAACCTAAACTACAGTTATATATAAATTATATATTTATACATATATGCATTCATATGATAATTTAAATGTATAATTTAATCCATACTTATAAAATTTAACTTATATACAATGTTTTGAAGTATTTATATACACATCTATATGTGTATATGTTATAAAAAGTTGGCTTAGATTTACAAAAAAGAATCTTCAGCATTAATCATTCTAGATCCTAATCTATTCTAATGATGAATGACTTTAGAGCTTTAGATTTCTTGTGAGATATTAAATAATTTAAAAAAAAACTTTTTCTGGTAAAACTGAAAACAATACACAATTAATTTATTTTATTTATTAAACTTGTTTTTAAATGTTTATCCTGTAAACAGTATGACTCTCAGTTACTATCCTTAAAAGCAAAAGCAGCTGTTGTAACTTGTAAAAATCACAACTTATAAAAATTCACACTAAATCAAGGAACTTCAGAGTTGGGAAGGTGACATGAAGAGTTATTTGGAAAAATAAATACCTTTTGCCCTGGCCAGGTGGCTTAGTTGGTTGGAGCATCATCCTGTACACCAAAAGGTTGTGGGTTCGATCCCTGTTTGGGGGCATGTGTGAGAGGCAACCAATTGATGTTTCTCTTTCACATCAATGTTTCTCTCTTTTCCTTCCTCTATCTCTCAAATCAATAAAAATATACACTTGGGTGAGGATTTAAAAAAAAGTAAGTAGCTTTTGATTTAAGCACCTTTCTGTAAGAACATCACTATTTCCAATTAATATAAGTTTATGGAACAATATATAGTCACACACATACATTCCAAATGTTACCAAATATAATACATTCTTCCAGCTATTGGTGGAATTTAGTACCTGCTTTCTCCCAAAACAGAGTATGAAATTTGCTTAATTATCAAAATGAGCATTCAATTGAGTTATATGTCTGGTTTAAGCTATAACAAATTAAAGTGATATAGAGATCACAATAAAATATGTTTCAAACAAAAAGCTAATTAATAAAACTTTTTAGGTATCTTAAATCTGTATCACCACTCTCCACTCCAAGAAGGATTTATTTAACCTAAAAGCTGTAGTAATTTTTTATTGTTTTCTTTAATTAAATTTTACAACAGCTAGATTATAAAGAGTTCTTTGTAAAATCCATTGGGGAATAGAATAGATACGGGAAATTTAAAGGCTAACACGATTAGCTAATTTCAGAAAAAAACATTCTTATTTTAAATAATTCACATCATTACCACAATTTTTATTTTGTTTTCAATGTTTGAAAAATCAAATGTAATTTTCCTAAAGAATAATATTTAAGCCATGTCAATGAATTATATATTTTAGAGCTAATGGAATGCTTTAATGTATTGAGTGCTATTTTTCTCACAGCATTTGTCAATAGTGTCATTCCGACCATACACTGGAATGTATGCTAGTAATGCCATGCAATTAAATACTTTCATATTGCCATTAAGATATGGGTGGGGAACATTTTTTCTGCCAAGGGCCATTTGGATATTTATAGCATCAATCACGGCCATCCAAAATTATCAACTTAGAAATTAGCCTGCTATCTTTGGTCAACCTTTAATTAACTAATACATAATGCCTTGGCAGGGTCAGACCAAATGATTTCGAGGGCCTTCTATGGCCCACGGGCTGGACATCCCCCACCCCTGCATTAAGAGAACATTTCAAATTTTCTCCCCGAATAAATATCCAGCTATGCCACAAAGGACTTTAATAATCTTCAGAGAAAAACATCGCTCATCTCTATTTTCCAAATTTTGACAAACTTATGTTTTGTAAAATTCACACATCAGTTTGTGCTGCTCTGGCCCTGTGACCACAGTGAAACCTCACACATTTTGTAAACTCACAGATAAAAGCAAACTCAAAGCTGTTGGATATGTGATGAAGCCTTGAGCAATCGACAGCACAGGCCCCAGTGAAACATTTACACCCGGGCTGTGTCCTCCCTTGCAGGGAGGGCACTGTCTTGGCTGACACTGCTGTCACTTTGTCCCACAGATTTCTCACATGAAGGGGGAGTGGATGAACAGAAGACCCTACCAGAAGGGGCTCATCCGGGACACTGGCGGACAGCTCAGCAGACACTGTGCGGACCGTGCTGAGCCCAGTGAGGGAAACATTGGAGAGTCTTCTCCGCCTCACGCCACTGCAGTTGTTGGGGATTTTAAATGCACATCTCTTATGGTAATTCAGACCACATCCTGGAAAAAGAAAATAAAAATGGCTTTTGTTCAACCATAAAATAAAAGCTATGCTAGTTTCAGTTGTAAATTTTGAATTTTTTTTACAATAGTACTGCTTCCATTTCTCTGGGGGCTACTTGGAAATTCACATTTTCTTTTGCGCTTTTTCTGATTTATTTTCCCAATCTGTAAGTAATCTGGGTTTTGAATTCTGATTTTTTTTTTAAATATACTTTATTGATTTTTTACAGAGAGGAAGGGAGAGAGATAGAGAGTTAGAAACATCAATGAGAGAGAAACATCGATCAGCTGCCTCCTGCACATCTCCTAAGGACATGTACCTGGGTTGCGGGTTGATATACCCGCAACCCAGGTACATGTCCTTGACCGGAATCGAACCTGGGACCTTTCAGTCCGCAGGCTGACGCTCTATCCACTGAGCCAAACCGGTTTCGGCTGAATTCTGATTTTATTGAATGAGCTCAGCAACTATTGTGATTACCATTTTTTTGAAATGTCCTCTGATATAATGGATTTTGGCTTTGAAGGATCCAGCAATAAAGCTCCGAAGAGATTAACTGAGCCATTTTCAGCTGCCACAAGTTCTAATGTGAGTGGACACATAGGGAAATTAATCACAAAACAGCACAAATTCTGAACTACATTGATTTTAATCCTGGCTCCAAAGGTTCAAGGGGTTTTTCCACAGAGGATGATAAAACTATGATACTGGTATACAAGCTGGAATCCGCCACTCAATAGCAGAATGACCTGGGATGGTTTGATGAACTTCCTGAATATCTGCTCACTTCAACAAACACTTATCGAATGTCTACTATTCCAAGATCTGAATTAAGATGCCAAGTTTATTTTTTGTCTGTTGCCAAAATAACCAACACAAAAGAAACATGCGCATACAGTATAGGGAAAATATGTGAGAATAGGGCTTCCTAGATCAGAGCAAATATGTTAAAGATTGGCAGTGTAAAGGAATGAACAGAAGAATTCATGCACCCCCAAGTCCCTGGGAGACATCTGAGGGGAAGAAGACATTGTTGTAGATGGCACAACATAGGCAGATAACACCAGCCAGTGTTCCACTCGGTTGGGGAAGGAATACCTTACCTTCACATTTGAGGCCTTGACGGACCAGCCCCCACAGCATCTCCCCACAGTGGTCACAGAAAGCGGGAGCTCTGTACGAATGCACGAAGAGAGAGTGGGGACGGATCTGAAAGTCTTCAAAGGTGGCAGAAGCTGTAAAAATAGCAAAGTTGGAAAATGAGTTGAATGGATATCTTGATCTGGAGGTAATTAGTATGCAAGATAATGAATATAAAGTAGAGCTAGAACTCTCCCGGCAATGTTAAGGAAAGATAAGTTGCAACCTGGCTTGGCTTTTAGCCATGAGACTCCATTCTTTCCAACCACAGTTTTACAAATGGTGCCAAAGCAACTCTCGCTCTTCTCTTCCTGCTTGCCAGTCGCAGGCCACTTTGAGAACAGCCAAAATGCTGGCAGAAAGCATGAATGAAAGGATAGCTCAACTCGATGTACAAATACCTGATGTTATTAAAAACATCTTGCTTTTGCTTTTCCGTAAATGAACCAGAAAGGGATTCAGAAATATTAATGAAAAGAAAAATTATGATGAATTTAGATCAGAAGGTAGTATAATGGAATATGACCCGAATGGGTACATGAGAGGAGTGGGGCCCAATTGGAAGAGAGAAGAAATCTGAGCAGCCTTTCCTGGGGAGACAGTTATTTGAGCTCTTAGGCACTATAGGTTGGCATTTAAATCCTGAGCTAAACATAAGCAAGTAGCCTCCTCAACAATAAGCCAAACAGAGAGTTTAATACACACTCAGGTGAATTCCAGTCCATTCTTTGAGAAATAAACTGTAGCAAATGATATTCATCCTGTAGGCCTTTTTTTTCCCTTGCTTATTGGAATTTATTCTCTATAGTACTCATGCAGAATACTAAAATTATTTTTTAAGTATGTTTTTCTACATATTTTATGATGTTATAAAAATGGCTGATGCATTTTGTTGTTGTTCAAGTCAAGAAGTAGATATAAAGAATTGAAAGTGAAAGACAACCTCTTTTCCCCAAATTCTAATGGGTAAGGGCGTAGCTTTTAGACCTCTTTGCACACATAGCCTGATGTGGAGACTGCTCAGTACAGTGCAGAGATGCGGCCTGGGGTGAGAAGAGATGGATGAAGCTCTGCCGTTGCCTATTTGCCCATGGAGCCTGAGGTCGAGCCTGCCTCCGTTTCTCAGGCTCCAAGAGAAGGTCTGACTGACGGTGACTTCCCCAGGCCCTTACGCTTTAAACGTCCATTAATGTTAGGACAGACCCATGTGCACTTGATTTCATAGGTTTTTATTCAAAGAGAATTTGGGGGAGATTTTAGGCCTTAAATATATCCTTCTATGCCTCTCTCTTCCTCTTGTCTGTCCTCTTGCCTTACTTTTTCAATTTACATTTGTTAAGCACCTTCAAGGCTTCCAATGGGACAAGACCTGGGACAAACATGTAAAGAGAAGTAAGACATCTTCGCAGAGCCTACCAGACTAGCAGGAAAGACAAACAAACAAAACAAACAAACAAAAGAAGCCCACAGTAATTATAAAGTAACTTCTAAGGTTCAAAGAAGCTACATAAGCTACATAGATATTAAAGAGAAATAGGACTACAACCCACAGGTGTTTGGGCCCAATATACTGTTCTTTTCAGTATTATCTGTGGTACATCTTATCTTCCCCAACGCTGGCGGCAGAATTATATCCAATGGCCACATGATGTGGGGAATAAACATTTGCAGTTGTCCTGCTGGTGCCTGGATGGCAGGCTGTAGGGTAATCACTGGGTACATTTATAAAATACCTGCTAACTCAGGTCTGCAAGGTGTGACAGAGTGAAGGATGAAAAAGCAGGCAATTCATCTCTGCTATATAGGTATCCACAATTAAGGGAACAAGTTTGAAGGTTTCACATCCATCAGGGCAGGTAAATCGGTTCTACCAGAAAGAATATTATTGACGGTTCACAGGACATATAATGGGACCATAATAGAAGATTAAAATTGTAATGGGTTGGCTTTTCCTTGAACCTTGAATAAAAGTACTTTACCCCAAATTAATGTGCTGTATTATTGAAAATCACCTATCAACTTATTCAAGTTATAATTTTTACGCAATTGGAAAGATAAAGGAAATAATAACAGGAGCAACTAAGACTCATTAAGCACTGACTGTATACTGAACACTATGATAGGAGAGTTAAGTGTGGAAGATGGAGCTGATCAAGGTTACTATACCCACATAACCGTGCCCAGCCTTGTCCACGTGGAATCCTAACCTCTGTACTGTCTGGGCACCTTTTGTGATTTGATCAAAATGTGTCTAAATTTGGGAATGCTAAATCCACTTTAAAGTCGGCCTCACATACTCAAGGACAAAATTTGCTTTTATAACATCAAAGAAAATAGTTAAAGAAAATATTTTATGCCAACCATTAATTCCTGGCTTCTCCATCCTCACCCCCACCCCCTCAAGGACCAAACAACTATGACAAGTAGTTGAATAATTACTGTATTTTTTCAAAATAAGACACATTAGAATTTGACAATACTAATACCAAGTTGCATATAGATAGTTTTCTAAATTAATCAGGAAGAATATAAATCATGAAACTGAAGATTTTCAGTAAATCCCCCCTCCAAATTTATGTCAGGTAAGTACGTTTATTTGCTTTTTGAAAGGGATTAACATTCATAAGCTGTTAGCACCCTTGACTTATGTTTAAATGCCATTTTCTAAAGTTCAATTTTAATATTTTCTTGTTAATGTTAAAATAATTAATTACATTTAAAAAATAAAACTACCAAGTGTGGTGAGGTTCTACATCCATTTGAAATCAAAGCACAACCTCCATTCATTATGAATGTACTTGTTCTGCACCCCAGGGAAGCAGCATAGCTGGGTGTATGCATGCCATCTCACCTAATCACAAAATTGCACTTCAGAGATAATCACTTAGCACAGGAAAACAAAGTGAATGCTATAATTCCATTTCACTTAAGTTTTGGAATCCAAATGGACAGATAAGAATAAGAATATTTAAGTGTCTAGAGATTCCAAGAGATGAACAATGTGCTATCTGTCAGTCTGTTATAATCAATCAGTCGACCTAAATTAAAACCATATGACAGAGCTACAAACTGAACACAATGGGCCCCTTATACTGGTATTTGTGTTTCTCTGATTTGCTCTATTCACAGCCTATTGTTATACTCCAGAGTGCAGGAGAGGAGAAAATGACGTGCTTTCCTTAGTCGATGAACATTTGAAATAGGTAATTGAGCCAAAAACTCTAAGATAATCAGTAGTTCTTTTAAGGTTCATTATAAATTGTTGCACAAAGTGGAATAAAGCGTTTGGTTAGCAGTACACATGAAATGAGGCTTCCAAAGCAAAATAAATAACTTCTGGGGGTCAAAATTATTTGCATAATAAAATAAAAACATGTCAGATTTTCCAAGATTTTCAGCAATTTTTTTACTGGTAATTTTGGCAATTAGGGAGTAACATTAACTCTTTCTGGCAATAACAAGTTGGGACGGATATAATAAAAAATAAAAGTTTAACATATTGCAAATATCGTCTCAATTTTTTACAAGGAATCTATGAGGTACATATTATTATTTCCATTTTATAAATGAGAAAACTGAGTCTCAGAGAAATTAAGAAGCTGCCCAAGGTAACATAGAATCTTGAGTCAAATAGTCCTGACACCTATACCATACAAACTCTCTCTGCCACTCTGATATTTCTCTGACCATTGAAACACTATGAATAACAAACTACATCTTTATTTTATAAGACACTTGGAAAGATTAACAAAAAACTGTAATTAATAATATACACCATCATTGTAAGATGCACCCTTATCTCAGAAATGCAAAAACTACTTGGGAGAGGAGCCTATGAAATAATGTACAGAATTAAATTCATTCAGGTCATGATAAAAAATGATAAAAATTAATATGCTTTCTGCATAGATTTCATTTTTTTGAAATCCTTCCCCATCCAAATTGGAGTTAGTAACAATAACTAGTTGTTTAAATTTTTATAAAAATTAACTTTAATGCAGAACTACAGCCAATTGGAGCTTATATTTACATGATAACCATTGTCACCACATTCAGTCAGTAAGTCTGGCCAAAAGCAAGACACTGGGGAGTTTTTAAAAGCTGTGAAGATTTGTTGGGACAAGTTTGTTTTTCCCTCAGCCTTTGGAATATTGAAAATAGCTTCTGGATATCACTCTCCCAACATAAACACACATACTCACCTGTTTTAAAGTGTTCTGGATGAGAAACATCCTAACCATCTCCAGTTAGCATCTTGCCATTCACCCATACACACACATAGCAGAGATACTTCAAATTATTAGAAAGTGTTTTTTATGAGTCCCAAATACTCCTTTGTAACTTCTAACTGGTTGTCATAGTTCCAAAAGCAAGCATTTAAAATTAAGATATTTTCATGTCTCTTTTTTAAATCAGCTCATGTGAACCAAGCAGTCTTAATACCTTCAAGCATCATAGTTAATTTATGCTATATGCTATTAATACATCTAGAACCTACTAGGTAATGTAGTGTAGGTCAGAAATAGAAAAATGAGTAGTATCTGTTGTTAAGGATTCAAAGTCAAAATGAGAACGACCCATGAATAATTAATAAAGAATGCAGGGATAGAAACACAAAAGAAAGGGGGCTGAGACTGCCTGGAACAGATTCTTGAAGGATGAACATATTTTGAAAGGCAGAGAATGAAATAAAGAAAAGAGGACATACCCTGGCTGGGTGGCTCAGTTGGTTGGAGCATAGTCCCATGCACCAAAAGGCTGCGGGTTCGATTCCCAGTTAGGGCACATACCTAGGTTATGGGTTCGTTACTGGTTGGGACATGATTGGAAGACAACCAATTGATGTTTCTCTCTCTCTCTCTCTCTCTCTCTCTCTCTCTCTCTCTCTCTCTGTCTTCCTCTCCCCCTCTCCCTCTCCCTCTCCTTCTCCCTCTCACTCTAAAAACCCATAAAAATATATCATTGGATGAAGATTTTAAAAAAAGAATAGAGGAAACATTTTTATAAGGTCTGATTTTATTGAATTATTGATAATTTATAGGATTGTCTACATATTTCTTTGTAATTATAACTATTCTTGACACTTCATTGTCTTTTGTTTACTTTTAAGAGAGTTAGCAAGAATGTTCATGATGCAGATAACTGAGAGATGACCACAGATCACCTCCATGCTATTGTGGCCCAGATGTGAGGCAGTACTTATAAAATTAAGCCTGCACGTGTCTACCCCGCTCCATCACCTCCCATGCACACACATCTACACCATGAGGCTGGCCATTTCTGTTTGTCCTTTGGTCTCAGCCTCTTCAAGCCCCTTTTGTACCAGATTCTCCCATCATGCAACTACTGTTCCAATTAAACACACATTTCTTATTGTGTTATACCTGGAGACACCTCCCCAGCAATGAGAACATTCAATTCTTGTTGACACAATTACCATAGCCTCTTTTGGATGGCTGGAGGGGGGAAAAAGGGGGAATTTCTCTTTTTAACTCACATCTGACCAGAAAAATGTTAGTAAAGTGCAATAATGGGAACTTGGGAGTCTGTGAATATATCATCCCAGAGATTACAGCAGCTAATAGGAAAAAACATAAAAAGTAGTTAGATATGTTGATTAGACAAGTTCAGAAAGTTCTGGGAAAATATTTTATAATAATAAGTGCATGGCCAGAGACTATTAAAAAATATGGCTCCAAGAGGAATAAAGATCTCACAAGCCAGACTGATAGCACAATTACAAGTTACCCTAATTAGGAAGAAAGGGGGTTTGGTAGGTACAGAAACGGATGTAACTGCTCAGGAAACTCTCTGATGGGGTAGGGCCTCTGGAGAAAGACCACACCAACTGCAGACCCAGCAACACAGGGGCAGAGGACGGCCATCAGTGGCTTGGCCAGGGAGAGCCACCCGGGAAGGCAAGAGAAGGAAAAAACTGAAGTTTTAAAAAACTGAAACAGAACAAAGGGCCTTTTGCTGTGTTCCATGCGGAAAGAATGACACAAAGATAGGCCTGGACCATGGAAAAGTACAGTTTAATGCTGAAAAAACAGAAAAAGCTGAACTAGTCAATTGCACTTTTGTTTTCTACCTTTTCTAAAAGCAAACTGTCTTCAAACTTAAAAAAAAAAAGAATATACTCAAGAAGGAAGTGAACTCTACAAATCCAGGATGACTGAAGAAAGATTAACTAAAGACTTTAACTAAACTATTTTTAATAGGCCCAAATGAATAAAAAATGAGGACTCATGTATTCTTTGTGGAATACACTCCTAATCCACAAGAAAGAATTGATAACACAGAAATGCACTCTGTATGAATTTAAAATACGATAGAAGAGAAACCAAAAATCAATTTATCAAGGAAAAATTATTTAATGAATGATTAACAATTAGAAGTAACTAGCTATTTGAGGAAAATTCAATTTGTATACTTATAAAAATATACATGTTTTGTACCTGAGAGTAAAACGTTAAAATAAAAAACCAAGTCATAGAAAAACTAGAAGGAAACAGAAGTGAGTGCTTATCAAATCTGTGGAGGAAAAATGATGTTAGAAAGTAGGAGGAGTTTAGAAATCTTCAAAGTGAAGGAAGAACTCAGATGGGAAAGATTCCTTAGCATGGCCGTGCCGCAGGCACTACAGGTTGACTTGTCATAAAGTTGCATAAGTCTCTTTTATTTTGCATAGTTAAAATAGGATTATTTATAACTGTTACATATGGGAGGTCACAGAAAGCTAATTATGTTTCATAATTCCAGGTATTTAGAATATAATTACTAACATTCAAGGAGATACCTCTATGCATTGTTAGATTCCAGACATACAGGTGACAAGCCTCATGTTTTATTATGAAACGAGAGGCTGGTGCACGGAATTCGTGTGGGGGGTAGGGGGGGAAGGTACCTCACCCTTTCCAATCAGGGACCCCTCAGGGGATGCCCTGTGGGATAGGGCCTAAACTGGCAGTAGGACATCCCTCTCGAAACCCAGGACTGCTGGCTCCTAACCGCTCACCTGCCTGCCTGCCTGCCTGATTGCCCCTAACCTCTCTGCCTGCTGACCTGATCACCCTAACTGCTCTCCCCTGCCAGCCTGGTCACTCCTAACTGCTCTCCCCTGCCAGCCTGGTCACTCCTAACTGCTCTCCCCTGCTGCCTGATCCCCCTAACTGCTCTCCCCTGCCAGCTTAATCCCCCTAACTGCTCTCCCCTGCCGGCCTGATCACCCTTAACCTCCTCTGCCTCAGCCCCCGCCACCATGGCTTTATCCGGACAGATGTCCGGTAGGATGTCCAGAAGATGTCTGGTCTAATTAACATATTACCCTTTTATTAGTATAGATTAAGTAGTTCACATGTATTCATTCCTGCTCAGAAAGAAAAAGACCCTTCTTCTTCTTCCCTTTATTCTCCTAGTAACTAGGACAGCAGGAGTTTTGATGGTTGAGCTAAATCCTGCTCAACAAGTCCTTTAGGACCTGATCTCAGGAAACTACAGTTAAAATTTGTGCCATCCTTTGCTTCCCTCCGTGGCAATGGGCTCTATGGCTACAACAGAACAACTGCTGCAGCAGCAGCAGCAATGCCACCTGACAGGAAGGTACTGCAAGGACGAAAGAGACACAAGATGAAATCTATGTAAATAAAGGAGAGAGCTAGAAAATTGGATTACTTTATTCCATCCGTCTCCATACTGAGAAATCAGCCAAGAACATTGTTCTCAACATACATGTTTCTTTGTTCTGGCCATTACTGAGGTAACGTGTCCTGTCTTTGACACAAAACCTGCCTTCTGTTTGACAGGTAGCCACTTCTCAGTTAGCTAACTCTTACCCATCTAGCAACTCGGCTCAGTATCACCTGCACTGGGAAGCCTTCTGTAATAGGCCCACCCCACGTGCTGTCCATTGACTTCTTCTCTGTTCTCACAGGCTCCTGGTCACACTTGTATCATAAAACGCATCACTCTATACTGCCACCCTTCACTCCTTTATCTGTTACATCTGACATTAAAAATTGCTAGAGAATAGAGATAGTGCTTTCTCTGAGTATATGTGCATATATTAAGTGATCAACTAATGTTCTTGGTTGAACAAGTAAACCTTTAAAATGCATATTGCTTTTCTATGGTTCTACATTTTATTAAATCCTAATAACCTGTATATAGCACTTCAAATTCAAAAGAGAAACAAAGGAAACTTTATTCAGTACAAACAGCTCAACTGTAATATACAGCACAGCTGTGAAAACAGCAAGCAGTTCGGTGGGCCGAGGGCCAGGCGGTCCTGGGACTAGGCCTCTCTCTGGATAGACTGCTCCTTCTGCTCTGGGCTGGTTAGCTCTGCTCTGGCTAGACATCTTTGGGATTACATCTTTGGTGTTTCAGCTCCAGCCAAGGAAATGATGTCTTTACTTTTCAGTGCAAAGGGAAAGTGCACTACCCCAGCCAGAGGGGAGCTGGTTTAATTATAGACAAACTAGAGGCCCGGTGCATGGATTCATGCACCGTGGGTGGGGTCCCTTAGCCTGCCCTGTGCCCTCTCACAAACAGGGACCCCTTGGGGGATATTGGACTGCTGGTTTCGGCCCGATCCCTGAGGTAGAAGTGTGCAAAGATGCAGGCGGCCTAGGAGGAGCCCAAGCCTGGGCCAGGTGCTGCGCTGTGCCTCCCATCACGGCTCTGTAGCACTGCCGCGGAGGTGGGAGAAGCTTGCTGCTGCAGCAGCACTCGCCAGCAGTGAGCCCGGCGTCTGGCGCCCGTCAACTGAGTGGCACTCCCACTGTGGGAGCGCACTGACCACCAGGAGGCAGCTCCTGCATTGAGTGTCTGCCCCTGGTGGTCAGTGTACATCATAGTGACTGGTCAAACAGTGGACTGGTCGCTTAGGGTTTTATATATATACTAGAGGCCCAGTGCACAAAAATTCGTGCACTCGGGGGGGGGGGGGGGGTCCCTCAGCCCGGCCTGTGCCCTCTCCCAGTCTGGGACCCCTCGGGAGATAACAACCTGCTGGCTTAGGCCTGCTCCCGGGTGGCAGAGGGCAGGCCCAATCCCTAGGTGCAGCCCCTGGTCGGGCTCAGAGCAGGGCTGATTGGGGAGTTGGGGCACCACCCCCTGTTATGCACAGAGCAGGGCAGATTGGGAGGTTGCGATGCCACCCCCTGTCATGCACAGAGCAGGGCCCATCAGGGGGGTTGGGGCTCCATACCCTGTCAAGCACAGAGCAGGGCCGATAGGGGAGTTGGGGCACGGCCCCCTGTCACACACATAGCAGGGCAGATCAGGGGTTTGGGGTGCCGCCACTGTCACACTCAGGGCAGGGCCAATGGGGAGGTTATGGTTCTACCCCATCACACACAGAGCAGGGCCCGTGGGGGGGGGGATTTGGGGCGCCACCCTCTATCACCCACAGAGCAGGGCAGATCAGGGGGTTAGGGCACCGCCACTCTCACACTCAGGGCAGGGCCGATGGGGAGGTTATGGCTCTACCCCGTCACACACAGAGCAGGGCCCGTGGGGGGTGGGGAGGGGTTGGGGCGCCGCACCCTGTCACACACAGAGCAGGGACGATAAGGGGGTTGGGGTGCCGCACCCTGTCACACAGAGCCGCAGGGCGATCAGGGGGTTGGGGAGCTCCCCCCTATCAGGCACAGAGCAGGGCCAATCAGGGAGTTGGGGCGCTTTCCCCTGTCACGAACAGAGCAGGGCGGATAGGGAGGTTGTGGCCCCACCCCCTGTCACACACAGAACCACAGGGCGATCAGGGGGTTTGGGCGCTGCCCCCTGTCACGCTGATGCCAGTGCCGGGAGGCATATTACCCTTTTACTATATAGGACAGAGGCCTGGTGCATGGGTGGGGGCCAGCTGGTTTGCCCTGAAGGATGTCCTGGATCAGGGTGGGGGGTCCCCACTGGGGTGCCTGGCCAGCCTGGGTGAGGGGATGATGGTTGTTTGCAGCTGGTCACACAACCTTCAGGGTGGGGGTCCCCACTGGGGTGCCTGGCCAGTCTGGGTGAGGGGCTGAGGGCTGTTTTCAGGCTGGCGGGTGACCGAAGCTCCCAAGCGCTCCTTTTTTGTCTTTATTCTGGGCCAGCTTTAGCTCTGGCTCCAGCTCTGAGGCCTCTGCTACTGAAAGCAGGTATCTGGTTTGTTTGGGTTCTGTAATCGAGACACTGTATCAACTCCAGCTCTGAGATCCCGGCTAGCTGAAAGCAGGTTTCTGGGGTTTTGTTTAGCTTCTATATTTGTTACAATGTTTCAAACTGCAAGCTCAGAGACCGGCAAGGCAGGCGGGGAACGTTGGTTTCCTCCATCACTGAAGCAAGCAAGCCTCATGTTAACTTCCGGCTGCCTGGCTGCCAGCCGCCATCTTGGCTGGCAGTTAATTTGCATATTGCCCTGATTAGCCAATGGGAAGGGTAGCAGTTGTACGCTAATTACCATGTTTCTCTTTTATTAGATTATATATATATATATATATCCCTGCCCCTAATTCCTAATTGGTCCATCCTAAAACAAATGAGGATTTCAAATCCTTGCAATTTGATTGGTCCAAAGGCACTATCCAGATTGATCAGAATGAAGCCATTCTGATTGGCTGGTGAAGATGCTGATAAGGATATAGCTGCACAGCTCTGATTGGACAGGAAAGCCTCAGTCCTACTGGTTGAAATATAATTCCACGAACTCTTGTATAAGAGCTGGCTCAGTTGGCAGGAACGCAGTTCAGGCAGGCAGTTCAGTGCTGTTCCGTGCAGGCTTCTCCCTGAAGTGCAGTTTGCTGTGAGAGGCCCCTGTTTATAAATGACGGCTAGGCTCTGTTTTTTAAATTTGAGCCCAGTTAAGCTACTGAGAGCACTTCTTAGCAGGTACCTTCTTCTTCAGGCTCCACAATCACATTTTAAGAAGTGTCTGGCAATGCTTTCCAGAGATGTCCTTGCTAGTGTCTCAGTCCTCTAAAAGGCTGTGTGTGTGTGTGTGGGGGGGGGTACTTATGAAAGGCATGGACACAGGGTCAGAGCATAACTGGGTTCTAATCCCGGTCATAGCAAATTTGAGCCTGTGGGAAAGCTACGTCACCTCTCTGACCTCAGTGTCCCTCTCTATTAAACTGGCGTGGTGAAGCTCACCTAGCGGGGCTCGGAGAACACAAAGTAAACAGCACAGTCCTTGGCACACTGGTGATCATTATCACAAAAAATTTCTCAGCATAATGATGATGAACAGTATGTAATAAAAAGACCTGAGTTTGAATTCCAGTTATGATTATTTTTTTTAATTTTTATTGTCACCATTAGTAATAATAAAAGAAAATACTATTTTAAGTATTATCAATCCACAGCACTTATAAAAATTAAAGGCATTAAAAACTAATATTATTTGTTCTCGCTGCTACTTCTTATAGAATACATTTCCGCTCCAGAGGAAATTACTTTTCTATCTAGTGTTCTGGTTAGCATTAATTAAATGGAGCGAAGTCCACAGGACTGTGTCTAGTTCCTTCTCTAAAACGAATCAATGAACAGTTAGGAACTACCATTGGGAAAGAATGGTGGCCATATCCTGATGTGACTGAATGACAAATGCCACAGCTGGAAAGAGATTAGAGAGCACCTCAAGTCAAGAAAGAATATAAATGGTTGCCCCATGTGTTCAATATAGAGGAAAAAGAAAATTAAGTAAAAATGTCATGGAGTCAAATTCTAGCTAATGAGTGCAGACTCTGCAGGCACCCTGAATAGAGGGAGGGAAAGGTCAAGTCTGTTTCTTAGAAAGCTGCATCACATATAGGAGACTTTATACCTTTAAAAGGATAATGACCTCATTTACATGAGGAGCACCAGCATACCAATTGCCCTTTGGACTACTTACAAAAGGCTGGTGGACAAAGGCTAGGTGCAGTTTTACTGAAATGTTCTAATAGGCAGCAGGGTTGCTGGTGACTAACAGCATCACTGTTGTCAAATACATTTGCACATAGAGACACGAGGCCGAGGTCCTTTATGCTTTGCTTCAAGTTTCTTTAAGTCTCACTGTACTTTTCATGAAAACAGACATTTACATTAAATTCATGAAAAACACAGTCCTTGAAAGCTGTGAAATCAGCTGGGTATTCCCAATTCAGAAGAGGCAACAGTTCAAGGACAGCGCCTGCTGGCCAGGGACCTGCGCTGCAGGAACTGTTCCGGCTGCTGCTCAAGGCACAGAGAGAAGGGAACTTGCTGCCAAGGGCCTCCCTGTTTCCCTTTGACGGCTGACTGATACATTGGTCCACTCTGGTTCATCAGACTGAAAGCGTTTTATTAATTGAAAACTGGAATTTATACTTTGTAGTTAGGTTTATTGAGGTATAACTTACATGTAGTAAAATCTATCCTTTTTTTGGGTACACTTTCAATAAACACATACAGTTGTATAACCAATGCTGTAATAGAGACAAGAAACAATTTTATCAACCCTTCCCACATTCCCCTGTGCTTCTGTGTAGATAATCCCTTCCTCACCCTTGTCCCCTGGCAACCATGGATTTCCTTTCTATCCCTTTTCTAGCCTGCCGTTTAATGCAGCCTTTTGACTCTAGCTCCTTTCAGCAGAATGCACTTGAATTTCATCCATGTTGTATGTGCATCCGCAGTTCCTTCCCTTTTACTGCTGAGTCATATTCCATTTGGTTGATATGCCATGGTTTGCTTATCAATTCACCAGTAGAATTCTTTCAAGCGCCCAGCAGCTTATCCATTCACCAGGGCTTAAAGCCAAGGGTCCTGTGGGATGAGGGCAGTAGAGATCTGGGTCCAGAGCCCCAGGGAGGAGGTACAAGTGGAAAGAAATGTTTATTTGTGACCTGTACAGGCCATTCATAACACTATTACTTTATTCTTGGAAAGAACTTCCTTTTATACCTGACAACATATGAATTTTAGAGTGAGATAAAGTGGCTTCAGGATCTCTCTGTACCTCGTATCCTTCCTCTTTGAAAAATGGGCATAATTACTAACCCTAAGAGCAATTTCATAATTATTTCCATAAAAAAATAAAAAACAACAACATCACACCTGAAACCAATATAATTTTATTAACCAACTAGAGGCCCGGTGCACAAAAATGTGTACACTCGGGGGGGAGTCCCTCTGCCCGGCCTGTGTCCTCTAACAGTCTGGGACCCCTCGGAGGATGTCCACCTGCTGGCTTAGGCCTGCTCCCCGGGGGATCAGGCTTATGCTGGCAGTCAGACATCCTTCCAGCAGCCCGGGAGCCCTCAGGGGATGTCCACTTGCCAGTGGGGAGCAGACCTAAGCTGTAGTCGGACATCCTTAGCTCTGCTGAGGAGGCGGATAGGCTCCTGCCACCACCGCTGTGCTGGCAGCCATCAGCCTGGCTTGTGGCTGAGCAGAGCTCCCCCTGTGGGAGCACACTGACCACCAGGGGGCAGCTCCTGCATTAAGCGTCTGCCCCCTGGTGGTCAGTGTGTGTCATAGTGACCAGTCATTCCCTGTCGTTCTGATGTTAGGGTCAATTTGCATATTACCCTTTTATTATATAGGATGTCCCCCTAATAAATTCAATAAAAAGATAAAATAACAAACAAACCACACAATAAATAAAAATAACAGTATCATACTGGCACTACACTGTAATTGGTAGACAGTTTTTCAAATATGCATATGTAATAATAATATTATGTTTTTGCACCATTTGCAAAACTTAACTCAAAACAGATCATGAACTTTAATATAAAACTTAAACTATAAAACTTCTAGGAGAAAATCTATCCAAGGATATGTTTATGACAGTGATTTATGCAGAAATTTCCTAGACAAATACCAAAAATATAATTCATTTTAAAAATTCATAGGCTTTATGAAAATTAAATACTTTTGGACTTTGAAAAACCTGCTAAATTATGAAGATAAAGGTTACACTCTAGGATAAACATTTGCAAAGGACATCTTGAATAAAGGACTCTGTATGAAATATATTAAAACTTCTCAGCAATATTAAGAAAAGAATCAATTAAAAAATGAGAGGAAGGTTTGCAAGGGCAGTTGACCAAAGAAGCTATGTGGATGGCAAATAAGGAAGGAGGTGAAACCTGGTTAACTATGGGTCCAGTGGGCTTTGGTACAGTAGTTTGGGATTATTGTTATTTGTATATTGATATTCTGTCAATCACAAAGTCTTTCTGTGTCCTAAATATTTAGCTTTCAAATTAATGGATTTTGGGACATAACTCACTCATGTGCAGGCCTATCTATATTTATTTTTGGATCTTATATCACATTCCACCTTGATAACTGAAATCACCAACTTTTGTCCTACTTAAGGAAATGTTACCAAGAACAAATAGGTAAGTCATCATTACCAAACAATTTATAATTAGACTTTTAATCTAAAATTAACTTTGTTTGGACAGACATTAATTACTTTTGTGCAAAAACATTCATTTTTTGATTATCAAAATGTTCTGCATGTGTATTGTAAGTGAATTATTATTTCAACTTCATTCATTTACTCATTTAATATACATTTGATTCTCACTACTAGTAGTCAGACCTAATTTCAGCATTTATTCTAATTTCACTCCCTTTAAAATCACAAGGTACAATGTCATTATATAAAAAGCAACAAGGCCGACACCGGTTTGGCTCAGTGGATAGAGCGTCGGCCTGCGGACTGAAGGGTCCCAGGTTCGATTCCGGTCAAGGGCATGTGCCTGGGTTGCGGGCACATCCCCAGTGGGAGATGTGCAGGAGGCAGCTGATCGATGTTTCTCTCTCATCGATGTTTCTAGCTCTCTATCTCTCTCCCTTCCTCTCTGTAAAAAATCAATAAAATATATTTAAAAATAAATAAATAAATAAAAATAAAAAGCAACAAGGAGCCAATTTTATCATCATAAATTCTGAACAAATTATCCTATGATGCCAGGAGAATACAGGACAAATAACATAAAAAAAAATGTTTGAAATACATAGAGGTAAATTTTTATATAAACTTGATGTTCCCTATTATGATTCTCATACAGTAGTGATGTTTTCTGAGATATTTCAGCATTGAGAAGGAGAGGAATGAAGTAGTTCTCAAATTGTATATGCGACCCTTGAAATTCTGATAGTAGGGCCTTTCCTAGTCTAGAGGAATATTCCCCAGTGACGAGCATTATTCCATGTGATGGCAGAGTTCACTTTGTGCTGGGCACATAAATAACATGGAAGCAGCAAGGATTTTGTTCTTCAATATAGTGTAATGGGTTAGGAACACCAGTTCTGGAGCAAAAGTGCCTGGGTTTGAGATCCAGCTTCACTACTTACTATGTGTCTGAGCTGAGCCTGGCTGTGCTTCCTAACTGTGTAGGTCTGACCTACCATATATATCTATGAGATAGAAGTGATAGATCATACGTGAATCACTGTTGAAGCATTACATATGTATGAACATTTAGATTCGTGTCTGGCATATAATTAATTACCTTGTCCTAATAAATGTTTGGTAGTATTGAAGATATTTATGTTTTCTTATCCTCATTTTAAAGTTGTTGACACTCTATGATATTTGCAATAAGCTTGTCCAATCTACAGCTGATTCTGTCCATATTCATTTTTAGAGTTCATTTGTATAAAAGTTATGTGAAAATATTGCAGGAGTGGAAGAGTATGACTTAATTTTTTGTTTAGCTTTCAGAGAATGATGTTTCTAAATAGAAAGTTTATCCCAGCTAATTCTTCTAATCAACATTTGCAAATCATCAGTGAAAAAAAATATATATTGAGGTACTGGATGTACCTCATGCATGTGTTTGTTTTATTTTGTTTCATTTTCACTCTGCATAGTAGAGAATATTATCAGGCATTTCAGGTAGTCAGTGGATATATGTTGAATGAATACCTTATCTCTATCTTTCTTAAAGAGACATTCATTCAACTGGCATTTGTTGTTACTGAGGTAAACAAACATTTACTTAGCATTTACTTTAGGTAAGGCATTGATCAAACATTAGTATGATGATGAAGACCATTACTGTTATTTTATATGACTTTTCATTCACTCAATTTTTAACCTCCTGAATGTTTTCATAATGTAGGCCTTGTATTTTGTCTTAGGATGGGTTTTGATTCAGATATTTATTTCAAAGAAACCCAAAATAATAGTCTTAAACAAGATACAAATGTGTTACATTCTCACATAAAGAAGGAGGCAGCCCCGTGCTGCCATGCCTTCTTCCAGCTGCCCACTCTATACCTCCAGCTTCAAACCGGCCATCAATTCTAGGCAGCAGGTTAGAGAAACAGGAGAGCCCATGAGCTGCAAGGAGTCCTGCAGAAATGTTTACCCCCCCAAATGCGGGTTCATGTCACTAAAGGAGAGGATGGATACTGGGAGGCAAATCTCTTTCACAGTGAGAGTTCTTTATATTTTAGCAGGGGTAGGTGAGGAGCAGGCAAAAGGACACGTGTGATACATGATGCTGAGAGTAGGGTGTGGGCTGGTGAATTAATTTGGGAATCGTCAGCAGAACAACAGCCAGTACAGCCATGTGAATTAATGAGACCTTCTAGGGCTTTAATTTCTGATATGGTGGCCACTAGCCACATGTTGTTTTTGAATTGAAATTTAATAAAATTAAAAATTCAGCTCTTCAGTCACACTACTCCATTTCACGTTCTCAATGGCCACACATGATTAGTAGTTATTATATTGGGGAGTGCAAACCATTTCCATGATTACAGAAAGCTGCCCTGGACAGCAGTGCTGGAGAGAAAGAGTTCTGCAAAGAAAATGAACCCAGTGGTAGGTATTAAAACAGTACTTTTCTACATTTATTTACTAAACTCAAATTTCATTTTTATTCTCAAGCTTTAGTACAGGGATGGGAAAATGTAGGTTTTAGGTTTGAGTACACAAAACACAGACTTTATTCTTATATATTTTTCCATACGAACAACTGTAAACCTACTTTTGCCCACCCCTGTATTATTGCCCTTACTAATAATAGGCTGACGATTATTGATCACTTACTTAAAGACAGGTTCTATGCTAAAATAAATACATTATTTATTTTATTTAATCCCCCAAACTCACAAAATGAGGGCTGTTATTATCCTTATTTTATAGATGAAGCCATTAAGGCTTTAAATGTGGACAAATTAGGCTTTAGAGAGGGAATTTCTGGAGAATAACTTCAATCAATCTGAATCCAGACCCACATATGGATTTCCCACTACATCTTATCCACTGCAAATAAGTCATGTTACCTGTTGCTTTCCACTATTTCTACTTCTTTTATTTCTGTGATGTTATTGCATTTGAGACTTCCCGAACAATGTGGAATACTAGTAAAGATAGTCTTAACCTTGCTTGCACCGTGCTTTGTATGTTCTAATTAAATACGATGCTGTTCATTTGAATTAGCTATTCCTTATTACTGTAAAGGCACTAAAATGCATGACAGATTATAAAAACTAATTAAATAATTATGTAATATCATCTTTTTATTCCTAGAATAATTTACTTTGTTATTTTGCATTGCTCTTTTGTATTCTTATGGGTTCTATTTTTCACGACATTTTAGTTAGGACTTTTGTATCCAGGAAGCCAACATATTTCATTAGCTGCATGTGGATTCTGATTTCAGATTTTCCTGGATTTTAAGTACAGGTTTACTACTAAGTAACTGGATAATTCCTAACAAATTACTTAATATCTCTATACCTCTGAAAAGATTTATCACAGTGCATAGTGAATGGTATGTGTTTAAAGACATTAACCATTCTATTTGTGGACATGGTCTATAGTTTTCTTTTCTTTTTTCTTAGTCCATTTGGACTGCTAAACCAAATACCAAAGACTGGGAGGCTTACAAACAGTAGTTCTAAAAGATGGGAAATCCTAGATCAAGGTGCTGGTAGGCTCGGTGTCTAGTGAGAGGGACTTCCTGTTTCATAGATGGTTTGCTATTATCCCACATGCCAGGAGGCAAGGGAGCAATGTGTGGTCTGTTTCCTAAGAGCACTACTCCCATTCGAGACCCAACTTCATGACCTAATCACCTCCTGACAGCATCACCTTGGGGGCTAGGATTTCAGCACAAATTTTGAGGGAACATAAACATTTAATCCACTGCAACTTATTTTTCTTTCTTATACAATACCGTCTTTTCCATTTCAGTGTTACAATTTTGTTAGATTTGGACAATTTATTGGACAAGAGTTTTAACTTTTATGTGTTCTGAAATAGTTTCTGCTTAAGGGATTGATAGAAACGTAACCCAAACTTGCCTACACAATGCTCTGTTTTTGAGGGAGTGGTTAGGGAGCTGACACATCTTTAACAAATTTCAATTTCTTTTTATCAAAAAGTTTGTGTGTGCGTGTACCATATAATAACGAGAACATTCTAATGAATTCTTACAATCTAATCAAAGGAGAGTGAAAGTGAACAAATCTTACTATTAAAATGTATTTCAATACTTAAATGATTTAATTGTATCTCTGATAAAAATGATGGATTTTAACATAAGTGTAAATTTAAATGAACGGTGAGTATTTGAAGCACAGCACAATTTGCATACATTTAATGTGATAATCCTCATCTTAAATAATCAGGTATTATTTGAAAAAGTAACAAGTAAGCACTAAAGTTAACATTTAAAACTGTGGGCCATTTGCACATCAACTTCTAGCTTTAAATAAGTTAAAAGCTTCAGCCTTTATTAAAAGCTGCCTGCTAGATGGAAGGCCGCAGGCAGGAGAGAATGTGCTCCTTTTCCAGGACTCTTCAGCAATGTTCCTAGATGAAAATGATCTTTTAAAAAAGTACACAACTCAGAAATCAAGCCACGTGCCACATTTATCAAAAAAAGCTGATGAAAATGAACCTAAAAATGGAAATTTAAAATGGAAGAAAATTGATTTGATGATAAGCAGAGAATAGATTAAACTTGTACCAAATGCCATTTTCTCCTGTCTTCCTAAACTGTGCTATAATCACGACATTAGCACCAGTGATTCTGAGCAAAACGTTCCAAAAGGTGATTTTGCCTACAGGATCGCTGCATTTGGTAGAGCTTTGAAGTCATTTTCAAAGGCCATTGTTCTTGGCACTCAAAGATCATACCTGCCCTTCAATATTTTTTGTCTTGCTTCACATTTACAGTGACATTCTTTGGATTATTTCAACATGGCATTATTAAACCAAACACATACAGCATCTTCCAACATATTTAAAACAAAGTAGCTAAAGATTCATGGTCAACCATCTAGGATTTTATATTTCAGTTGAGAAAAGTTAATGAAACACTAAAAAACAAACAAAACAGGTCAAGTAGACTATAACTCAATATTAACCAAAGATAGAGGTGGATATTTTAAAGGCCAACAGGAGCTCCAGGCAAGGAGAAGGGAGAGTGCGTAGAAAGATTGGCTGTAAAAGATGAAAAAATGTAAATCTTGGACTGAAGAAGAAAAAGAATTTCTCAGATACAAACACAGTGAGAATAAGGTTAAGGAGGGGAAACAGAGGTAGGAAGGGAAGGATCCGGAAGGAATCAACATGACTAAAGGGAAGGTGATTAGAGGCCAGCAATGGGAAACACAGTGGATAGTTTATTTGAGATGAGCTGATGGACAACTTTGATATTTCATTTCAAGTTGAGACCCTAGAATGCAATTAGACATAGTTTAGACTTTTTAAACATGACTATAATTCATTTTAGTTAAAAGTATCACATACACAAAATAACATATATAACAACTGTGTAGGTTAGGGAAGAAGAATAAAGAGCCATTATACTTTCCACCCAACTGAAGACAAAGGATACCATTACCTTTGAAGCTGCCTTTGATCCATCCCCTCCCCAGCTGGATAGACTAAGTAGTGTCAATGTTTGAGTGAGGTTAGTTGAGTAGTGTTCAACAGCATAGAGAGGGAGACACAGAAAGAACAGAGACACTAGAGAGCAGTAAGAATCCTGGGTTCAGACTAAGGAAGAAGCAGTGGGAATGCAGAAGGAAGGAAATATGTACAGCTTATTGTTACATAGGTATTGGAAGGCAAATATGACTCAATTTTGTTTTGCTTGTTTGTTCTTGGAGTTGTTTTAGTTTGGCTTTTGTGTATATGTTTTTGCATGGATGCAACACAATATCGTTACCATTAATAGAAATAGGAAAGAAAGGAAGGTTTAAAGATAAAGCCTATGTTTCAGACCCATCCATAGTTGTCAAAATGAGGCGTTTGAGTGTGAAAATTGTATTAGTAGAAGAAAATGCACACTGAAGCCAAAATGAAGGATATGAGTGCAAGAAGTAATTTCAAAAAGTAGTTGTTGAAGAATCTGAGATGACAAGAGCCTTCTGAGAAGTTAAAAAGTAGAGCAAAACGTTCAGATTTGAGGCTTGAGGACTAAGAACAAGCCAGCCAGAGGGATTGTTAGAAGTGGAAACACAGGGCAGAGGGAACCAGGAGTCCCTAAGAGTCACAGATGAGGAAATAAGAAAGCATTTGGGAAGGTGAATTGTGTGGCCTGGAAAAATACCTCCACGTACTAATATTCCTGCGGACACAGCCCATAGCTGGCCCCTGGCACGCACAAGAGGCTGGCTAAGGGCAGTGCTGAGACATTCCCCACCTCTTCCTCCCAGTCTCTTATTGCCTTAAGAAGAAGAAGCAAAACCAATGACATATTTCCTATGCAACTGCCAAAGCAGTTGGGCTTTCCTAAACTTCCCTGTGCCTCCCACAAACTGCCTATATCTAGTGCGGAAATTCTGGACCTTGACTGTGCATTAGGATCATCTGGAGAGGCTTAAACCAATGGAAAGTTTTGGATCCAAACTCTGATTTAATTGTTCTGTGTTGGAGCATGAACATAGATTTTTTAAAAACTCTCATGGATGATCAGGGCTGAGAATCACTATTACTGCTTAAGAGTGCCCTCATTGAAATGCACAGGTCTACTAAAGTCAATTACCAAGGAATCAGAACCTAGCATCAGTTCATTGTTGGTCAAGGTACTGAGGAGCATATTTTAAGTAAGATGTGATCACCATCCATAATGTGCTCAATGGGGACATAAAACAGTGCATATAATGATTTGGAGGACATCAAAAGACATACGTGACCAGAGCAGACTTGCATAATGACAACCAATGAGGGCTTGTATGGCGCGGCTATAGGGTTAAGCCTCGGACTGACCTGTTGGCAAAGCCACAAACAAGTCCCAGCTTAGAGGGCACAGTCCTCTTAGCATAATTAGGCTTGATCTTGTGCTGCGCCCTAGATCTTATCTGGGTAGCTAATGGGCTGAGGGAGACACAGCAAGTGCTGCCAAAACAAGTGAAACTCACAAGAACATTGTAACTATGGTGACACTACCTTGTTTACCTCTGGCTATAAAATAAAGGCTCAGCTTGCCATCTGGATCTCTCTCTGTGGCCTCAGCCAGGCACAGGAAAATCCACCTAGACCCAGCTTATTCTCTTTGTCTGTCATTTCTTCATCCTTCACCGCCCTCCCTCAGGCTTGTGAACCCTTGGCTGAGCTGGCTCAGCACAAGGGCTAACACAGTGAAGAATGTATGGCTGGTGCTGATTCAAAGTATAGGAGAGAATATTCTACTGTAAAATAGTCCTAATGAGATTGTAAGCCTATGAAAAAGTCTAACTGGAGTAAAACTCTTTAAACTTCCAACTGGTCAGTGTTTGCTGTGAGTTCAATAACTCTACCCTCCACAGGCAATGCAGAGAACATCTTCGACGGGCCACATATGTACCCTACCACCCCTGACCCAGCATTGCTAACTTAATTCACTGCTAGGATAACCAAGGGAGAGAAGTTATGTATGTTTCCCCTCCCTGGATTTTAACTTCTATGTGCAAGTAGTTCTTTGCTTTTGGCCAGGGTGGCATGAAAGATTACAAAGGACAAAGACAGTCTGTTCTTAAAGCTATGGCACAGTCCTAAAATGCTGCTTATGGAGAGCTGATGGCCCATCCTAACTAGCCCCTGGTGAAACTGATCCCATAAAGACCGAAGTAGGATGTAAGCCTGCCGTTCTGTTGAATGAGAATCATTCCACTCGAACCTAAGGGCTCACTTGATATCTACTTCCTGCCTGTTCCTTCATCAGAAATGCTCAAGCCTTGAATCCAGCATGCCCCGGGGGCACCCATCCCTAAAGAACACACCATCTGATGGAGAATCAAAGCTACCATTTCTGGACACCACAGCACCTTGTCCACTCTCAAGGGGAAGTTATACTGTAATTAATTGGTCAGATTCCAAGAAACTATGTAGAGTACAGCCCTGCAAGTAAGGGGAGTATTCAGAGGAAAGTTTGTTGAGGAAAGGGTGTGTGGTCTCTTCTCTATAGTATTCCTTGCAGCCTGAGAGGTGAGAGGTGAGGACGGCCTTTCATGGCTTTCTCTCTAATCTTCTGTGGCAGCCCAGGGCTTAAGCTACTGCCCTCATCAACTTGACCTTACATGGCACCAGTATATCACTGCAGTAGAACAAAGATAGCAGCAGAGCAAATATGACAGTTCTAAGCCGTGGCCAGGAGCTCACACTGAGAACTGAGCCCAGGACACAAGAATTTGGCCCCTGCTCATCACTCACCTGCTAGGTGATCTTAGGTGAGTTACTTAATGTCTCTGTGCTTCAGTTTCCTCATGTAATAAAAGAGTTGAGACTAATAATAGGAACTAATTGGTTCTGAGGTTTGAATTAACTTTTAGAACAGTGCCTGGCAAACAGTACACATGCAGTCAATAAAGCTATCCTTTATTGTTGTTTATTATTTTTATTTTTTCCTTCCCCCTACTTTCCTTCCCTCCTCTTTTCTTGTGTATGAGAGAGTGTGTATGTGTGAAAGTATGTGCAAGACTATGTATGTGTGTGTGTGTGTGTGTGTGTGTGTGTGTGCGCGCGCGCGCGCGCATGGGCAAGTACCAGATTTATTAACGTCTATAAAAGACCTGCTCTGTGTGTCCAAAATCCAAAGTCTAAATCCAAATCTCAGGAAAGGTTTCCCAAGAATACCAGCAGGGCTTTTGGAAAACAAGTTAAGTTCTTGCTATTTAAAGGCAATTCAAATTCACACAATGAGATATGGGACTGTGGAGCTAGCGAAGTTAGGGACCTGTGAGGGTCTTGGGAGGGTGGTAAATGTATTTTGGAAGTGGGCTGGATGTGAATCTTTGCAGGCTAGAAGAAAGACTGTGAAAGGCAGAGTAATCACCCCCCACAGATGTCTACATCTAAAGCCCCCAAACCTGTGAATATATTATGGCAAAGAGAAGTGAAGGTAGCTGATGGAATTAAGGTTGCTAATCAGCTGTTAGATAGTGAGATTACTTTGGATTAGCTAGTTTAGGAAAGTGTTGCCGCCATGGCCCTTAAATGTGAAAGAGGGAAGCAGAAAAGTCAAATGCAGAGTACAACAGAATGAGGACTCCACTGACCATTGCTGACTTTGAAGAGGGTATATGGGCCATGGCCAAGGAATGCAGGCAGCCTGCAGAAACTGGAAAATGCAAGGAAACATGTTCTCCCCTGGAGCCTCCAGAAAGGAATACGGCCCTGCCAACCTTTTGATTTTAGCCCAGTGAGACTCCATGGACTTCTGACCTCCAGAAACATAAGATAAATTTGTGATGTTTTAAGCCAATTAGTTTGTGGTGATTTATTAGAGCAGCAAAAGAAAATGAATACAGAGAACCACAGCACCATTTATTTCACCTTAGCTCTGTACAGTTCTGTACTGTATTTGGGGACACATTTCCTGCTGCAAGTATCACTTCCTCGTGTCTGCCTGCTCCCTGGCATATTTTCTTTCAAATGTGGGAGACTAATGCACCAAAAAAAAAAAAAGCACCAAACCTTATTTTGTTACTTCCCTCAATTTCTTCCACAGGAAAACAAAGTTTTATTGTGTTACTTTCAAGCCTGCTTCCTGATGAATTATTAAAATGATGAATTAAAAAGCTCAAGAATAAAAAGAAAAAAGAGAGAAGCTATTATGCTGGAAAATTTGTTCTGCTTCTGAGTAATCCCAAGTCAGTTATATGTATATGTGTCCACAGCAGAGATGAAGGTGAATAAGATGTCTGTGTCACTGTTACAAAGAATGCCCACAGGGGACCAATACTGCCCTCCTCCCATCACCAGTCGAGGTGAATTGAAGTCATTATGGTAGGCATTACTCTCCATCATATTCCTAGTGATATAAACAGAGCAGGGACTTCTATTAAGTTGAAATTATTAGGAGGATACTTACATATGTCAAATAATTATACACTTGAATATCTTTAAATAAAATAAGAAAAATATTATCTCTGAGAAACAGTTCCCTTTTGTCCTTGTTACACCATCCTTTGTATAAAACCAAAACCTGCCCTCATAGACCATAATTTTGATTCTGTGTTTTTACTTCAATACTCAACATGGCAGAAATTGTCATCAAGGATCCACATACTTAATGGTGAAATGCTTTTAGAAGGATCAGTACAAGCCAGTAACCCTAAGAGTATGCTGAGAAAACCAGCAGTTAAGCTTTCAAAATTGCTGAGTATAGATGTAATTCTCAATTACACTACCAATGGCATTCTCCATAGCCAAGAACACTGAACCTAAAGATAATGAAAATAATGGAAAGTGAAAACTAGCAAGACGGCCATGGATCATTGTGCATAATTTGATATCCACTGAATTTTTACAGTGTGTGTGTCTGGGTGTGCAAGTATTCATGCAATTTGACTTATGGTTCTTTATTGCACTAGATCATCTATAAATGTAACTGCCATGTCGGGGAGTATCAATAAGGTTTGGCATGTTTATGAACTTATTTAACAAAAATTAAAATGAGGATACTGAACTATGTGCATTGATAGGAGAAGATAAACATTAGAAGAATTTCCTTTAACCTCTATCCCAAAGGCTTTGAGAGTACCCCCATGCTTGAAAGGATAAATTGGGTTTAGGATATCATTAACAATGACTGACTTCCCATCATAAGTTTTAAATATTCTGAAAAATTAGCTCAGAACCTTCATATAATTAATATCAGACTAAGCTTCCTGAAAGACCACTTTCATCAATATCCCTCCCTCCCTTAAAATTAAATAGCTTCATGTTTCTTACAGCATTATTCATCCAGGAAACATCTGTTGAAGAGCAACTACTCAGAAGACAGTGCTGGGAAGTGAAAAGGGGAGGAGAGGTGGGGATGCTAAGAGAAGGAGAATATGATTCAGGTGCTCATGGAGCTTATTATGGTCGAGTAGAAACACAACATGTGTGCAAACATTACAATGGGATGCGACAGATACTGTAACAGTGGAGAGGAACCTCTATGCAGAACTTGGGATCTCAGGTGGATTGTGAAGGGTAAATGTGAAACCTAAAAGCTATTAATAAGAGGCAGATATTTCAGACAGAAAGAAATGCCCAGAATCAGAAAAGCAAAGGGCAGTTCAAGGAGCACAGCTGTTCAGTTTGGCTGGATCATGGATCCTGAAGGGGACGGACAGTAATGTGTCAGGGGTAAGCTGGAGGGTGAGTCCGGGCTTCTGTAGAGAAGGTTGGCTACCAGCTCAGGGACACTGCATTCAGCGGAGAGTGAACAGGGAGGAACTGGAGGCTTTGGAGCAGAGGTGGTGCCTGATCATGGCCAGATTCTGGGGAAATTAACATGTAGGATCGTCTGCAAAAAGGATGAACTGCAGAGGGTCAAGGGCACTAGTTAGAAGGAGCTACAGGGTCAAGGGCACTAGTTAGAAGGAGCTACAGGGGCTCTAGCAGTGGAAACAAAGGAAAGAAAAATAAATGCAAGCTATACACTTGACAACTAATGTTATGAGAAGTTACTGAGAAAAGCGGTGAACAGTGACACTAATAAGCCCTTACAAGGAGCTGGAAACCAGTTGGCAATGATGACAGATCACCAACATAAGGTGTGAGCTGAGCAGGAGGAACAGCACACTCTGTTCTGGACATGTCCAGCCATGAGTGCCTGCGGGCCATCCACAGGGAAATGTCCAGCAGACAGCAGTGTGCTTTAGGAGAGAGGTTAGAGGAGAGACAGATTGGAGAAGACACCCATCACACAGGCAGTTTTAAAGGAATGGCAGTGAAACACTCACCAATAGAAAGAGTAAAGAGGCCAAGGGGAGGTCTTCCCGGGATGGAAGAGGAAGCTGAGGGAGAAGGGATGTCCAAACAGAAGGGTATGTAATCCAGTATTAGATGCTGAAAGATGGTTACAGAGTAGAATATGATTTAAAAGTAATAACTAGCAATTATTTTGCATGTAGCATGTATTGGGCTTTATCTTAAACACTTTAGAGTTATGATATCATTTATTCCTGACCCCAAACCATGAGATTCTACTGTCATCATCAACTAACAGATGAGAAACCTAAGCCTTTGGAATTGAAGGAATTTGTCTAAGGACACCATGCTTAGTAGGTATTGGCAGTGCATCCAGGCTATCAAACCCAATGACCATATGTCCACAGTTAACCAACTCCTTGTGCTCACATGTCCCAGTGCAGTGGGGTTCCCCTAGCTGAAATGTCCCTCACATTCTTCTACACCAGCCCCCGGAGCCGAGTTCAAGGACTATCATTTCCAGAAAGTCTTTCCCGACTCCCCAAATATCCTCTCTATATTGTTCACAGCATTTGCTCTTCAAGATGTAAATGGCCAGTTTTATGTAATTTCCTCTATTATGCAACAATAACTTAAGTGCACCGTTCTTTCCTCAAATAAGTAGCTGGCGCCTTCAGACAGAGATGCATCACCTTTTATATTTCTTCTGTACCCTCCAAAGCAATTTGTTATCAGTGAGAAGCATGGTGTATCCAGTGAGGAAATACCTGTTACGCATTAACCCATGTCTCCAGATGTTAAAAAGGAATCAGAACTGGGTTGAGGGTGGAGCAGAAATGCTCTCAGTTATACGGGTTCACTAAGATGACTCTAAGAGAGCAGAAGAACATTCCCAGCCTATGCAGCCTGTGCAGGGCTAAATGGATGCTGACTAGGAAGGAAAGCCCTGCTCATCGGGTGGGGTTGAGGAGGACTGTTCAGAGCTAAAAGTTCTGAAAATATGCTTGGCTTCTCATGCAGTTCTCACACCCCGGAGATTGTTAGCAAATTAAGGCATACAATTTTTCCAGTGGACTAGCAGTTTAAACTTATTTTAGAAAGCTTTCTTGCTTTTTTTCTTTTGATTTTTTGAATTCTGAACTTTTTCTCCCTTTATAGGGAGTAACTCTACAAAAATTGTCTCTCAAAGTTTTACTTTTCTTGGTTTAAAAAATAAAGAAATCTTACTTCTTTACAGTAAGATTTAGGCAAATTCCAGCACATAACCCCCCTGAATTTCTTGGCTCATATTCGTCTGGCCGGATTCCTCAGGCCAAGGCTCAGTATAACTTCTTGCCATTTCCCACTCAAAGTGCAAAAGAGCAGCCCACTGGGCAGAAGGCTGACTGCCCCTGGGGTTAGGGCCACCATATTTGCTTCCACATCTAACTCAATGACTGCTAGAAAGTAGTCCTTCCCCTGCCTTTGAGTGCTGTTTTTTAGCTTGTTTAAATATGCTCCACAATTTTATTCCAAATGTATTTGAGAAAGTAAATGGCAAACTAAATGCATTTAACACCACCATCATCGGCGATGGAACGTCAGTCTGACAGAAATGAGAGCACAGCACACCCAATCTACTAAACCACCATCATTGGCGATGGAGCGTCAGTCTGACAGAAATGAGAGGACAGCACATCCAATCTACTAAACCACCATCATCGGCGATGGAACGTCAGTCTGACAGAAATGAGAGCACAGCACACCCAATCTACTAAACCACCATCATCGGCGATGGAACGTCAGTCTGACAGAAATGAGAGCACAGCACACCAAATCTACTAAACCACCGTCATCGGTGATGGAGCGTCAGTCTGACAGAAATGAGAGCACAGCACATCCAATCTACTAAGTTTCATTTCCATGAAACACAAACACAACAGTGAAGCTCTTTACAAATGAACTTTCCCCATATACCAGAAAGCTCTATCAATTTGTTGTTGTTTTTAATAAATTAGCCTTATCTATCTCTCTGAAATATTAAACTAAAAGATGGGCTTACACGTAAACCCAGTTTTGTATCATCTCCAAGAGAACAAGGAAAAGTGCTCCTTTAATTTCATGGAAATGAGACTATTACAAACTCTGTTGTGACAAGGGGAGCATGTCATTCAACTTTGGCTACACCTTGTTCACAATACTTCCCATGAATTGAACAAAAATGTGGATGTTAAAATTCCCAATCCTGTCATCAATACTCTGACATATTTTCCAGTAAAGTGATAAATCTTTGGAGGCAAATAGCATCTTTTGTGGATCTTTAGTTTAATACTCAAGAAAGATGAACAGTTGTAATTCAGAGAAAGAACAAAGATGTATCTTTATCCTCATTCGATGTGTGTGTTATGTCTTTTCTGTGCAATACTGGACCAACTAACTATAACTCAAACCTCAGATGTTTATGCTGAGGGGGGAAAAATTTCTATTTTGGACTGTATAGCTTTCATCAGCATTTAGTTTTAGAAATAGAAACTTCTTTAACTCAGAATTTCTAACAGTAAGACAGATTCACATTTTGATGATGACAGCTGATTTGGGGAAAATGTTTATTTCCATTTTAAAGTCTTCAAAGACACACATATAATAACTTTCCACAGTAACAGTATTACAAAGGGGAAGACATGTGGTTTTGGGTTCAATTTGCACAACTCTTACAAAAGGCTTCTTCCTTTCGTTAGGAGTTTTGAGAAATGGGATACAGAGCCTCCATCCCTCCATCCCACTGATAGTTTGAAACCTCCCTTCTCCCCCTTTCCTCTTAATTTGAATCCTTTGGTTTCTTTCTTGTTTGAGTGGAAAGTTTGCTCCCCAATTCAGCTGATGACACACACTTGCTTCTTGTGCCTGACTGACGTGTACTGGCAAGCACCAGGATTCTCATACTTGGTCTCTGGATGGAGGCACTTAGAAGAATGCCCACGGGAAGAGTGGGCAGTTGGGAGGGGGTAGAGGGGTGGTAAGCTGGTACTCTACATTCCAACATGCTCATCAACTGTGACTGTGCTGCTCAGCCTTCTCCACACTCAGGGTGCTCAGTGCCTTCAGTTCTGATGCCTGCATCTTATCCCTGTTGTCCATACTGGGGTCTTTGCCTAGGTAATCCCCTCAACATCAGTTACTGCATCTTGATTTGCCAAGTTGCCTACCAGAGATTCAGCCACAGACACTAAATCTGGGGCTGGAGCAGTGCTATTATCAGATAGATGCTCTGGATTCCCAGCTAAGGGCTTTGCCTCTAGGCCATGTGACTCTACTTGCCATTACCAGCTATGTAACCTTGACTGAATTCATAAATCAATCTGTGCCTCAGTTGTTTTTTTCATCTGTAAAATGGGAATAACAATCACTTCACTTACCTAACAGACTATTTTGAAGATTCCTTTTGTTGTAATTAGGAAAATTACACTCACGAAGAAAACCTATCATGTTTCTCTTTCTCTCTACCTAGAGTTAGACAGAGCTGATGGATACTGACCATGGATGGCACGGAACTTACCACCAGCTGACTATTCATAACATGTCAATATTTTCTCTTCAGAGTCTTCTTCAGTCCAGTTCCCAAAGCTCAGTCTATTTACTTCACTCTCCACACCCTGACCTTGCCCCGCCCTGCCTTGCCCCAGATTCTGTGATCTGCTGGCCTGAGCCCTCCTGAGACAGAAGGCATGCCAGGCTCAGCCACTCCTGTTCTTTGTGCCTTTCTTGAGGCCTGTATCACCATCTGCAACATATTTCTTTAGATCATATGGGCTTTTAAAAATTACTAGAATAGAAAGCTTCTTTAATATTCCTTAAAGACACACCCAAACCTCTTAAGATGATCTATCAGAAATATTTGAGGTTGTTTTATTGGCTGTTCTAAAGCCCACCTGAAACTGGGTGTCTTATATGTCTGGTGGGAGGAGAAACTGGTTGAGATTAGGAGTGGAGAGGAGAAAGGGATTGATTACATATATAATCTCTTCGCAACACCTCCACAGGCGAGGTATCACCAGAGGCTCAATGAATTTTGCTAATTTTGAGGCCCACGCCCACCTAAGACACAGGTTGCAGGTATAGTCACACCCCAGCCAAGTGGAAAGGAGGCTCTGGATGTGGACAGTCCTCCACTGATATCTCAATGCCAGAATTATCATGGCTAATTGTGTATTTATGTGCCATTTGTCTTCTGGTCACTTTTCCTGTTACTTAGTAACTGCTAAGAGTCTAATGTCAAAAGCAATCACACCTGGACCAACTAATGCTAAACATCTGTCACTGAAATTAGTAGAGAAACTCATGGACATGCTCTCATAAGCTTGTCTATTTGTATATCCATTTGCTGTCTTTACAACTATTTCATATCCATAATTTGATTTTTTTTGCCCAATACTTGTTTTTGCTTTCTATTGCTGTGGTACAAGAAACTCAATGGGTTAAAACAGTGTACAGTTATTCTCTGAGAGCTCTGGACATCAGAAGTCCAAAATGGGTCCCAGTGAGCTCAAATCAAGGTGCCAGCAAGCTGTGTTTCTCCTGAAGTCCCCAAGGGAGAATCGGTTTTCTTGCCTTTCCAGCTTCTAGAGGCAGTCGGCATTCCTTGTCTCAAGACCCATTCCCCCATCTTCAAAGTCAGTAAAATTAGGCCAAGTTCTTGTCATGCTGCCATTTCTCTGGTCCTGTGTTTCCCCTCTCTCCTCTACATTTTGAAGGCTGCTTGCACCCACCAATATAAATCCAGGATAACATCCAAATTTTAAAGTCAGATAATCAGCTACTTCAATTCCATCTACAAGCTTAATTCTCTTTTGCCATGAAGCCTACCATATTCACAGGTGCTAGGGATTAGAACACAGCAGACATCTTTGGTAGATCACTACAACTAACCTATGAGTTAGGTGGAGGCAGGTGCTTCTCCTGGACTGGATGAGGGAAATGAAATGAGAACAATTAGATCACTGGCCCATGGCAATGGCAAAGCCAGAATGGTAGCCTAGTTATACTGATGTGCAATGTACTGCAAAGGGACTCACAACCTCGTTTATTCCTGAAACTTTCAAACACAGACTTCCCTCTCTTCTCACTTAATGGATGAGGTTAGATGTTCTCCTGGTTTAACTATCCTATAACTGTTTATACTCCCCTAGTCCTGATATCTGCCATGAGCTTTAGATTTGTATTAACTGCTACCTATGACACAGTTCATTTGTTCTGTTCACAGAAGCCTTAGATGGGATATAGTTATAACCAAACCTACCAACTTCTTCTTGTGTTTCTCCTCACAAGTTTCTTATTTTAATTTGGCCATACTGCCCATACCAAAATACGGATGTAATCCTTGCGCCCATCTCCTTTTTTGTCTCCAAATACCCAATAACTGTCTCCTGTTCTCAAAATCTGTTTACTCATCTCCAATTCTACTTGTGTAACTGAAGCCACCACCATCATCTCTTACCTGGATTTCTGCTTCAGCATTTTTTTTTTCTATCTTCACTCTTGCCTCCTTTCTCAATCTATTCTCAGTGTTGTAGCAAGAATTCAACCATTGCTTGTATGGATAATGACAAGACTATAATCCTCAGATCTGTTTATCTGTTCAACCTCACCTAACTCTCCTAACCTTCCTAAGCATCACTGAACTCCTCTGTTCTGTGAAATGCACCCATAATCTCTTGCTTCTGGCCTTTGAGTATCTTATTTCCTCAGAATGCTCTCTCTTCCTACCATCTTATCTGGACAAGCCCTATTCACCCTTCAGTTTTCAGCTTAAACTTCACTGCCTTCCTTGACATCCCCTTTCCTCTTATTTTGGGTAGATACCTTCCCCAGGGCACTGTATGAAGCCTGTTTGGTAACTTGTTTCTTCTTGATTTGGCTCCAAGTCTCACAATGGCAGCTATATGGCTATCTTGTGCCCCATCTTATCTTCATAGTGGCACAGTGCCAGGCACATCATAGATGCTCAATACACCTCTGTGGCATGAGTAAATGGCGTGTTTAATTACATTAAGGCGCAAACTCAAATGGAGTTAAAAAGCAGCACAATTCCTTTCCCTAAAATTCTACGGGGGTCTTTTATACAATGGGTCTTCTCTATTTTCCTGAGTCCTCAAAATCCATAATGAAACCACCAGGCCATCAGGCCAGTTCCCACGGAAAATAATTATTCTATCCAGCCTAGCAGTGAGTTACTTGGCTGTACCTTAAAACCTCCGGGGAGCTTTTAAAGCATCCCCATATGAGATGGCACCTAAAGAAATGAAATAAGTCTCAGGAATGGGAAAGCATAAGGTTTTTAAAAATTTCCCCAAGTGATTTTAATGAGCAGCCCAAGTTTATAACCACTGATGTGGGCTTATTGAAAACTACTCCCATGCAAATAAGAGCTTTCTGAGAGCATATGGTCTCCTCAACAGCTAGAAGCCGCATTGCCCTGCAAAGGGCAACTGAAGTAGTACTGATAAGAGAACAACAGTTCTATTCCATTGAGACAGCATCTCATACTGAGGCTAGTACTTTAAAGAGAACTGGTTGGATTAACAGTGTACAAAGGGTTAAGTATGACTGTTGATCACTTCTTCAGCACTTAATATTTATATGCTTACATGCATAGCCCATTGTCATTGGCAACAGTAGTAAAGACCAGAGGGTAGAGGTGGGGGGGAGGGAAGTTAGGGGCTGGGAGGATGGGGGAAAAGGGGGGAAAATGGGAGATATCTGTAATACTATCTATACTAATAAAAGGATAATATGATAATTAGACTGGACGTCTTCTAGAAGTCCTTCCTGACAAAGCCTGGGGTGTGGCTGGCCTGCAAACCACCCATGGTCCCTCACCCAGGCCGGCCCCTCCCCCAGTGGGAACCCCCATCTCAATGGGGGCATGGCTGGCCTGCAAACCACCCCAGGCCCCTTGCCCAGGCTGGCCCCACTGGGGCCCCCTACAGGGCAGGCCAGCTGGCCCCCACCCGTGCACCAGGCCTCTATCCTATATAATAAAAGGGTAATATGCAAATTGACCCTAAAGGTAAAATGACCAGAATGACCACTGGACCAGTCACTATGAGATGCACTGACCCCCTCTTGGTTCCTTTCCCCAGCTGGCAGGCTTTGATCACCTGATGGCAACCCGCTGCGGGGGCAGGGCCGGCGAGCGGGCGGGAACAGCCGACCTCTTGGTCCCTTCCCCTGGCTGTCAGGCACTGATCAACCGATGGCGGAAGGGAACTGGGGGTGGGTGGCGGCGGGGGGCAGGGCCGGCTGTGGGCAGCTGGGGAAGATGGCCCTGATCGCAGGCCAGGCCTAGGAACTGTACCCGCGCACAAATTTCGTGCGCCGGGCCTCTAGTCAACAATAAAAAATGTAGAACTTGGAAAAAAACAACAGCGATTCCTTCAATTTGTCATCACCATATTACAGAGAAAGGGATACATCTCCACCAAATTATGAAAGTATATTTAGAATGATCTGAACTATGTACAAGATTTTTTGGCTCTGCTTTTTCCCCTCAAATCAATATTTTGGTGAGAAGATGAGAGGCTTAGTTATAAAATATGAAGTACTATACATATAGGACAAAACAGTTGTTTATGAGACATGAAATTCATATTTCTTAAATTTTGAAATAAAATCTGGATTATGCACTAAAGCCTATTATTTTGTTTACTAGGTTCCATTTTTAGATGCCTATAAAAGCTGATAATGATAATAAGTGATGGAATATTCCAAAATTAGGTACCGGTAGTGGCTGCACAATTCTGTGAATATAATGAAAACCACTGAATTATAAATTTTAAACAACTAAAGGTTATAGTATATGAATTATATGTCAATGCAGGTATTTTTAAAATATCTATGAGAACTGATGGAAAATAAACAAAAATTGGTAAAGTGAGTCACTTTATATTATTTCAACACATTTATCTTAAAACTTGGTCATTTCTACCTTTTGTTTTCTGACATTTGCTAGAGACATAGTTTCTGCTAAGTATTTCTGAATTATGAGAGGCATAATGTGCAATTTCAAGGATGAGTGGTAACTGATACTCAGCCTCTGTGACAGGAAGACAACAGAGTGGAGATGACTGTAGTGAACGGAAGGGCTGAGGATCAACAGAAGAGAGGCTACCTACTTCGGGCACTGGCTGCCAAGGAATAGTGAGTGTGAGGCCAGTTCCTTTGGATTTTTAAGAAAACCCTTGAATCCAGATTTTTATGTGCAATCTCCATATTTTTAAATGTCTCCTCTGGGGTGAAAAAACATGTTGTTGGCTCAATAAAACACCTTTGCAGGTTGTATCTGGCCCATGTATTGCCCGCTTATAGCCACTTTTTGACACAATCAATGGAAGAAAATCATGCATCCAGATTTAAGCTCCACTCCTACATTGACCAGATAACTTAAAATTCTCAGTATCAGGAGCTAAAACCTATGGATGGGTCTTTTGAAAATTCTTGTACCCTGTGCTCCAAGAGATGGCCACTTCTAATCAGATGGCAAATAAGAGCATCAACACAATTCCAGCATGTCTGTTGCATAAGTGAATGTATGTACACCAGCTTAAACATGTAACGAAAAGTTAAAATTTCATTTGAATTCCTATTTTCTAAAATAAGGATGGTCTGTATCACATATGCAGATTTGTGTTTAGTAACATTTAAATTTTATGAAGCTGTTTTTGGGCAGTCACTGATTAAGAATATGCTATTTTATCACAAACAATCTCTAGATATAAAAGCCTAAGCGACCAAACAACCAGTCAACCTGTAGCTATGATGCACACTGAACACCAGGTGGCAGACTCTCAACGCAGGAGCTGCCCCGTGGTGGTCAGTGCTCTCCCACAGCGGGAGCACCACTCAGCTGACTAATTGGTCCTAATGGCTCACCAGCCTGGCAGCAGCCACTCCCTCCCTCAGTGGTCCTGCAGGTCCAATCTCCGGAAAACAGGCCAGGCACTGATGAACCAGCACCACCAGCACGATCCCGACAGCGCTGCTGGCCTCCTAGAAGTCGGCCTTGGGCACCCACCGTGGCAGCTTCCCCTCCCTAGGCTCTCTGCAAGGAAGAAACAATATAAAAGCAGCCGCCAGGTGGCTTCTGACAACCAGTGCACACATCAGCAGGATGGATCCAGATCCCAGGCCAGCAAAGGTGTCCCACCACCCACCCAGAGGGTGGTCCTGGCCCCCCCATGCCCCCTCAGGACCCCACCCGTTCATGAATTCATGCACTGGGCCTCTAGTAATTATATAAAAATATATGTGGAAAAAATTTTTTGGGAAAGGAATGTTTTAATATAAAATACCGTTACCACTAAAAAATTTTAGGTAATCGCACTCAGTTCTTTTTCTTTTTGACATAATTGTGCTTGAATTTCTCCAGCAATTTCATCAAATGTATTTTTAACTTGAACAAACAGTAAGCTGTAATGTAGTTCTGCTTGACATAATGAAATTGTGTAACTCCCACAGCTTTCTACTTTTCTGATATTATATAAGAAGCCTATAATTTTATATGCCAGAGAAGATAGAACACCTGAGAATAAATGCCTATTCAAACATGTAGAGCAATATCTGAAGATGCACTATGCATTTCCAAAGTGACCTGCGGTCAAAATTCACAAGGAAACAAAAGATGCTCAAAAAACTTTACTGAAATAAATATAATTTTCTGATTATAACTTATATTTCAAATTATTCTAAAAACTATTATCATTAGTCATATGGGACCTGTCAAAGCATCAATATTTAAAACACTCACCCAGTCTTTCCTCACTTTAAAGGTTTAGGTATTTGAAACTAAGTTTTGGGAGAACTGAAAAATGACATTTGAAACATAAACAAATGTTTCTAATTACTGTTATCTGGATCATGAGATACTATATAAAATTGTTCAAATTACTAAAACTAAGCGAAGTAAACATGATTCCCTAGGATATCATTTTTCAATGAAGAGAGCAAAGTAACAAGTGTAACATTATTATTTATAAGAGCTTTTTACAATTTTAAAATTTCATAAAGCAAGCTCCATCAAGCTCTATCAAGTTTGACAGGGAGGGAATGAGATATTAAAAAATGACCTATGAGGAACAATCCTAGAGAGTAGATAAGTTCAACCTTCTAAATTAAATTCTGCCTTTCTAGGTTGTCACTAAAGTTGAAGTACTACAGGAAATCCTAGCCTTTCGCCTACTCAATAATGAAACCTTTATGACTCTTAAAATTTGGAGAGGATATGCACTGCTCGCTGAAGGATTGTCATTCTAGCCCTGCACATGCACGCAGAGCCGTTCGACAATGCAAGGGTCTCCCCCACATACTCCATCCAATGCGTGACCACACTGAATGCTGGTTTAGGAGTTTTGACAGTCAACTTAATTAGATCCATTTGCCCTACTAATTAGATCCATTTGCCCTAAAAGTAAGGACAGAATCAACAGCAGCTAAGTCTCTGTGCATAAATCACGAAACACAAATCAGCCTGCACTGCCCTCAAGAAGTAAAAGAAATCTTGTTTGGGATGAAGTGAGGAAGGCCTTTTCTTGTTAGATGCTAAAGTGCAAGTACAGACGCATGTAGTCAAGGGTAGCCCTTAACACAGTGCATACCACAGAGTATAATTTGTTACTGTTTTCACTTGCTTAAATGACAAGGACATTTCCTTGTCAATAAATATAGATCTCTTTCATTCTTCTTTCTAAATGTTATATAATATTTCATGACAATGAAGTATCAAAATTTATTTGGTTATTGATGATGGGTTATTAGTATAGTGGATTTCTAATTTGTTAACTAATAACATGTAAAATTATTTAATAACTAATGGATTTCTACATGTAGAATTTCATGGTCAATGAGTTTGCTTTTTTAATTGTTTGAAAGGAACTAGCAAATTGCCTACTCCAAAAACTTTACCTATTTGTTTTCCAAACAAATATAATGAACAACATAAACTGATGAACAAAAACAGATCCAGAGACAGAGAAGCATCGATCAGACCGTCAAACCTCAGAGGGGAGGTGAGGGAGGGTGGGAGTAAGGGGGAGAGATCAACTGAAGGACTTGTATGCATACATATAAGCCTAACCAATGGACAGGACACTGGGGGCGGGGGGCGGTGAGGGCATGAGTGGGGGATGGGGGAACAATGGAGGGATAACTACACATATATATAATACCTTAATCAATAAAGAAAAAAAAAGATAAATTTACATAACAATAAAAACCAGTATACGAGGCTGCATAATTCCCTGTACCATCAGTACTGGACATTGCCTGGGCTTCTAATTTTTTTTACAATCTGATAGGTGAGGACTATTTTGTATTAATTTAAATTTCTCAGGTTAAAAATGAGGTTGACCATCTTTTCAAATGTTTATTAAAAGGTTTCAATTTGTCTTCATACATTTTTAGTTCTTTTGTGAACTGTCTGTCCAGATTTTGCATATTTTTCCTGATTAATTTTAATTTCACTTATTCTTATCTCTGCAGGAGTGCCACATATATACAACTCTTAATCATTTGTCTTTTATGGCAAAACATTCTCCATTTCTTTTGTTAATGCTTTACATGTATGACATATTTTAATTATTCATAAGTTTAAATTTCAGACCTGCTTCTTAGTTCTGTTTAAATTTTATTTTCTAAGAGGACATTCAGTTGTTCTAACATCACTTATTATATAATCCACTAAAGGCCCTGTGCATGAAAATCGTGCACTTGGGGGGCGGGGGGAGGGGTTCCCTCAGCCTGGATTGCGAGAGGGCACAGGCCAGGTCAAGGGACCCCACCGGAGCACGATCGGGGCCAGGGAGCAACGTGGGATGGCTCCAGGGTGGGTCCGGCCTGTCTCGCTCAGTCCCAAATAGCTAGACCCCAGCAGCAAGCTAACCTTCCAGTTGGAGCGTCTGCCCCCTGGTGGTCAGTGCATGTCATAGCAACTGGTTGACCAGTCAACTGTCTGCCCCCTGTTGGTCAGTGCATGTCATAGTGAGCAGCTGAGTGGCCATACCATATCATTAGCATATTATGCTTTGATTGGTTGATCAGGCAACCAGAAGACCGGACACCTGGCATATTAGGCTTTTATTATATAGCTTTCTTTATTCTATTTACCCAAAATGAAACTAAATTTTCTATACAAATATGTCTCTCTCTTGACTACATTTTTCTACTGATCATTCCATCTCTAAGTCAAAACCACATTGTTTTAATTATGTAGATGTATTTGGATATCCAGAAGCCCATCTATTATTCTTGCAGAAGGTACTTTTAAAATTTTTATTATGAAAATTTCCAAATATGAAGGAAAAAATAGTACAATGAATTCCCATCCACAACATCAGATTAAAAAGTTTTCAAGTTTTTGCCATTTTTGCTTTATCTACCCCTTTTAGTTCATTTTTCCTTTGCTGAAGTATGTTAAAGCAGATTCCACACATTTTGTCATTATATGCTTATGTATTTCAGAGTATACTTCTTATCATAGAAAAAGTCATTTTCATACATAATCGCAAGTGCCATAACAACATCTATTGAAATTAACAAAAACTTCATTTCTTAGAAATTTCTATTCCATAAACAAATGCCTTCAATAGCTTCAAAACTTTGTTTTACAATTGATTTATTTGAATAAGATCCAAACAAGTTCAATTTATCCCATTTGGTTATGTCTCTTAAATCTCTTTTGGTCTAGAGCAGTCTCCCTCCCTCCCTTCCTCCCTTACTTCCTCCCTCCTTCCCTCTCCCCCGCCCTCCCTCCCTCAATACCACTGGCATGTTGAAGAAGCCTAAGCATTTCTACTCTTTGTTTTCCCATTTAACCTTTTCTTCTTTCTCTCATATTTCTTGTTAAAAAGAAAAAAAAAAGTTACCTCTGGTAGCTTGATTGGATTCAGGGTCAACTTCTTTAGCAAGAGCACTTTATATTCATGTGATAGTTACTTTTATGTGTCAACTTGGCTAGGGCATTAGTATCCAGAAATTTGATTAAACATTTTTCTAGATGTTTCTGTAAAAGTACTTTAAGGTGAGATTAACATTAAAATCGGTAACTTTAAAAATATATTTATATATTTCTTGATTTCAGAGAGGAAGGGAGAGGGAGAGAAAGATAGAAACATCAATGATGAGAATCATAGATCGGCTGACTCCTGTATGCCCCCTACTGGGGATTGAGACCAGGCATGTGTCTTTGGCCAGAATCGAACCTGGGACCCTTCAGTCCACAGGCCGATGCTCTATCCACTGAGCCAAACCGGCTAGGGCAAAGTCAGTAGACTTTGAGAAAAGCAAATTATCCTCAATAATATGAGTGGGCCTCTTCCAATCAGTTGAAGGATTTAACAGAAAAACAACAAAAATATACCTCCCCCCAAAAAGAGGTGATAGAATCACTTCTACCAGCAGACTGCCTTCGGACAGGGTCTCCTCACTGCTGCCCCACACTGAAGATTTTGGCCTTGTTAGTCTGCACAATCACATGAACCAATTCCTTAAAATCAATCTCTTCTCTTTTCTCTCCTCAGCCCCACCCCAACCCTCCATTTCCTGGTTCTGTTTCTCTGGAGAACCCTGTCTAATACTGTTCGAATTCCATGTATTTCATTTTGTATAAGATCTGGAGGCCCACAATATCTGTCTGCCCCACTTTAGTAATGCTGACTGATGAGTAGATTCAAGTGATGACAGCCTGATTTTTCCATTCTAAAATTCCCCACCAAAATGTTATCTAATGCAGAGGTTCTCAAATTGTAGTCCTTAGACAAGCAGCATCTCCATCACTTGGAAATTTATTAGAAATGCATATTCTTGACCGTACCCTAAACATAACAAACCAGAACCTCTGGGGATGAAGCCCAACATCTGTGTTTTAAAAAGTTCCCCCAAAGAATCTCATGCATATTAAAATTTGAGAACCAAAGTTTTAATGGTTTCCTCAAATAGTAAACATTGCCTGAATCAATGATTTCATTAGAGGCTGCAAAAGAGTGACTTTCTAATTTTATCATTCATTCTACATTGTTAGTTAAAATATTTCTATAAAGAATACCTTATACTCATAAACTAGTGCTAACTGATTATTTTGCAATGCAGTGGGTACAGAAAAGGCAAGGTAAATTGTCAATTCTTTCCTTTTAGTTGCTATTATTTTCAACAATTAGATGGCATCATAATTATTTCAAGTGGTGTTCAATTAATATTTTTTTTCCTTTTTCACTTTAACTTTGTCTTACATATCATGAGCTTATAGATTTTCATATATTCAATACCTTTTTATCAATTGAGCTTAATTATTCTTTTATATGCTTAAATTGAACCACCTTTATTCAATGAGAAACCCTTCATGTTGGCTTCTGTATCCTTTTGACAAGGCTCATTAGTCTTTGATAGGTTCTTTGTTTCCTGGCACAACAAAATATTGTAGTCCCATCTTATATATTTTCTGTTTCAGATCTAAGTCCCCAATTTTCTAAGAATCACAAGAAGGCCATAATCTGACGTCTCAAATAGTCTTACTCTTGTACACTTTAACTTCTAAATTAGCTTTTAACATTAAATAAAAGATTGCAATGAACACATGATAAATCTTAGAAGAACTAAAATGTATATTTATTGACTTGGAACCATCTCATTTGCTCTTTGAATATCCTTCAGGAATGCATCATAGTTTTCTTATAGAGGCATTAACATTTCTAAAGTTTATTCATAATTATTTTATGAAGTTCTCAATGATTTATGGTTTATTCTAAACCCTCTAGTTCTAATAGATTTTTCATTAAATTCCTTAGATTTAAGTATTAGGTAATCAAATGTTTAAAAAATAATAGTTGTTCTTTCTCCTTTCTACAATTTATTTATACAATTTATTATTCATATATAATTAGCTAAGAACTCTTGTAAAATATTTAATAATAGTAGCTTAGACCAGTCTACTGTAGTTTATTCCAGACTTTCATTAGATGATTCTTTCTCATTTCCCTGTTACATGAGACGCTTGATAAAGATTTCTTAAAATATGCTTTTTTAAAGGTAAGAAAGTTTATGTTATTCCTAACTTGCTTTGATTTTTCATAGAAAAGAATGTAATGATTTTTCGGTACCTGTTGAGTTGATCATATCCTTTTTCTCGTTTAATTTAATAATGTAGGAAATTATATTAATAAATTATTTAAAGTGTACAATCCTTAACTCTTAGAATAAACCCCATTCAGACTTTCAAAAGTATTGGTAGAAAGCATGCACAGTATCCTCTTTTAATCTTTTTTAATTCCCTTATTTAATTCTCTTTACATGTTTTTGAGTGGAATGATTAATTCATTATTTAAAAACATTCTAATAAGTGCATTGAAGACCACTCTGACAATGTCCTAAAAGTACATGATGTATATAGTGCTCTCGTCATCATTCATTTCCTAATAGCCTATAATTCCCCTGTTGCCATTTTTTTCTTTAACCTGCATTATTTTTTTTTAATTTCCAAGTTCATACATTTTATTTGTCTTTAGATTTTTATATTACTTTATTGAGCTGAGGTTAAGAAACTTTGTGATGTGGTCAAATCCATGGCATTTTTCCCATTTCTTCAAATTCTTTGTCTGTTTTCACTTCAAGTATTTTGTCTCCATTTACTGATCCTTAGCTCACAAATATTTTTGTCATTTAAATCCAGAAATCTCCCATCCCCTTCCATGCAATAACCATGATAACATTTATGACTACAATCACCAAATTGTGGACTAAAGGCAATTAAATTCTGAGAATGCTGATTTGGGATGCAGACCATGCAGAGAGCAACATGTGAATTGTCATACACTACTGGGTTTGGGGGTTGTTTCTAATACTCTTAACTCAAATAAATATATAAAAATATTAGTAGTTGAGAACAGACCTATAAACCAGATGGTCATAGTTTAATTGCCAGTAAGGGCACAAACCCAGGCATGAGGTCCATCCCCAGCAGGGGTCTTGCAAATGATTCTCATCATTGATGTTTCTCTCTCTCTCTCTCTCTCTCTCTCTCTCTCTCTCTCTCTCTCTCTCTCTCTCTCTCTCTCTCCTTTCCCTCTGTCTCTCTTCTTCCCTCTCTGAAATCAATAAAAATATATTTTTAAAAATCTGTGAGGTCATTATATGCAAAATAAAAACAGAATGGAAAAAACAATTCTTGAACACCACTGGAAATAATTAGGGCACCAACTAATTATTGCACACACACAGACAGACACACGAACATAGACTCATACACAATTCAGTCCGTGAAATTTTTATCCTGTCAAAGCTAAAGATGTAGCATTGTTCCATAAAGAATATCATAACACTGCATGAACATGTATAATTTAAGAAGAGATAGCTCTTCTTTGGCAGGATTGGAATATCTCTGTTGCAAAAGGATCAAAGCACATCGCACTTCAGAACTACAAAGTGCTATAGCAAAAGGCTTTGAATTACTCACATTGACATGTTATCCTCAGAAGATCAATTTGAATAATGATCTTTCCTTAAGAAGACTCCCAGAAATAAAACATTTTTAGCTCGTTGATTCTGTAATTATTTCATCCTATTGATCTCAAGCAATTAAAAGTTCATGAAAACAATTGAGATTGCGAATGAAAGATATCCACAGTATTTTTTACATAATACTTTCAGTTATCTTCCCTCTCCCCCTCTAGGTGAACAGAAAAGCCAAATTCTATCTATTTTTTTCTTTTATTTTTCATCTACTTTCTGTCTCTATAGTTGTGCCTATTCTGGACATTTCATATAATAGAATAATACAATACATCACCACTTGTGTCTGGCTTTAGGATAATGCTTTTTAAGCTTCATCCACAATGTAGCATGTATCCTTACTTCATTGATTTTTATGGCTAAAAAATATCCCATTGAATGGCTATACCATATTTTGTTTATCCACTCCTCAGTTAATGTACTTTTTAAATTATTTTACCTTTTGGCTATGATTAATAATGCTGCTATAAATATTTATGTACAAGTTTTTGTGTAAAATATTTTCTCTTGGGTATATACCTAAGAGTAGAATTGCTGGGAAATATTGAGAAACTGCCAAACACTTTTCCAAAGAAATTACACTGTTTAACAATCCCATTAGCATTGCATGAGGATTCTGATTTATCCACATCTTTGCCAAAACTTATTATTGTTTTCTAATTGATCATAGCCATCAAGAAGTGGTATCTCTTTTTGTAAAATAAATCTTTCTGTTCAGATTATTACAGTTATTCTTCTTTTTTTCCCCCAATAGCTGCCCTCCACCCGGTTCCCACTCCACCCCATGCCCTTACCCCCATCAGTGTCCTCATCCATAGGTGTACAATTTTTATCCAATCTCTTCCTGCACTGCCACACCCCTTTCCCCTGAAAGTTGTCAGTCCATTCCCTTTCTGTGCCCCTGATCTATTATATTCACCAGTTTATTCTGTTCATCAGATTTTTTATTCACTTGATTTTTAGATTCACTTGATATGTATTTGTTGTCACTTTGTTGTTCATAATTTTTATCTTTACCTTTTTCTTCTTCCTCTTCTTAAAGAATACTTTTCAGCATTTCATATAATACTGGTTTGGTGGTGATGAACTCCTGTAGCTTTTCCTTATCTGTAAAGCTCTTTATCTGACCTTCAATTCTAAATGATAGCTTTGCTGGGTACAGTATTCTTGGTTGTAGTTTCTTGCTATTTATCACTTTGAATATTTCTTGCCACTCCCTTCTGGCCTGGATAGTTTCTGTTGAGAAATCAGCTGACATTCGTATGGGTACTCCCTTGTAGGTAACTGACTGTTTTTCTCTTGCTGCTTTTAAGATTCTCTCTTTGTCTTTTGCCTTAGGCATTTTAATTATGCTGTGTCTTGGTGTGGTCCTCTGTGGATTCTCTTGTTTGGGGATCTCTGTACTTCCTGGAATTGTAAGTTTATTTCTATCACCAGGTAGGGGAAATTTTCTGTCATTATTTCTTCAAATAGGTTTTCAATATCTTTCTCTCTTCTTCTGGCACCCCCATAATTCAGATATTAGTAAGCTTGAAGTTGTCCCAGAGGCTCCTTACACTATCTTCATATTTTTGGATTCTTTTTTCATTTTGCTTTTCCGGATGGGTGTTTTATACTTCTTCATATTTCAAATCTTTGACTTGATTCTTGTGATGCTCTAGTCTGCTGTTGGATCTCTGTGTATTATTCTTTTATTTCAATCAGTGTATACTTAGTTTCTAATTGATCTTTTTTCATATCCTTGAGAGTCTCACTAAATTTCTCGGAGACTTCTAGAAGATTCTTGAGGAACCTTATAACCGTGGTTTTGAACTCTATATCTAGTAGATTGCTTTTCTCCATTTCTTTCATTTGTGACATTTCTTTGACTCCATATTTTGGCTGCTTCCCTGTGTTGATAGAGTGGCTTTGTGTGCTAGGTGTCCTATAGGGCCCAGTGTCTCAGCCTCCCTAATTACCTGAGGTGTATCCTCTTGGTACACCCCTTTGTGGGCTGTGTGCACAGTCTTCTTGTAGTTAAGCCTTGATTGCTATTGGTATCACTGGGAGGAATCAACCTCCAGGCCAACTGACTGTGAGGACCAGTTGTGTCTATAATGGGAGAACTGCTGTGCTGGAGACACCCTTATGGGGCAGGACTTGCTTCAGTGGGGCTTTGGTGCTCACTGAGTCTACCTCTTGAGTGTGTCTCTGATGGATGTGAAGAATTGTAATCTGGTATGGTCTCACTCTGACCACTGGGTACACTGGCTCTTGGATCTCCAAGGATGTGCAAAGTCAGCCACTGCCTGAGGCCACCCAGCAGGAGCTACAGAGAGATCTGCAGATTCCTCCTCTTTGTTTGGGGTTTGGATGTGCCCAAATGAGGCCCAGCTGTGAAGCAATGCAGGCTGCTGTCAAGCCTTGGGCCTTCTTTTGGAAGCTCTGGGGCTCTCTGACCCAGCTGCAGTTTGTTAGGTTTTAGATTACAAAAGGTCGGGCCATTCATATGCAAAAGCTTCTGCGTACAGCTTGGGTGGGATTGTAAATTGGGTGGGGCGGGGTCTCAGGGAATCACCAGGGTGGAACAAATAGCAATGAGTGCCCATCAGGCCTGCCCAGAAGAGGTCTCTGGGTCCCGTGGCCCCATGCTGGAACAGTGATTGCTGTGAGTACCTCTGAGAGAAAGCCGCCCTTGTGTTCCGGCCTGATGCCAGACAGTCCAGTTCCTCCCCGTATGAGTCTGGGTCCCCAGAGTCTCACCAGGAACTGGAGTTCAGAGCAATTGGGAGCTTGTATCTCCCTCCCGATTGAAAAAGACAACAGTGTACCCAGTTGCCAGCCCATTTTGTGCGCCTCCATACCTCCACACTTCCGCACCTCCTACCAGTCTCAATGCACTTTTCTCTTTCCTTCTAGTTGTAGAACTTTCACTCAGCCAGCCTTCCTGTGGTTCTGGATGATATCCATTTTGTCTTTTAGTTGTAGTTTTGATGTGGTTGTGCGCGGCAGCAAGTTCAGGTGTTTACCTATGCCGCCATCTTGGTTCCTCCTCTCATTTGGTTTTGATTTGCATTTTTCTAATGATTTGTGGGGCTATAGAGTTAAGCCTCAGACTGACCTGTTGGCAAAGTCACAAACAAGTCCCAGTTTAGAGGGCACATTCCTCTTAGCATAATTAGGCTGGACCTTATGATGCTCCCTAGATCTTATCTGGGTAGCTAATGGGCTGAGGGAGATGCAGCAAGTGCTGCCAAAACAAGTGAACCTCACAAGAACAGTGTAACTCTGGTAACCACTACCTTGTTTACCTCTGACTATAAAATAAAGGCTCAGCTTGCCTCTGGATCTTTTGCTGTGGACTCAGCCAGGCACAGGAAGATCCACAAAGACTAAAGAGAGCTATGCTGATCATCTGAACGCTGTCTCCATGACCTTCATTCTTCGCCAACTCCGTCACACCTTTGGGAACCCCTGGCCCGTTGGGGCTGGACCCCAGCAATGATTAATGATGTTGAGTATGTTTTCATGTGCTTGTTGGTCATTTACTAGCATGCATCCTCTTTGGAGAAATTTCTATTCAATTCTTTGTCCACTTTTTAATTTGATATTCCCATTTCTTTTTCACCTTTAAACTTCAATGGAACTCCATTCCCTATGTCATGGGTCCTCAAACTACGGCCCACAGGCCACATGCAAATACAAATATTGCATTTGTTCCCGTTTTGTTTTTTTACTTCAAAATAAGATATGTGCTGTGTGCATAGGAATTTGTTCATAGATTTTTTTAAACTATAGTCCGGCCCTCCAACGGTCTGAGGGACAGTGAACTGGCCCCTTGTTTAAAAAGTTTGAGGACCCCTGCCCTATGTTCTTTTTTAAAAATTTATATTGACATTATTGAGGTGACATTGGTTAATAAAATTAAATAGTTTTCAGGTGTATAATTCTATAATATATCATCTTTATATTATATGGAATTTATTTTAAAAATTAAAAATGGAGCTACTTTATGACCCAGCAATTCCAATTCTAGGAATATATCTGAAGAAACCTGAAACACTGATTCAAAAGAATTTACTGACCCCTATGTTCATTGTAGCATTATTTACAATAGCCAAGATTTGGAAGCAGCCCAACTGCCCATCAGTAGAGGAGTAGATAAAAATGCTGGGGTACATTTACATAATGGAATACTAATTGGCCATAAAAAATAGGGAAATCTTATCTTTTGTGACAGCATGGATGAACCTGGAGAGTATTATGCTAAGTGAAATAAGCCAGAAAGAGACAGGCAAATACCATATGATTTCACTTATATGTGTAATCTAATGAATAAAATAAACTGATGAACAAAAGAGAAACAGACTCATAAATACAGAGAACAGACTGACAGCTGTCAGAGGGGAAGGGTTTGGGGGGCTGGGTGAAAAGGGTGAAGGGTTAAGCAAAAAAAAAACAAAAAACAAACAACCTTATATGTTCCTTATTTTTGTTCACTGATGAATGTTTTTCAGAAATACTGTTGTTAAATGCCACTCAAGTTATAAATTTTAAAAACCCACACAAACATTCATTTTTTTAAAATTCTTCTCTGGATTGACAAGTAATAAAAATACTGTGCTAAATTAATTAACATCCATATCATACTTAAATCCAAATCCTAGTTAAGTGCTCATGATGATAATTAATGGAGAAGTTTAATATAGTCAACAATAATTATTTAGTGAACACTTATTGCCAGATGGTACACAGGGCACTGGAGATGAGAATAGAAAAAAAGTTAAAATACATGAGTGATTTATAGATCTCATATCATCTTTACCAAAAATCCTATGGTGTTATTACATGTGCAAGTTAGATAAACATAGCCCCTTTCCTCACACAGTATTCTCTACTTTAAAAGTTATTATGAATAAAATGTGTTAAATATTACTGAAGAAGTCACCTGGTATGAAGAGTTGCCTGACACAAAGTTGGTGTTTCAGGTAGGACTTCTTGAAAGAGAATCTATGTGCTGAGTCATGAAAGATCGATAGAAATTAGCCAGGCAGCCCTAACTGGTTTGGGTCAGTGGATAGAGCGTCGGCCTGCAGACTGAAGGGTCCCAGGTTCGATTCCAGTCAAGGGCATGTACCTTGGTTGCAGGCACATCCCAAGTAGGGAATGTGCAGGAGGCAGCTGATCGATGTTTCTCTCTCATCGATGCTTCTAACTCTCTATCCCTCTCCCTCTCCCTTCCTCTCTGTAAAAAGTAAATTAAATATATTTTTTAAAAAAAGGAAAGAAATTAACCAGGCAAATGAAGGGAGGATGAAGGTGCATATGAATTGCACTGGTTGCAAAAACAAGTAGGTGTAAAGGGGCACTGGAAGAAAGACAGACATTATAATATCCTATATAATAAAAGGCTAATATGCAAATAAATTGTCCCCTCGACCGGGAGTTCAAGCTGGTGTGGGGCTGGCTGGCCAACCACCCGTGGCCCCTCCCCCTAGCTGACCCCACCCCCTGACTGCCCCCCTCCACCCCAATCAGGGCCAGGACCAGCTGGCCAAACACCTGCAGCCCCTCCCCCTAGCTGGCCCGGCCCCAATGGCCCTCATTATGGCCAGGCCACCGGACCCCACTCATGCATGACTTTGTGCACTGGGCCTCTAGTAAATATTAAGAAATGCTAATATTTCATGGAAGAAAATATCAACAAAACTTGCTGATTTATTAGATTCATTCATTTAACTTATATTTATTGCGCTTACTAAATACAGGCTTTGTTCTAGATATAAGAGGTTATACAATAAAGAAGAAAAATAATGCCCCTGCCCTTCTGGAACTTATATTCTAGTGGGAAAGAAAAAATAAACAACAGCTAAATAGATAATTCATGGCACACAGCTATCAGTCCAGCATCACTCACTTCTTGCATTAGTTTCTTCCTAGAATTAGTTTCTTCCCAGATACAATCAAACAACTAAGAATTGTCACTTCCAAACTAGATCATATCCTCCATTTCAGATATGTTTTGTGACTTCTGGGGCTTAATTCCCTACTTAGATATGATGCTCATTGGCTGACCAATTCATAGTATTAGTAACTTTCTCTGGACTCCTGATTCTAGCTGTCTCTTGGCTTCCAGAATGTTGATATACCTACCTGGACTTGTTGCTTGTATATCATCATTACATGACCCCTGGGATACATCTTTCAGGCTGATAGATCATTGACCCTGTCATGACCTCTTGAACTATCTGGCTTCTGACTTTTCACTTTCATTAACTAATGACCACAGCTCCAATTGACCATGAAAACTAAATCTGTTAATCTTACAATTAGGGACTCAACTCTTATCCAAGATACAGATGTTGCTTAACAGTATTATTAGTCATTCTAGCATGTTTATCATTCCTATCTAATGGATAAACACACAGTGATGCCCTTTATCAAGCAAAGAAGATGATATTAGGAAAGACAGTTTAATGTGATAACCAAATGAAGAACCCAAATGATCTTGAGGCCAGTGAGTGCTTGAAGGAACTGTGAAAACATTTCCTGGTTGTAAGATGAGTAAGTTCTAACAATCTAATGTATAATATGAGTGACTATAGTTGATGACACTGTATTGTATAATTAAAATTAACTGGGAAATTAGAACTTAAAAGTTCTCATACAAAAAAGATAAATATAATTTAGAGAGTTGAGATAACTATTAGGGTTTGAACCTTACGAGTCTATGTTGTAGTGATTATATAACTATTGTTGCAAGTGCATATACATTTGAAAGTTTTAAAACGTTAATTTCAAATTTTATATGGTGGCCATGGCATCAAATAAGAGATTTGACTAAATATTTTGTCCTTGCCTACTAGTCTTAAAGAGGTAAAGACACCAAACCATCTTTATAAATAATATTTTTTTTAGATTATATGTCTTTAAATCACGAGAAAGCAAGATACTAAAACTTTATATATCTGTTCCAAGATTAATCCTGTACAATTAACGTTTACCATAGTATGTGTCAAGTTTCTTCCATTTTCACTACAATACTTGAAAACTGTAAGAAGTTCCTTTTTAATGAAAAATTCAAATCTAAAGATAAGTAGATCCTTACCCATTGATGAACACCTGCTTCAGACACAGATTAATTATAAGTGAAGAAACTCCATAAAAGTTATTAGTACACAGGATATGATTTATCATTATTACTACTAAAAAATTAAGGAAGAGATGCATTGTATTTCCTTAAATAAAAGAGACAAATCTAAAACTGTAATTGAAATATTTCACAGTTTTGGCTAAGAATCATACCTACTTACCCACCTCAGAAGAATTCCAATTTTCATGTTTTAAAATCCCACCATAAAAAAACAATAAATGCAAATAGATGACAGACATAAATTTCAAGACAGTAGAAAGAAACAGTGTGAATGAAGCAAGGGGCACACAAAGGGTTTTCAGGGTTATGCTATTTCGCTAATTCGTCACTGGAATAATTGGTCAGAATTCTTTAGAGGAAAATAACCAATAGAATAAAAATATATATAGAACAGATTCACATATAATTGTGGAGGCTAACGAGCCCCAAGATTGGCAATCAGCAAGCTGGAGAGCCTATAAGATATGTAGTTCCAGTCCGAATCTATAGGCAGAAGACCAATGTCCCAGCTCTAAAACAGGCAGACTGGCCTCCCTTCCTCTGCTTTTTGTTCTAGTCAGGCCTTCAGGGGACTGGAAGAGGCCCACATACAGTGGGGAGGAAAATATGCTTTACTCAGTTTATTGATTCAAATGTTCATCCCCTCCAAAAGTGTTCTGATAGACACACAAAAAATAATGTTTAATCAAATAACTGGGTGCATGTGGCCATGTGGCCATAACGGTCGCCTACACTGGTATTCACTGTTGTTCACAATTCTCACAATTCTCTGTCTCTCTCTGTCTCTCTGTGTATGTGTGTGTGTGTGTATGTGTGTGTATATATATATATATATATATATATATATATATATATATATATATATATAGCGGCTATAGGGTTAAGCCTCGGACTGACCTGTTGGCAAAGCCACAAAGGAGTCCCAGCTTAGAGGGCACAGCCCTCTTAGCATAATTAGGCTTGACCTTATGATGCTCCCTAGATATTATCTGGGAAGCTAATGGGCTCAGGGAGATGCAGCAAATGCTGCCAAAACAAGTGAAACTCACAAGAACATTGTAACTATGGTGACCACTACCTTGTTTACCTCTGGCTATAAAATAAAGGCTCAGCTTGCTGTCTGGGTCTCTCTCTGTGGCCTCAGCCAGGCGTATTTTCTTGATATATTTAATATGAAAAGCTGAAGTCAAAAATCACTATGACAAGTGGCACTAGAACTTATGCTATCAAATGTAGTAAAAATAAAAAGAGACACCTAAAAATTGGGTTTTGAATAAATAAATGGAGACAAAACAAATATTCCTTCCAGAATAATTCAATTTAATGTATGTAATTATTCCCCTTTCCAGAGGAAAGAACTTGTCTTCCCCTCTGCTTGCTCTCATTGAGAATTCTCCACACAGCTCTACATTACCATGTTCTCAGGGTCAACAAGCTATGATGGAATCATAACCTGAAACAACTTCTGGGGAAAATAAAAATAGAACAAGATGAGATTCAGAGTTAGCCAAAAATTTTCATTTTCTAGAACTTATCTTCCCTTCTAGGGCTCTTAATAGAAGCCTAGAGGGCTACAGAGTAGGGAAAGAAAAAGTTAGTCTCCAGGGAAGAAACCTGGCCAAACCCACCTAACCTAGTGATGAAGGTTAACATCATCAGTAAAGTTGTGTCAATATCACGTACCTGACGCCATGCAATAGGAAGTGTACTCTCATTAGTAAAAACTTATGTATTTGGGGTACTTTTTAACCAAATACCCACAACTCCAATTTAATCACGAGAAAAACATCGGATAAACCCAGCCTGAAGATGCTCTACAGAATACCTGGTCTGTCTTCCTCACAACTGTGAAGGTCAGGAAAAACAAGGACAGTCTGAGAAACTATCCGAGGCCAGAGGACACTGGAGAAATGTAGCAACTAAATGCAGTGTGATACTCAGGAGTGGGTCCTGGAGCAGAAGGAGAGCACTAATGACAAACAAATGTGTAATTAAAATCATGTACCAATGTTGATTTCTTAGCTTTGACAAATATACCACAATAATGTAAGATGATAACCTTAGTGAAACTATATAAATCTGGGAGAGGTAAACTCTCTGTATTACCTTTACAACTTTTCTGTAAATATAAAAGTATTCAAAAATTAAAAAGTTTATTAAAAAAAACTTCCAGGTTTTGTCTACTGACTCACTTGCTAGGGCAGTATCATCCATGGCAGCCAGTCTAATTGCAAGCTGGAAAGATGCATTCGTGCTTGTTTCATTTGTTTTGTGTGTTAAGTACTCTGCGAGACCACAAGTAGTTTTCAGTCATTGGAGTCAGCAAACCAAGGCCTCTGCTCAGCACCAAATGTTTTAAAAGCAGTAAACTAGCAAGAGTAGAGATTCATCATGAGATAATCCTGAGGTTCCTGTTAAACTTGAAGAACAACAAAATGAATCTAACATGCTCAATGTATAAATATTACACATGTGCTAGGTAGATAGGTAGGTTTTTGAGTCTATAGAATTAAGCAAATATTTTTCATTAAAATTTTATAATAATTATCATAATAACTAACATATCATAAAGTCTAATGTGTCTTTTAACTTTAAATTTTTCCAAATATTTTAACTCCTTAAAACCAAAATTAAATTCTTCTTTTCAAATTGATATCCATTTATGAAATCCTAAATTGTCAAGCCAAGCATATTCATCATGAACAAGTATTTTCAGAGTAACTACTATATGTCTGCCACTAAGTTAATTGGTATATGGACTTTTTAAGAACTATAACATACTGTCCTGGTTCTTTAGTATAGTTAATCTTCTTGGATATGTAAGATCAATATGTATCAAATACATCCATTTTAGCAAACTTGTGTTTTGCTCCATCATTGCTTTCCATGCCCTGATTGCACAGAAAGTTAATTTTTTATAGGTTAGTTCTCACAAACATAAATGATTTTTAAGTGCTCAAAATTCAAATAGTGAAAAATCTTGCTTGGGGGCAAATAACACATGACCAAGTAAATTCAACTTAGACCTTTAAACTTGTAGAAACATCAAAATATAAAAGATGGAACAAACTAATTTCAAACTATCCAACTTTAATTTCAGAACAGTTATGCCTAGTCACTGGGAAGAAATGTGTCTCTGGATGGAGTGTCTATACCAGGTCTTTATTGTTTCCTAATATCTATCATTCCTAAATACTCTGATTATGAATGACTTCTTTTTCTCTTCATCTTTTTTTTTTTTTTTTTTTTTTTTTAACAGAGGACCACCTGCTTGGTCTCATTGAGAATTCTCCACACAGCTCTACATTATCATGTTCTCAGGATTAGCAAGTTATAATGATCAGAACCTCAAAAAACTTCTGGGGGAAATAAAAATAGAATAAGATGAGATTCAGAGTTAGCCAGAAATTTTTCATTTTCTAGAAACTGAAAAGTTGAAATTGCTTCATAACATGAAGAAAAAAAAAAGAATTCTGAGCTTGATTCAAATCCCATTTTTTTTGTTAAAATTTATATAGGAAAGAGATATTTATTATATTTATGTGTAGACCTCACTTTGAGCCTGAATTCAACACTGATAAAAGGCTATAGATGTCTTCAAAATACTTATAAAAGTGGAGGTACAAATATATTCTGGTAGAGTATTGCTCTTTTCAAATACATCTTTCTATTTTATTCCTCCATACTGGCATAATGAATAGCATTATTGCTGTTTAAGACTTAAAACAGCTGCATTTCTAATTTTGGCAGATTATGAGGGATTTTTATATGGGTTGCATGTTAAAAGCAAATAAACGACATGCCAACCAGCAGAATGAGTGTGCTGGGCAGATGGTGGCACGCATGGCTCAGTTATTGAATTGAAGTGCTATGTGCCACCAATCATGGAACATCAAAGATGTATATTTGGCAGTTTTTCCTTTACCTCAAACGAAACCAATTTATGCCCACAAGGTCTTTAGACAGCCACTCAGTAGCTATTCCCCATTGGCCTTTGTGAAAACAGGCAGCCTTTAATGACATTATTTCACTGATTTTGAAGATATATACAATTCTGCCTTTCCTCCTCTAGGTTCTCCTATCATGTGTTGTGTGTGTGTGTGTTGAGAGATGAATATGGAAACAAAGTATCTGCTATAATTTCCCATTACTAAGGGGATTATTGCTACACAAGAAGGCATTCCAACATGTCCCCATAGTGAAAAAGAAAATCCATCCATATAAGATCATGAAACAATACTGACCAATATTAATCGTCATTAATCAAGTTTGATCAATACATGCTTTACACTGCATTCAGAATACTATATAAATTTCCTGAAAATCAAGAGTTAATTTTTCTTGAGAATAAACAGCTGGGCAATATACCAAAGAAAGGTTTGGCCTTTAAAAGCAGGTTTTCTTCTGATTGCAAAGCAATTTGTGAAATATGATAACGTAATATGACTGTTTTTAAATAAATATTCTAGAATTTACATTCCTAGTTGCATGTTATCTTTTCTAACTTGGACAACATCCATTATCGATCACTGGTATTTTTTATATTTAGTATGTTTTTGTAAGTGTATATATATATATATATATATATATATATATATATCCTTTTGGGAAAATGTGAGATAAAAGAAAGAAATGATGCCATTCATAAATTGTACAAGTAGTCTATATACCATACCATGATACAGTATTATTCTTAATGAGCTATTTTTTCATTTTTTTCTGATCTACTTTCCTATCCCCTTCCTTTCTAAGACAGTATGACAAAATTCCTATATCCTGGGTAATGTGTTAGATACTTCACATTATTATCAAGTCATTTGCAATTTGAAGTTGAGAAAACTGTCACCCAAACACTAGATAGCTTCCCCAATGCCACATTGCTAATAAATAGGCAACTAGGAATTGAACTTAGGCAGTTTGGTTCTGGAGTTGGTACTTTTAATCACTAGGGAGTTCTGTATATCACACAGTGAAATAAGATATATTAAAACCTGGGGAGCCCTGACTGGTTTGGCTCAATGGATAGAGCGTCGGCCTGCGGACTGAAAGGTCCCAGGTTCGATTCCAGTCAAGGGCATGTACCTTGGTTGTGGGCACATCCCCAGTGCGGGTGGTGCGGGAGGCAGCTTATCGATGTTTCTCTCTCATCGATGTTTCTGACTCTCTATTCCTCTCCCTTCCTCTCTGTAAAAAATCAATAAAATATATTTAAAAAAAAAAAAACCTGGGGAAATTGCCTATTCTGCCAAATACAAAGAATTAGTATATAACTAATTAGTGATTAGTCAGTGGTGTAGTACTGACTTGTACCATATGAGAAGTGGCCTGTGAATTCAAATTTGAAAGGCCAAGGCCAAAGCAGGAAAAATAATGACATGTCATCTAAGTAACATTATTCATAAAACAGCGCTGTCTGGGGTACTAAAGTCCAAGGAATTTAGATTATAAAAAACCCACAGGATGATATAATGGACAATATCTCCCATGAGATACTGATAATAAATATGCTACCAAAATTATCAGGTGTGCCATTTGTAACATCTCTCAATATGTCATATCAAAGAACATTTTAGTAAAAGCATTTCTGCAGGACATGTGTGCATGTGCTCACGCACGCATGTGTAACTGCTCTGTCCAATAGAATTTTTGCCGATGAAGATGTTCTATATGAATATGGCAGCTATTAGCCAATGTGACTGTTAAACACCTGAAATGCAGTTAGTGTGATTGAGGAACTGCATTTTAATTGTACTTGATTTTAGTTAATTTAAATTTAAATAGCCTCACATGACAGGGAAGACTAGAGGAATGGTTGGATTGTGTATCTCTCAGCTGATTCTCATGAATAGAATTTCATATTTTTTAACAGATGGACAAAATAAAAATCCAGTTTTATTCTGTAGTTTGAGGCTAGAGCACAAGAATTTTGTGTTGTCAAATGCAGCCACAAAGTAATAATTTTTTTCAAAGGTTCTGACTTGAAAAAAAATCACCTCTATATGGAAGCAAGCCAAGGAACTACATTTCACAATCTACTACTACTGCCTAAAACATTTTCTATTTTATGCTCAGATTCTGCAAATCATCTATTTCGGTATCTCTGATGTGTCAAAGTCTTCGTTTTTCAGTTGGAGTGCAATTTTTGAAAAGACGCCCCAAATAATTCAGAGTTAAATCTGATAAATTAGGTAGATTAAGAAGATTTTTCTGTGTTTCATAAACTAATTCATGTAAAAAGGCAAAAAGAACAAGCTAACATCACACTATATTTTCTAGGATTCTGAATATGCAAAGTCATATGAGATTCTGTTTACCATTAAGGCCCTAATGTGGTAAGATTTATGTACATGAGACTTAAATTTCCACCCTAGGAAGCATATATAAGGAATTTTTGGTTACACAGAGACCAGAGAATACAGAGAAAAAGCCCCCTTCGTGGGTTTTCCCTTGCCCCTGTTTTCTTTTCCTGTTTATCTGGAAACTATATTGCCTGCAATTAGAGAAGTAATAGATGAAAAGAGAAAGAAAGGAAAAACTATGATTTCTGGCTAGATATCTACTTGCCAGATGAAGAACTAGGCCTTAGGCTAATTCTGTGAACAGAGGGGCATGATATGTCCCTCTCTGAGAACCATGGTATGTACATGGACAGAGATCTATGGAGACTTACATTCCAGTGTGGAGCACATGCGTCAGCTTTTCCTACAGACCTGAGGCACAGACGGAGTTCATGAGGAGGGAAGAGAGAGAGCCACAGGAAAGGCCAGCCAGCACCTCAGGGTATTAGTCCTTGTTCCTTCCAGACAGGTCAGAGCCAGAGACTAGCTCCAGGCTCACCCGTCTGACTCTAATGCAGGCATGGAACACTGAGGTCCAGATGAGGAACTGACCATAAATTGATGAAGGCAAGTGAGATTAATTTTGTGAGGAGAGCATTAAAAGAGAGTGACTACTGAATACATTTTAGAAAGCAAGACTATCTGGGAGAAAAGAGCAATGGTTGAAAAAATTAAATTTTAGAAAATGTGAATTGAGTTTGGTAGCAAATGGGGTTGCTTGGTCACAGTGATGAATGTGATCTGGGAGTAGCAGTAATTAGTCAGGAATATAACTGGTATTCTATGAATTTGGTCTTGAGAAATGTTGTAAAAGACACTGCAGTGCTTTGAAAGTAGAACTGGATTTCTAAAAATAAATAATATCTAAAACTGGATTTCTAAAAATAAATAATATCTAAAAAATAATTAGTTATTGAAAATATGTAGAGGATAGCAAGAATCCAAAAAATGGGTTAGTCAGATGACAATAAGACTTATATTACTACTAGATTAGGCCAAGGCAAGCCAATTGCACCAAGCGTTGAAATTCAATTCCTACAGAACAGTGGTAGCTTTTGAGTATCATATATAGAGCACCAATTTACTCACTCGTTTGCTGGTTTGTAAAATTTGTTAGTCCAAGGATTCATTTATTCACTCAACAAATAGACATTGATTGCATGAGATATGCCAGGTCCTGGGGATTCAATATAAAAATAAATGGTTCCTGTTTCAAGAAATGTACAGCCTAGTGGGATGGAGGTGGGGTAGGAGAGTTGACTATTCTGTATTTGCCAGGCATCTTATGAAATGTTTTATATTTATTCTTATGAAGTCTACAGCCTAACCTTAAATTGTAGATATTGTTATTGCTATTTCACAGGTGATGGATCAAGACTCAGGGAAATGAGCTGTCTTGCCAAACATTATATAAGAAATAAATGACAGGTCTGGGACTCAGACCAAAGTCTTTGCCTGGAAGGCCACTAAGTATCAAATTGAAGTTATGTGAATAGATGCCATAAAAAATATGATGCATATTTCTGAGTTATTATATGTAAAGCACTTATACCTAACACATCATAAATGCTATATGTCCTTAATCACCATCATTACTGTTTTCATAATTTCTTAAAGAACAGCATGGGGAGAAATATCATTTATTCACAATTAGGCAAAATAAATACAATGTAGCAAAATGCAAAATGTGCATAGAATTTTCAAATTAAATAATTTTCTTCAAAATACTTTTCCCTTTAGGGTTTGTCTTATGCGCCGTGTTACCTGAGATAATGTCTCCATTCCGCCTTGACACTTAGGGAGGGGTCCTTGGGTAAAAGAAGCATGCACAGTGAGCCACACCTCCCTGGAGAACCCACTCCAAGAAAAACAATCACAGAGAAAACCATCCAAGTAACTAAGGTCTGCCTGGCCCCTAGATCTCCACTGAAATCACAATTAGGAGAGATGAGAACTCTATGGAAACATTCCAACCTGCCTGCTCTTACATCCATTTATCTATGAAACTGGTTTAGTGTGGCACAAAGAAACTAGAACCAGTTTACTTAAAAGATAAGGTCAGAAACAGAATTAATATTAACAATAACAAAAAGGAGATGCAGAAGACACACTAACATAAACCATACTTAGAAGAAAAGAGTAATGGCCTGTAATCTTGCATTTAAATTTTCCATTGTTACAGAACCACCCGCACGGATAATTGCAACGAAAGTTGGACAGGAATTGGCACCACTCAGCCCGGCATATTTAGATGTCCAAGAACAACTACAAAGAATTATAAATTGAGTACTAAAGGCCTGGTCTTTTATAACCTTAATTATCTAAGCAGTATTAGGGCTGGGAAAGTGCTCCCCATGATGAATTCTGCTTTCTTAAAAGCAAGCAAACAAAGCTGTATCTATAGAACGTACTCAGGTAGAAATAATAATCCAGGGATGTAATGTATCACTCTTGAGGTTTTTCTCTCCCACCTATGTTTCAGAGGGGGACCAAAAACTGCTAAGCAATGTACTGTTTCTGAGAGAAATGGATATAACTGGCACACTGCCATATAAATCAACAATTTATACTTTCTATAAATGAAGGAGGATCCTGTTAAATTTTTTTTTTACCATATATTTATTCTGGCTTATGGTTTAGACACCAAATCTTAGTAATAGGAAACCTGGTCATAAAAATCTCTTAAATATAGTGACCCTAAGATGCTGTTTCAATTTTGATCAGAGCTGTGAAATTATCTGATGAGATCCTGTTTAAGCAGGTTACTTTATTATTTCAGATTTTGTATTGTAACTCTACAGACAAGAGCCTCCAGGATTTGCTTAACATGATAGCAGTTTGTAGAACTATTTAGTATTTATTTTTTTATGAGAAATGGGAAAAATGGTTCTGTAATAGAAACCATGGCAATGAAACTTGTGGCTCAGTACTTGTTTGGTTGTTACAAATACCATCGATGTTTCCTTGAAATATAAATTATCTTACTGTAGTAGTAATTCTTTGAACAGGTCCTCAAGCATTCCTGTTTACTGGTCCAAGTTCAAAGGGCTAGCTTGACAGTGAAGTGGTGTGAACAGCCACTGAACACTTCCATTCAAGCTCTGGTGTGGCCACCTCTGCTCACTGTGGGAGGTGGGGGAGTTAAATTTATATTCCATAGCTTTTAAGATATCCCATTTCACTACCTCCCAGAGTCATTGCTAAGGAAACAAAATCACTTATGTAAACTGCTCCAAAAGCTTGTGATATTACATAAACAAAGACTTTTCTCTTCCTAACTCCTGCTTTTCCATGGTTCAAATATTCCCCTCCATGAGAGAGAAGAGGCCTATGTGTAGAGAAAATGGATGTGCCCTCTCAGAACATTTGGAATCCATCTACTATGAGCACTGTATGACACTTTCATCCAGTATAAACTCTTTTTTTTATTAAAAAATAAACAAAAAAACCCTGAATCCCAGAGGTTATGCAACTTGTGCAAAATTACAAAGGAAATAAATGGTACTTCATGCCCAAGAAATCAGTTCTTCAGTCCCTCAGGGCAATATCCAAACCATTTGGCAAACACATTGAACAAAAAAAGATAAGGACAAAACTTGAGATGGGGGTAGAAAATGTGATTTCTCTCAAATAGCTGTATCTTTCCTTAGAGTACTCTTCATTTTCTCATTCTCCATCAACTATGACTACACGGTAATTATATCTCTTTAATTTTACCTCTGAAACATTTGTTGATCTCCCTACCTCATTTTCAGCTGTCATTGCCTGAGAATAGGCCACACCACCTCTGCCTGGGCTATAGCACTAACTTTTTCAGGTGGTTTCCATCTCTAGATAGTGGGAAACAAATAACCGCATGTAGAAATGGCATTTTCCAAAAGTTATAAATACTGCAGCATAATCTGCTGCAAAAACTAATGAAAAAACACAAGCAAAAGATGGATTTTTACCATTAGTAAAAAGATTCAACATTTAGCTCTAAGACTTTTAAAATTATGATTTTAGTTGAGAAATTCTTGTAGTCCTTGTCTATTTTTTCATTTAATCACCTATCAGACACACACACATACACACACAAACACACACACAAACACAATTATTAGAGATCAAGCCCCAAATACCTAAATAACAAAAACTAAAAGATCTGGGTCATGTGAACACAGTCCTGTTATTAATTTGCTTTGCTATGGCTGAATTATTAAGCTTTGAGAGAGACCGATCATGAAGAAGACTTCAGATAAATTCCATGAACTTTATTTTACAGTTCAGTACAATACATTTGAACTTGACTTTGGCTTTAGTAAGAGAAATTTCCATTTGCAGTGTTTGCCTACTTCATAACAATAGTAACAACACTAATTCTCTGCTTAACAGACAATCTGACAGTGGCGGCAGTGTGTATGGTGGGGAACTTCCATGAAGCTATTTCATTTTGCACCATGACCCAACCCATCCACCCAGAAGCAATCTTTTCCTGGCTTTCTAGGTCTACAGCCACATTTTTCAAAAAGAAAACGGGAGGAAAACCCAGCAAATTTGCTGGGAGCAGCCTGGTTAGTACTAACAGATGATGAAAGTTCTCAGCAGAAAATGACATCAACAAGAGAAAATCTCTGATATTGTCTGAAAAGGCAAGATTATTTAACCTTCCTCAAAATAAACAATTTTCATATTTTCTTACATTTTTACTGTTCTCCTATGTCAGGAAAATATTCCTATTGGTAGAATGTGGGCTAAATATAAGAAGAACCAGATTATATTTATATAATTATGTTTATGTAACTACATAGTGAAATTTAATTTTTTATGAAGAAAAACAAAATTTGGATAAATGAATTTTAACAGTGAAATCATAGTGTTCAAGAGGGAAATTTCCATAGTATGCTTGTGTTTGGGAACTGGTCGGAAGGCAATAGAGGGATACCCAGCATGCCCCCCCCACCCCCCCACCCCCCGACACACACACACTACCTACCCTCCTTACCCACTGCGGTTTGAATAAAACTGATCTTTAACCACACCTCCAGGGAATGGCATATTTCTCTGACCAATCACAGCACTCTGTCCTCTTCCGGGGCTGGTTCAGAAATGAGGGTGTGATCTGAGCTCCCCCACACCCATGGCCTGAAGTGTCTTAGTAGTTATCATTTGTCTTGCCTCAAATTATAATGCAATACAATCCTGCCCACACCACAGGCACTAATTTCTTGACGTTGCTGAGTGAATGCATTACCGGGAGACTGAAACTTCAGTTAACTTTGAGGATATATCTAGAAATAATATTTTTATAAAAATCGGTATTTTTACAAAATTTTGTACATATGGTAACTTCTAATATGATAGTCAACTGACCAACTCCTACATGTTACTTGAGAACATATATTTTTATACGCCTATCGCAACCAGAGGGTGAGGGGAGAAGAGGCTGAACAGTGGTAAGGCCAGGTGGAAAGCGAATCTGCACTGAGCCAAACAGGCAGGGAACTGCATGTCTACCAGTCACGTGTAACTCAGACCAGGAATGGCAAAAATGTTTGGTGAAGTATTTAGATTACCAACAGGCACATCAGGCCCTTGGAGGCTACAAGAGGATACAAGGTAGTTGAGGCTGCATCGAAGTGATGCAAGTCATTCATATAGTAGGCTGTGTGCTCTGGGGAGAGAGAAAGGGACAAATGCAGCCCAGAAATGGGAGGGAGTTAGTGGGTGACAACTACAGTGAAAAAGACAGGGAACAGGAATGTGCATTTGGTCACAATGGACAACATGGAGGAGGAGTGCGGCCCGATGGTGACCTCAGTGCAGGAGCCATGCTTTATAGGTGAGGTCAGGTATGGCGCTATGCGGCAGGCGACCGACAACAGCAGTGATAACAAGGACTCTGAAGTTATAAATTCCATGTTAACAGTGCCAAAGATGACTGGGTGCAGAAAATGAAAAGAAAGATCAGGAGTCTGATGCTGAAGTGAGTGCCATGACTAAAAGAAAGAGGCTTCAAGGAGGTAAATCATTCCAATGCGATATTCTAAGGAAAACATAACTGGTGAAACAGGTATCACTGGAACTGGAGGAGGATGGTCCAGAAAATAAGCAGAAATGGAACTAGGGGACAAGGTCGGACTGTTTCCTTCAATTCCTCACCTAAGAGTGGAGGACAACGGCCTCCCCCATGGAAGGGATGGAGCACCCCCTTCCGGGGAGCTGGGCTGCAAGTGAGGCAGAGTCAGGGGAGAAATAGCAGGCATCTGATCAACAAGGGACTCTGGGCCTAAAAAGAGTATGAGAAGGAAGGTAAGAGGCAGACAAAAACAGGGTTGTAATATGGAAAGTTTTGAGATGTTAAGGAAAAACTATTTTTAACATTTGTTGAGAAAATTACAACACTAAGCAGTAGAGTGGGAGAGGAGCTAGAAAGAAGTTTACAGTTAAATGCTAGAGATCTAAATATAATTGAGTAGCTGTACAATTAAATATACACACTGCAATAATTTAGGAGTTAAATGACTTGGGGGCAGTGGGGCTGTGGGGCGTGAGAAAAGGGCTCAAAGGCTCTAGGCACAGAATTGAAACCTGGTTGTTACAGAATGGCTCCTTTTAAATACCAATGACACCAAGAGGAGTAGGAGAGGCCTTCCTCCTCCTGCAGCTGGGGAAGCAGGTGAGAAAAAGGGCTGCCCCTAGGTACCCTCCCAGCAATCGCAGCCAGGGAGATGGGAGACATGAAACATCAAGGGTGGATGGGAAAAGAAGCTGAGCTTGAGCACAGTGAAGTCCTGGGTTGAAAGGATAGGAGAGGGAAGGCAGAATAGGGTCCCTGTGCAGCGGGGCACTGGGAGGGCTGTGGCAGGAACTCGGTGTGGGGAAGAGCTGCAGGCAGGCAGTATCTCCAGCACACACACGCACGCACGCAGCTTGCATCCTATACATCTGGGACTAGACTCTGAAGCACTTGATAACAAAAGTAAAATGGAAAGAAAAATAAACTACATTTAGAAATGTAATTTTCAAAATTTTAATATCTGCCCAAGGAAAAAGGCTCATAAAACACATTACATTTCCCGCAAAGCAGTCTGGCTATGAGTTGAATGTAAATTGTGGTGAGAACAGATCCAGTGCCTGGTTCCCCTGAATAATTTATTTCAGGCGGCCCCTAGTGTTCAGAAACAGGAACCTTACAAAATGGCATGTCTAGACACTAATTTTGTGAGGGCAGGGTGCAGTAAGTCAATGTGAAAAGAGCCAAAGAGAGAATCTAGTCAAAGCAAGTGATTTTTCCAAAAATATTTAACAAAAAAATGTGAAAAGTTTTTCTTTTATTTTTTGTTTGTTTATTTATCAATTGGCAACCCTATAAACAAGAGTAAAGTTACCACTTTTATATAGCAAAATGATTTTTTTTATAGCATCTACCTACCTACACCATGAAAATACGGCAATTCCAGGACCTCGCACAAGGATAAATGATTGATAAAGACAAAGAGAATTAGACTTAAAGCAAAGACCAACAGAATTTTATCAGTGCACCCAAGTACTGGGCTCAGAACAAATTGAGGAACTTCAGGAAATGGAGTCCAGAATAATTAAAGCTAATGGATTTCCTTCCATCAAAGAGATAGCAAGCAAAGAAGGCTGGAGGGGGAAAAAGGAGTAATGCAATCCGAATTTCTCAATGACTCAAACTTAACAAAAATAAACAATAAAAATCTGAACCTCTTCAGAACAGTGCACTGGATGCTGCAAGGATCCAGCTACAGCTGTTCTCTGGCACTTTAAAAAAAAAATTAAATCATCCTTTTTTTTTTTTTTTTCCTGTATTGATCGGCACAGTCCTAACTTCTAAATCCTAAATAAGAAATATACATTTGGGCAGAGGGAAATGCAGCCATTTCTCAGGGAGTGGGTTAGCTAGTGTCACAGGGCATAGCCTGATACTGTAAATGCTGAGCTCTGGTTTTCAGCATGGTCTTGGCTCAGCACTACTGGATGTTTGACTCAACTGAAGCAACAGTTTCCTAGCCCTGCTGTGATTCCTTGGCTTCCAGACACTCAGTAACACTTGGGGCCTGACATGCCTTAGCTTAGCTATTGGAAAGTTTTTTGTTTGCTTTTTCTGCTGTCCACATGATTCAAGATAATGAATGAAGGTATGGGAGTGTATCCTTGAGGGCCGGGGAGAGCGTGAAGTTGGGAGAAGCGGTTGAGACAAGTCCTGGGTGTGGAAACAGCCAATTCAAAGGCAACTTCTTGTTTTTATCAAAATAATTTTGAAAGTACATGTCAACAGAGCCCTAAAATCTCCTTCTGGAACCGAGTTTGATGTATGTTTTCTATGATGCCTTCAAAACTATGTGCAAGAATTCTTCACATACTAATTATTAATCTGTGGAGAGAGAAAAAAAGTATACTACCTGACAAGACCACTTCAACAAGATCGCCCTCCTGGATATCACTGGCCGTTTTCACCAGCTGAAGGATGTTTTCAGAGGCAGGGTCATGGCGAAACAGCAGGATCTTGTCATACATCCCATAGAAACCACACTCGGGGAACTGCAAATACAAACACCAAAACAGGTTACCTGTCAAAGTCCTCCTAAACTTAAAACAATAATGAAATAAATAAGTGTCAGGACACAAATGCAAACTAATTAGAAAAGTTCAAAATATACAGAAATTAAAAACAAATGACAAAAATGATATTGACATGACTCCAAGTCACGAGGGAAGAAATAACATATTATTGAAGCAATAACGACCAAAGGATCTAATTATCCAGAAAAACAGGAGAATATGAGATTCAAAGAAATTTTTGGCTGTAAGTTGGTGAAGAAAGATAATAGGTGGAAAGAAGTGTACATTTTTATATGGCCTGTAGCATTCCAATAGCATAAAAATGAGTCCGTTTATTACAATCCCGTTAAACATACTATTGCATTTGTTTTCAGAAGAAAGGTCAGTCCATTCTGGCATGTTCCCAAGAGATGACTCAATACATCGCTTGTTCTCTGTGTGGGCAGTAGTGTTATCTAGATGCTCTGACTCAGGAAAGCACCAGAAGAGACAACCCAACTGTCCCTCTGAAGCTGCCGTAACATTCATTTTATTTCCATGCAATGTAGGTTAAACAGAAAAGTACAGCAGCTAAAAGTCAGTAGGTTTTAAATAGAATACCTCATTTATACTCCCCTTACAGAGATAAATCTAAGAGTTTATCACTCAAGAACTGTCTCCTGGTTGCACACATATAATGAAAGCTAAACGAAGAATACTTTATCATGGGCGAGCCTAGAAAAATTATAATAATGACAAGTACTATTATAATACTAACCATCAATATTATTCCCTCTTCTCCTTCTAAGGCAGGAAAAAGCCCTAAATTCAAACCATAGCTAAAATTGATTAATTCTGTTTTAAAAGTAGATTTGATCTGTTTTTGTTCATCAGTTTGTGTTGTTCATTACATTCCACAAATGAGTGAGATCGTGTGATATTTATCTTTCTCCAACTGACTTACTTTGCTTAGCATAATGCTCTCCAGGTCCATTCATACTGTTACAAATGGTCATCCTTAAAGATCTTAAAGCAAATTTCGAACTCATTACTAAACGGTCAATCCACAATCTTATGACCTTTTCTTGAAGGTCCATCTGCTCCAACATTGGATATTTTCGTTAAAACAAACCATGGATCAATCTAGGCTAACCTGATATGTAAAAAGATCTCTTTTCTTGTATTTGCCTTTTTCACACAAGTATTAAAGATTAGTTTTTATAAATTAATATGTGTAATGTAGTAGGAAAAGATCATAAGGAGATAAACTTTTCTTTCTTGTTCCTAAAACTGGTGATGGCTCTAACACTTATGTCAATAAAGGTGGATTTTAAGGGGCTACTGTCGAGGAGAAATGTCTAGAATATGATATCTTTTGAGGATAAATACTATGTATTGTGATTTCTTCTTTTTTCTTATTAATAAAATTAAGGGTTACATTCCAGTGAGACATTTTGTATGAATTAAAATTAAGTGCATTCAGAACATAACTCTTGCTCTTAAGAGTCTGTTAGTGACTAGGCTTAAAACTACTTCTTCATATCACTTAGTAAAGTTGGCTGCCTTAAAATAAACAGAGAGCTGAAATGATGTAACTTGTTCCGCTCTAGTAATTAAAAAAGTAGTTCCCTCATTTTTGGCAACTTCTCCAATAATTTTATTAGAATATAAAGAAGGAAAGGGAACTCTAAAATACAATTTTTCCCAACAAAAAAATAAACTTAATTGAAGTATCATTTACATAATATAAAATAGTTCTAAAATTATAAATCTAAATTTTGACAAACATCAATACCCATATAAACAAAATCACAAGACATGGAACATTTTCATCAACCCCCCCCCCAAATTTTATTGAACCCACTTGTAGTCGATGCCACCCACAATTTTGATTCTAGGCACAGATCTACTTTCTGTCACCATAGATGGGTTGACCTGCTATAGCATTTCATACAAAAGGAATCATACAGTATTACTATGTACTCTTTTCTGGCTGGGTTTTTTGCTCACTATAATGTTTCTGAGACTCATTTATACATACTGCATTTGAGCTTCATCTCTTTTTATTCGTTATTAGCATTTCATTACATGGATCTAGGATAATTGTTTATCCACTAACCCACAGATGAACATTTTATTTTTATCCAGTTTGTGAGTATTGCAAATAAAAACGTTATGAACATTTTTGTGTAAGTTTTTCAGTGAGCATATTTTTTTAATTTCATATAAATATCTAGGAACAGAATTTCTGAGCCACATGATAAGTTTACGTTTACTCTATAAGTCTATCCCTATGCCAACACCTCATTATAGTTATTGTTGGAGCTTAACACTAAGCCTTGAATTCAGGTAGGGAAAGCCCTCCATCTTTTTCCTATTCAAGAGTGCTTTGGATATTATAGGCCTTCTGAATTTCCACATACATTTTGGAATCACTTAGCCAAGTTCTACCAAAAATATTTGCTGTGATTTCTAGTGATATTGCATTGAAACATACATAGATCAATGTGGGGAGACCTATATTTTAACAGTGTGGAGACTTCTACTTTGTTATGAACAGTGTATGTTAGTTACCCTATATATTAACTTATTTTAAATTTTTCTCAAATTGTTTTATAATTTTCAGTGTACAGGTCTGAGATACATTTGCCAAATTTATCTTTTGTACCATTGTAAATGATTAAGGTATAATTAAAATACAATAAAATGCACATTTTTGATGTATAGTTCTAGTTTTGAAAAATGTATACCATAAACCACATGCCATATATATAGTATATACAACACAGCCAAAATATAGAATAGTTCCATCATGCAAAATTTTCTCCGTACTCATATGCAGTCAACTTCTCCCCTGAGCCTCAGTCCCTGAACTATTTTCTGTCCCTATGATTTGGTCTTTTGAAGAATGTCACACAAATGGTATTATACAACTCATATTTTGAATCTGGCCTTTTCTTAACATAATGCATTTGAGACTTATTTGTCCTCTAGCTTTTCATTGCTGAGGAGTGGTCCATTGTGTTGTATGGATGTACCATAGTGTATATATCCTGTTCTCAGTTAAGGAGCATTTGAGTTGTCAATTCGTTTTTGACTATTAAAAATAAAGCTTCTAAAAATGTTCACTTAGCCCTGACCGGTTTGGCTCAGTGGATAGAGCGTAGGCCTGCAGACTGAAAAGTCGCAGGTTTGATTCCGGTCAAGGGCATGTACCTTGGTTGCGGGCACATCCCCAGTAGGGGGTGTGCAGAAGGCAGCTGATCGATGTTTCTCTCTCATCGATGTTTCTAACTCTCTATTCCTCTCCCTTCCTCTCTGTAAAAAATCAATAAAATATATTTTTAAAAAATGTTCACTTGGAGTTTTTTGTATGACTGTAAGCTTTTATTTCTCTGGCTGTATGAAAGTACCTAGTTACCTTCATAAGAAACTGCCAAACTTTTTTCAAAGTACCATTTTGCATTCCCACCAGAATGTGTGAAGCTTCCAGCTGCTCTGCATTCTTGATAGCACTTTGTAATGCTACATTTTTATTTTAGACATTCTAATAAGTGTATGATGCTGTCTCATAGTTTTGATTTGCCTTTCCCCAATGACTACCAATGTTGAGTAACTATCCATGCACTTAGCTTCGGTTTGTTTTTTAATTTTTTTATTGATTGATTTGAGAGAGAGAGAGAGAGAGAGAGAGAGAGAGAGAGAGAGAGAGAGAGAGAAGGGAGAGAAAAGTACCCTGACTGGGGATTGAACCCCAACCGTGGCATATCGGGTGGACACCCTAACTAACTGGACTACCCGGCTAGGGCTTCATGTGCTTATTTCTCTCTCTCTCTCTCGTCTGATAGATTTTTTTATTTAAAAAAATGAGTCATTTTATTTAGTTTTAGTAGATCTTTATATATTCTAGATAAAAGTTGTATGTGTTGTATGTATTTCACAGATATTTTCTTCCATTCTGTGGCTTGCTTTTTTGTTCTCTTATCATTGTTTTCTTAAGTTCTTCATTTTATGAAGCCCAATTTAACAAACAGTTCTTTATGAATCATGTTTTTTGGTATAATATCTAATAAATATTTGCATAAACTAAAGTAAATCTTCTTCTATGGTTTAGGCTATAAATTTTATTTTTTTAGTTCTGGATTTGGGTCTATGGTCCATTTTAAGGTAATTTTCGAATGAAGTAAAAATATGGATTGAGGTACTTTTTTTTGCAAAAATTCTGAACGTTTTATAGAGAATTGGTATAAGTTCTTCCCTAAATGTTTATTAACATTCTCCAACAAAGCCATTTGAACCTGGATTTTTCTTTTTTGGAAGGTTTAAAAATCCATATTCAGTTTCCTTAATAGATATAACGCGTGTTAGATTTCAATTTACTTTTTTTTATTTTTTAATAATCTTTATGATTTTTTAATTTATTTTTTCTTTATTAAGGTATTACATATGTGTCCTTATCCCCCCATCACTCCCACACTCATGCCCTCACCCCCCTGGTGTCTATGTCCATTGGTTAGGCTTATATGCATGCATACAAGTCCTTTGGTTGATCTCAATTTACTCTTAAGGGAGTTCTGAAATTTGTATCTTTCAAGGAATCTATTTATTTCATCCAAGTTGTCAAATTTATGGGCATAAAGTTTTTTTTCATTTTATTCCCTAATCACCCTTTTGATGTCTATAGGATCTGTAGTAATGTCCCTTTATTAGTTTCTTATATTTGTAATTTGTGTCTTTTCTCTTTCCTGCTTGATCAGTCTGGCTATTAAACTACCTGTTTTTATGTTAGTGCCATAACTGTGTTAATTACCAGAATACATTTGAAACCCGAAAGTATTATGCCTCCAGTTTTACTCTTCTTGCTCAGAATTATTTGAGCTCTTTGGGGTCTTTTGCAGTTCTATATGAATTTTAGAATTGTTTTTTTTCTATTTTGTAAAAACATGCCATTGGGCTTTTGATAGAGGTTGCACTGAATCTGTAGATCTCTTTGGGTAGTATGGCCATTTTAAACAATATTAATTCTTCCAATACTTGAGCATGGGATGCCTTTCCATTTATTTGCATTTAATTTTATTTCTTTCAGAAGTGTTTTATAGTTTTCAGTGTACAGTCTTTCACCTTGCATTTTCATCTAAGTGATGCATTTCCATCTTCTGGTCTGTTTCCTTCTATAATTTCTGGTCTGTTTCCATTCACTCCTTTTTTAGTTCTCACCCAAGGATATGTTTAGAGAGAGGAAGGGAGAGAGAAACATGGATGTGAGAGAAACATCAATCAATTGCCTCCTATGCGTGCCCCAACCAGGGATCGAACCCACAACTTTTTGGCATAAGGAGTGATGCTCCGACCAACCAAGTCACCTCGCCAGGGCTCCATTCACTCTTTTAATCCTGGTATGGGCCACATCTTCCTGCTGTTTCATATGTCTACTTTTTAAATTAGCTGCCAGATATGATGCATTAATGTGAACATTGTTGTTTTCCTTTAAAGAATGTTGATTTTTGTTTTGACTAAACATTAAGATCCTTGCAGATCAGTATTATCTTTTAAGGCTTGTTTTTAAGCTTTGTTAGGGCAGCTCCAGAGTAGCACTTGCTCTAGGACAGTTCAGCCCTACTACTAATGCATGACTCTCTGAGCATCTCTATGGAATGCCTTAAGTGCTCAGTGAAATCTTTCCTATTCTCCTGGTAGAGATTCAACTGTCTCTCAGCCCCGTTTGAGCTCTGGAAAGTATTAACTTCACAGCTTCCCAACAGTTGCTTTCTTCCGCCTTATAGATTTCCACCTTAAACACAGAGATCTGTATTCAATCCAATACTCAAGTGTACCCCTAATCAGGTGTCTGGGGTTTGTTCTTTGTATAGTTCCCTCCTTTACAGTATTTCCTCCCTAACGTCGTAGGTCTTTTGCTGACGAGGTCTCCCTGAGCTCTCCTGCCTGCCTCCTCCAGAGCCAAGCAGGCTCTGCTGGGGTCTGTCTCCCTTCACCACACCCTGGAGCTGCTTCCAGGCAGGAAGCTCAGATGATTGCAGCAGTCAACTTGCTTGTTACCCTTCTCTTGGGGATCACAGTCCCGTGCTGCCTGTTGGCCAGTGTATAAAAGAGACATTTTATATATTTTGTGTTGTTTTCTATTTTTTTTTTTGGGGGGGGGGGGGGGGGACCAGGAAAGCATATCCATACCAGATACAACTTGCGAGTAAAAGAAAAAGTCTCCTGTGCATTTTAAACACAGAATACTAATCTTTTCTACCAACCTTTAGGTACATTTAATTCGGTGTAAATTGCATTTGCAAGAAAAGTAAGTTAAAAATGAAGTGTCTGTAATTGGTAAGAGTACATTTTTCAGGCTAGTAATAATATAAAGATACAAGATTTAATAATTATCATATACTTCTCAAACTGCAGTTTGAGCTACACTGGGTTAAACTTTCACTGTTAAGAGGATAGTCCCTGATTAGAATACAAAAGTTCTTCAAACTATAATACATTAATGTACAGACACTATTACCATATCCTTTCTAAAACCCCAGGTAGCTGATTCTGACTCAAGAGAGAAGAAATTTATGGGATTTAGTGCTTGGGCTGGAGTACGAAAACAATAGCTGGAGATGAAGAGATATGAAAAGGTAACTGTTTCCCTGAAGAAGAGCTAAACTTTTCAGTGTCTCCTAACTAATGCCTGTCTGTGCTTGTGTGGTGCAAGGGTCAGGTGGGAAAACGGAAGAGGACAGAGATCCTGGCATCTCATCACAGCGGCAGTCCGGCCTGGCCTTATCCATGCGCCCCCTGCTTTCCTCAAGGACATCTCTGTATTCCATTTACCGAAAGCCCTATATTGCTGACACTTAAACATCACACTCTGTGCTGTGCCTCTTTGCATAATCATGAGTATAATATAATACATGATTCGGTGTTCAAGTAAGGTCTGAATGCCTAATTATTATATGCCCAAGGGGGATGCAGAAAACGTTTTTAAAAATAAGAATGGGTAGAGTAATACCAACATAGGCCACACCTATTATAGGTATTATTTTAAATGATTAAATTTTTAAAATGAAGATAGTGTTATAATGTTCATGAAGGTTATCTGCCCTGAGGTGAGAATACCCTCTCTCCCACCTTCCTTCTTATTGGGTCTCAGACATCGTTTTTCTCTCTTCAGTAACAAGCCAGTCAGAAGCAGTTGGAGAGCCCTGTGAAACAAGGCACAGGGGTGAATGAACCCTTGACCCTCGGGACAGCTGTCATTGCAGCAGAAGCTGAGGGTTCAAAATTTTTTTCAGGTTGTATATTTTTTATTGGGCATAAAAATATATATGCATATTTATCTTTTACTATTAAGAGAATAAAATCTTTGCTTTTAGGTAACATAATCTGCTTGCATAGAAACTATATACAATAAGACTTTCAAAATTATACTTAAGAAAAGATGTCTGGAAGGTGAAAAGTGTAACGGAACAATGCCTGACAACTGAGAAGGGAACACATTGGGGGAAAACATTCATGGAACAACATTCCCTAATTTGGTCATAATCATCTGTTTCTATGTGAAGGTGTGTGAGCTTTGAAATCTGAAAACCCTCATTAAACTAAACAGGCTTTCAGAAAGGCTCAGAGGCTTGTAAACTCAGCTGGAGCTTATTACAAGATCAGTCCTGTGTTTCTCAGGGCTTTGTGGCTGGGAGTGCAAACATCTGAAATAAGTGATTTCAAGCTCTAAGTTCGACTCGAACAAAACTGGCCACTGTGAAAATATGGCCAACAATCCCGGCACTGGTCCTAAGCTCTTTAATTCTACCCTAGGCTGGAAACCTCTAAGCTGCTGTGTGTATCATTTGGCATTTTTTGACCACAGAGCACAATTTACTGTTACATTTCACTATAAATTCGTGGCTGGTCAGACAATGTACTCCAGAGTAGAATAAATACATGTTTTAATGAGTAGCTGAAATATGACCTGGCCAATGTGTGCTTTTCCATAGTTGAGGCCAATCACAGGGCAAGGAGCAAGCAATACCAGAAACAAATTAGTCCATGACTCAGTTAAGTAAAAAGAGAGAGGGGGAGAGAGAGACATGGCCTGATTAGGAAATAAAAGAACACTTCCAGTTCGCATGTGCTAAAAGGCAATCAGGATCAGAGTCCTGACATTAAGTTATTCTGCTCAATGACAGGTCACGTCTGGCAGCTGGATACAGCACTCTTCTCATTGAAGGTGATTCTGATTCATTCCCCAAGACCTCTCCTTCTACAAGTGATGCCTGGCCACCTTCAATGAGCAACCAAATTACCAAGTGCTGGCACTTCCCAGCTTGACCAAAATAATCCCCAAGTGTTGTTCCAGGAGTAAGAGACAAGGACACATTGTTAGCCAGCCCACCAATACTAAAATTTTAATTAGAACAGTGGTTCTCAACTTTGGCTGCACAGTAGAATCACCTGGGAATCTTTTTAAAATACTGATTTCTGGGGCCCCACCACATAACAAAGACACAGAATTTCTGGAGGATGAGGCCCAGAAATCAGGATTTTAAAAAGATCCCCCCCAAAAAAAAAGAAAAAAAAAAGATTCCCAGGTGATTCTAATGTGCAGCCAAGGTTCAGAACCACTGACTTAGAAATACAAGTTACAAAGTGTAAATGAAAAGGGGGAAAACTAAGCAATCTATTATTTGGAGGTATATTTCTGAAATGTGTTTAAATTGGATGCAGGGCTTTTCCTCAATGAGTTCACATCCTCAAAAGGAGACACATGAAAATAATTTCATACTATGACCACATAACTCTGTGGCTAGTTTCTAAATGTAATCTTAGGAAACAGAAACCTGAAAAATAAATGTTAAAAACTATTCTTTTTTTTCCTCCCTCCCTGTCTACCCAGCACCCACCCACCCATGTCCCTCCCCCACTCCAAACCCCCACCAAGCTGGGTAGAAAGTGAATGAATGCTGTTCTATCACAATAACTAAGAACCACTATCAAAGGTAAGGCTTTGCTATCTTCCTAGTAGCAAATTTTATTATAAATTCTTGGTAGAATCATTGATTACTCAGTCCAAAAGATGTGACTCATGAAAATAAATCTGTAATACCTATTCTTATGAAGTACTTTTTAAAGCCTTTGAAAATTTCCAGTTTCTGGAATGATGAAGACTAAATGATAGTTTTACAGTGTTGAGAGAAGATCCATTATACATTTCCGAAGCCATGAGAAACAGCAAAATTGTTCACTGCAGAGCCAGGAACATGTGCATTCTCCATTTTACTTTGCATCTTCTGGGCCAAAGACATGCTGTCCAAGTGCAGATAAACCTGGTTAGCAATCACACTCCTCGCCTTGCTCACTCTGCAAGTCTCATACCAGCACCTGCAATCACATGACTCTGCTCCACCAATCCAACGCTTCCTTTGAAAAGGGAGGCCTAATACCTGGAGGTCTATCAGCTTCAGAATTCTTCAAGGTCCAAATCTGGAAACACAAGAGTCCTTAGTTCATCCTCCTCTCTCCACTTTACTGACAAAAACTTCCTTTCCTCATTCCAGGCAGGACTTTAATTTATTCCACTCTTGCTTTCATAGAGGCAGATCTAGAATCGGACTAAGGAACTCTCTTTTCTGCTTAGATCTCTGATTTTTAGCTGCTCTCTTTTGCCACAAGTTCAAAATCCCACTGTTTAAACAATCATTTTCATTCATAATTTTAGCCTCACCCTCTATTTGTATTACAGCAAAGAAAAATTAAAAGAAAAATATATCTGAAGAAGGAAGAAAAATATTTCAAAGAGAGATCTGCTTGGACTCTTTTGGAATTAAAGTATGGATTAAATGGGAAGTGATAGATTTTGGTTATGAAATACTACAAGACATAGAAACATGCATGTAACCTACACTTGCAATTCCTTTGGGAAATAAAGCTAGTCTAAAAATTCTTCTCCCTTGGACATATAAATATATTGATGTTTTATGTAAGATATTGCTAAAGAATTCTCTAGTAAATTATTGGCCTATCTTGGAGGCTGCAGATCTTATTCAGTGTGATGCTTAATTGTTGCAAAAAACCCCCACAAACCCTTCTTCTTATATTTAATTTGAATAATATGTGATATTTAAAAAGACAAAAGCAATAAAAAAATTATTGTCTACATCATAACTCTAATGCAGCAACTTCTGTGTATAGACTTCCAGAAGGTATTTTGAATCATTATTTTGTTGTATATAATTTTGAAGTTTTGAAATAAATGTTCACATCAAGCAATTAGGTGGTAATAATCAACGAGAGCCTCACTACTGTGGTATAAAAACATATTACCCTGCATTCTACCTTGGCAGATTACTAGTCACGGATAAGCTATGAGGCATTTTAGTAGGCACTCTGACATTATTCACACAACAGTAATTAGGTGTGTAGCTGTGCAGCTTGGAAATGGAAAATGTACTGCACACTCTTTGTCTCAGTCTGAGTAAAACTGTCATCATCACAGACAGTAGACTGTTTACATTTCTTCTAAGGCTACATGCTTGTTCATTGCTTTTAGTGAATTAATGAAAATAGACGCATGGACTAAATAAATTAGGAATATGACAGCAACTAAAAGGGTTTCACCAAAAATTAAGAAGTATCGACTTTGGAGAAGAAAAACTACGAGATTATTTATTTTCTCTCCCCATGTCAGAGATGAGTGGGTTGCTGCCCAGACTTTCTAAGGAATCCGTCCAAGGTCTCAGTGCTAGGTCAAGCCAGAGCAATAGGAGCAGCTGTCTCCTAAATCACACCCCTGACCTTTCCTTCAGCTCTGCTTCTCGTAAGATAAGGAAACACAGGAAAGGTGGCCAAATGTCCAGCAAACAGTGATTCGGAGCGAAGAACCCTGAGCACTTTTCTTTGCCAGGAAGCCCTGGTCCCAGGCTTGCCGATTTTGAACTTTGAAAAAAGGAAGGAAAGATAAGGTAAATGACCTAATGAGCTTTTCAGCAGCTATTCCCTGGCTATCTTAGTTCTTACTAAACAGGCAAGTCATTAAAAGGGCAGTGACAGTGAGATGGCCCATTGAAGGCTGGTTGACAGTAAAATGGACAGCAACAGAGAAATTGGCTGAGGCCATTAAGACAAAGGGCAGTCAGGGTGGCACATCCCACCCTCAAAGGATTGAAAAGATTTCCATTAAATTTCTATAATAAAATTGGAAAGTAAAATGTACTCTTAGTTTTTGTATTTCTATGATCCAATGTGCTTATAATAACAAGACAGTGAAATTAGAAGAAGCCAGTATGGAAAATGCTTTAAGTGAAACATTTTGAGAGAAGTTTCTATTTACTTTTTTTAAAAAAGAGCAGAACAAAATCCTCTTGAGAGGAATCTGGTTTACACAGTGATATCTGAGAAATCTGGGCCCTGTGAGCAGCCTAGCAACTGCAGGTCGTCACAACTCTCTATTGTGTCCTTGAAGCAACTGGGAGTTTATAAAAGGGCGGCCTGTGACAGTGTCAATTCACCTAGATCCGTTCATTGCACTAATTTGCACTGCTTTTCACAGGGAGGGAAGAGGTGCATAGAAAAATTAAAACTGAAATGTTTGAGTCAAACAGGATATTTTTTTAAATATATTTTATTGATTTTTTACAGAGAGGAAGGGAGAGACATAGAGAGTTAGAAACATCGATGAGAGAGAAACATCGATCAGCTGCCTCCTGCACATCTCCTACCGGGGATATGCCCGCAACCCAGGTACATGCCCTTGACCGGAATCGAACCTGGGACCTTTCAGTCCGCATGCCGACGCTCTATCCACTGAGCCAAACCGGTTTCGGCCAAACAGGATATTTTAACCTCACTATGTTTATCGTGACCCATACTGATTATATCAGCACTGAAAATAAACTACAGTTTGTTGAACATAGAGAACCAAGAAAATGAGAACTGAAAAGAAATTTGATATCTCACTCTATACTCATAGAAAATCAAATTCGCTAGCTGAAACTGAAACATGTTAAGAATCAGAACATTGTGTTTCACAAAACTTCAAACGCAACAATCAAAATTCAGGTTGCCAGCAAAACATTCAAGATATATTGTACTCCCAATTCCACCCCATGTCTCTTGCCCCATTTATAGGAATTCTCCTTACAAGCAGCAGCTGCCTGTGTTCACTGCACACTCCCTCATTTGTAACGACTCCAGGGAGCTATCTGCCCAACCTCTCCTCTCAAACCAAGACTGCCAATGACCCTCACATTGCCAGGTTCTGTGGGTGATTACCAGTCCTTATGGGCAACAGCTCAGCAGCATTTGTGCCAGCTGAACACACTCCTTTCACAAAACACTTGGTTCTCCTCCTGTTTGACAGGCTGTAACTTTTCAATCATATTTACTGAATCTGCTGCTTCTTTCCAATCTCTTAGATGCTGCAGTATTCAGGGCTCATTCTTTACAAAGTTTATTTTCTCGATGTACTAGATGTACCAGTTAATAATGGCGGATTTTGTAATCAAAGAAAACACGATAACTTCAAGAGAAACATCAACGTTTAATCTTTCTGCAAGTTGTTTTGGAGTTTGACAGGCATCTTCATCCAATACTTTATTCAAAGTAATGTTCACCACTAGCTACACATTTCCCCATCTTTCAGGTAATTTGTGGATACTGTCCCAATAGAATTTTTCTTGTTTTGAGGCAAACCATTCAGAAACCCAGTTTTCCACTTCTTCATACGTTTTGAAGTGCTGCTCAGAAAGTGCGTGTGCCATCGATCAGGACAAGCGGTAATCTGAAGGAGCAAGGTCTGGTGAATACAGCGGGTGGGTTAATACTTCCCAGGCAAGACTTTTAATGTGTCTTTAACTGGTTTTGAAGTGTGTGATGGTGCGTCATCATGAAGCAAAATTACTTTGCTGTGTCCTCTGGCACATTCTGGTGGTTTCACGATGAAAGCGTGGTTAAAATTCATTATTTGTTGTCAGTAGCGATCAGTATTAACAGTTTTACCTGGTTTTAGAAGCTTATAATATACCACACCTCCCCGATCCTACCAAACGCAGAGCATTGTCTTCTTTCCGAAGCGATTTGGCCTTGCAGTTGATGTTGATGGTTGACCTGGATCAACCCATGATTTTGTGCATTTGGGATTCTCAAAAGAAATCCACTTTTTATTGCCAGTCACAATTCGATGCAAAAAAGACTTTTTTCCGTGCCGTTGAAGCAACATTTTACTGATGACTTTTCGGTTTTCCATTTGTCTTTCGTTCAGTTGATGTGGCACCCCTTTTCCTTCCTTTAAGATCTTTCCCATTGCTTATAAATGATCGGAAATTGTTTGCTGAGCAACGTTTAATCCTTCCACAAGTTGTTTTTGAGTTTGACATGTATCTTCATCCAATAATGCTTGTAATTGTTGGTCTTCAAATTTTTTCAGTTGATCTGGACATTCTTTGTCTTTCACATCAAAATCATCACTTTTAAAGCATTTAAACCAGCGTTCACAAGTATCTTGAGATGGCGCATGTTCACCATAAGCTTCCCAAAGTATACGATAACTTTTTCTTCAAAATAAAGTAATGAATTAAAACTTCCCGCAAATGCTCTATTTTTGTCATGAAATTTGACATTTTTAAATGTAAAAATATCTATGTTAACACCTTCAGAAAATTTGACATATGAAGTTTTGAAGCTTGTTGTCAATACAACAAATAGCATACATATCAAATCGCATTTATATCAACATATGTGTAAACTTCATCTATTGAAAAAAATCCGCATTATTAATCGGTACACCTAGTATAATCAATCACCCTTAGAGCAGTGGTCAGCAAACTGCGGCTCGCGGGGTTTTTGGCACCTTGAGTGTGGCTCTTCCACAAAATACCAACTTTTGCACATGGGCCACGAAGTTTCAATCGCATTGTACATGCGCGCCCGCACATGGTATTTTGTGGAAGAGCCACACTCAAGGGGCCAAAGAGCTGCATGTGGCTCGCGAGCCGCAATTTGCTGACCACTGTCTTAGAGGATCTCATCCAGTCACCTGGCTTTAAATACCATATATACCCAATGACACAATGTCTCCCTCTATCATTGAGCTTTCACTGAAACACAAACCCAACTATCTAAATATATTCAGCAACTCTGCACAGATATATCTGTGAGGTAGTCACAATAACATGCTCACAACTGAACTCCTAATACCAGCCCCTCACTGCTCCTCTTCACAGCTCCCCATATCAAGAAATGGCACCAACATTCAGTTGTTTGAGTCCAAAACTTTGCAATCTGAATTTTCCTTCTCTCCCATTTCATATGTAATCCATCAACAAATCCTGTTAGCTCGACAATATAATTACAATATATTCCATATCTAAATTTGTGACCATCTGCACTGTTATGTACCTAGTCCAAGACACCATGTCTCAACCAATTCCCAATAACTGCTCAGGCCACCTGCTGCTATTCTTGTCCCCACAATCTACTCTACACACAAGAATTGGAGTCATCCTTTGAAAAAATTTATCAGGTCAAAGCCTTCCAATGGCTTCCCTTTACACATAGAGACATCTCACAGTCGTCACCAGAGCCCATGAGGTTCTGACTCCAGGCATCACCTCTGCCCTCATCTTCTACCTCTCTTCCTCCACTCTGGCCCATAACTATGCAAATAAAGCACAGACCAGTGATGGCGAACCTTTTGAGCTCGGCGTGTCAGCATTTTGAAAAACCCTAACTTAACTCTGGTGCCGTGTCTCATATAGAAATTTTTTTATATTTGCAACCATAGTAAAACAAAGATTTATATTTTTGATATTTATTTTATATATTTAAATGACATTTAACAAAGAAAATCAACCAAAAAATGAGTTCACGTGTCACCTCTGACATGCGTGTCATAGGTTTGCTATCACTGGCATAGACAGTTCTTTGCACCTGTTCTCCTCCCACTGGAAAACTCCTTTTCTCGATATTCATCACTACCGGAAGTTACATATCTATCTTTATTTTCTTAAATTATTATCTGTCTGCCAACTAGACAATAAGCTCCATTAGAGCAGAGACTTTCTCCATCATATTCACTATTATAACTGAAGAGCCTCAAATAATCTGTGGTACATAGCATGTGCTCAATATATAGTGTTGAGTGTATGAATACATTAGTCACAATAAAGCAAGCTAATTTACCTCACAAAAATAACAGAGGAGTTACTTAACTAATATATTATATATCATTTTATTTAGCAAAAACAATCCAAGCAGCCCTATAAAGAAATTCATAATTTCTCAATGAAGGTTTTAGAATCTCTCTGAAGACATTCTAAGACTCTGGCATCTAGCTGTCTATGAGTTTAAAGAAATTATCTCTCTTCATAGTCTAATTCCACAATTAAAACATGTCAATGACCTGTATAGGCTGGGACGGTCTGTTCCCCTTGGACTCTTAAAATAAAAACAGTTTTTATTTTTAGAAATCAGGATTTCCTTTCCCTGCAGAGGTTACAGCCCAGACACATTTGAACACTGAAATGTTTACGGTGACTCTGGCAGAGCGCTCACACTGGAGAAGCGTGTGTCCCCAATACAGAAACCCCAGGTCTCTGAGGGACTAATTCTCATTTTCTGTACCACAGTTGCCTTATCAAAGTATCTTGACCTTACCACCTCTAGAAAACTTTATATGAAGCAAAGAAAACTGAATATGCCCATTCACAAAATCATGAGATTCTGTCTCACTTCAACTCCCTTACTTAACAACTTCCACCCTCCCCTCAGTTCTCCAGAAGCTTCAAGTGCCAAGCGCAGCAGGACTCACGGTCTTTGTTTTTGCCGTTTCCTTTGACTGGAATGCTCTTCCACCTATTAATTCACTAATCCACCTGAACCTGATTCAGGTCTCTGCCAGTATCTTTAAATTTTTTTTTTATCTCATGTGTAGAGTACATATCTCATCACTAAAATGTGAGTTCATTTGCACAGGAATTGTGTGTTTGATTCAATGCTATCCCAGTAGCCAGGAGAAGGCCAGGCTCAGAGCAGATAGTCAATAAACAGTCATTGACTGAATGCTCCACAAATAGCCAGCATATCTTCATCATCCATTCCTAATTCTCCTCATTATTCACTGAGCAGATTTCCATTAACCTCAGAACTATTAAAAGCAGGTTATTTTGACACCTATTTTAGAATACAATTTCCTTTCTTAGTTATGAAATGATTCACTTTATTGATTTTAAGAACATTACTGGAATGTAAACAAGTATTACTCATAGCTAACTATTATTGATATTTTTCATTACCTCGTGGATTTACATACTTTAGGATTTTATGATTTTGTTTCACTACTTTTCTGGAATAATTTTCTCATTTCAGTTAGAAAATCCTAGTGCCAATATACTGTAAAAAAATTCAATGTAAGCTGCCTCAAAGAATTACAATAAAAAAATATGTCTTTCTAAATGCACATATAAAACTACCCCAAATACTGTATATAATATAATATATCTATGGACACTGTGTAACCTGGCTAGATAATTTTGCAGTTGTTTCCAATAGAAAACATCTATAGAAAATATTTTGATTATATTAAGAATTAAAGTCACAGTTACAATTTATTGACTACATATAATGTTCTCTGATTTTGGATTTCAAAATATTGGGGAAAATAAATTTCTACAACTAAAATACCAAGGAATTAATAAAAAATAGTTAAATAAATAAATCAGAAAGAAATAAGGGTGTTTCTCTCTAATGGTGGAAAGTCTTTTCTAAACATTTAAGCCAAGAAGCCTTCTGGCTCAAGATGACAAATGAAGCGCAAACATTAACATTTCATTTCCACAAATTCTACTGAAACATTAAAGGACAGAGAAAATTTAATCCACGTCACCACTGAACATAGGAGTGGGAAAAGCCATCAATGAACCAAAACTTGTGACAAATATCAAGATGAAAATCTGATAGAAATCTATGTCACGTAGGCCCGCACCTTTCCTGCACATCTATTCACACGGAGACGCTGACTATTGTTTCCTTTGGTTCCAGCCACCAGGGAGCAGGGATTTGATCTGCATGGTTCACCGCTTCATCCTCAGCACCTAGAATAGTGGTTCTCAACCTTGGCTGCACATTAGAATCTTTTTAAAATCCTGACTTCTGGGCCTCATCATCACTGACCTAGAACATGCCAGGCCTCTGAATGCTTAATAAATCTGTCTATTGAGTGAATTTAATAACCAGCAATATAAAACTCAAGAAATAAATCAAGATGAATCCTTTTAAGATGCTATAATGCCACCTTTACAATCCAATGCCAATAACGTGTGAAGTTCTTAATAACTATATTCTGAATGAACAAATGAATGAATGGTGGGAAATGAAATCTCCAGTGTTGCGAAAAATCTGTCATGACATTTCAGTAAGTGAAAACGATTATAGAATAGTATAGACAATGGAGCCCTTATTTTGTTAAAAATAAATTCATCCCTAAAAAAAGGACTTGAAGAGAACCTCAAAATATTAACTATAACGAGCTATATCTAAGAATGGAAATATGAAAGACTGTATTATTTTTTTATACACATTTCCCACTACAAATGTGTAATCCCTTTGTAAGTAAGGAGGGTAGAAAAGCCACTGTGTAACAGAAGAACATAGTTCTGCTGTTCTCTTAGAAGTAATATGCTATCTCCTCTCCCGCTCTCCAGTCAGCCAAGGTGCACTACCGTCTGCCATGTGCCAAACTATAGTTCCATCCTTCAAACACACAGGAAAGAAGGAGTGAAAAGGCGGGTGGCAAGCAGCCAGTTATAGAGATGAGCAAGAATCAAGCTATGGGTTGTATCCTGCCTTCCAGGACAGAATCCTATCACCTTTTCATGTTGGAATGTATGCCAGATACATCTGTATGTATGTATGTAGATGTGTCTATGTTGGGGATGAAATGTAGAGTCACTCTTCCAGCAACCCATTTCCTACCAACACTTTTAGAGCGCTTCCTCTAACACAATATAGTCACCAGCACCAAGATGGCATCGTGGCAAGAACATGCCTGAGGTCTGACTGAACAGGTCTGGGACACTTAGCTCACCTACTGAGGTAATGGTTACCACTGACCATGCTTGCTGTCACCTTCCATATCTATGTGCAAAAAAATCATATGGCTAACATCGTTAGAACAGAGCCTGGTCTATAGTAAAGCACAACAATTAATGTTACTATAATTAGTTATTAAGTAATACAAGGAGATTGTATAAATCAGTGACTGCCAGATGAAACCTTATAGCTCTAAACCCTTATTTAAACACAAATCCAATATTTATTTTTCTCCTATCATGTGCAAAAGTGCTTTAGAGAAAATAAAACAAGTTGCTGGCAGAATCAGTTGGGAATGTGCACCATACGCAGATGAGAAGTTACACAGCAAAAAATATTACAAAAATGGCCCTAACCGGTTTGGCTCAGTGGATAGAGCATCAGACTGCGGACTGAAGGGTCCCAAGTTTGATTCCGGTCAAGGGCATGTACCTTGATTGCGGGCACATCCCCAGTAGGGGGCGTGCAGGAGGCAGCTGATAGATGTTTCTAACTCTATCCCTTTCCCTTCCTCTCTGTGAAAAATCAATAAAAATATATTTTTAAAAAAATATTACAAAAATGTGTTCGCGATCACAATGAAAGAGGTATCACGAGGCAGAGACTGATGAATTGCCAAAGGCAGCATTGTCTTGGCCTGGCACTGTCTGGAACAGAGATCACTCCATGGAGTTCATCCTAAGGCTCCCTCAGAAGCGTAATCAATGTCCTAACAAATGTGGGCCAAGGGAAGTCCAGTAAAAGGAACAGTTCACCTAGTAAAGCACACTTGTGAAAAATCAGCTGTGGACTTTAACATTTATTAAGCTTACCACAACTTCAAATCACACACTTTGTGCCAAAAATAGTAAGTAATGCAGCACAGAAGATATTTGTAACTAATCAGAAATTTTTATCTTCTCATGAGATCTGCCCCTACAATGGAAGACATTTGTAGCGCTGGCAGTGTAGCGGCTTTTGCCATCCATCCCCTCTTGTGGGACAGACTTTTGCTTTTCAGTGAAGGGAATCACTAACCCACCCTTGGTCTGCTAAATGTACAAAGAAGGAACATTTCCTCCTATGCAAACTAGACTCTGCTGTATCTCTAATACCTGAGATGAGTGATTCGAGGGCTTGGGAAGGGACATTATGCCGTCTTTTAATCAATTATGGAATCCTAAGACATTACTCTGTCCTGCTCAGTCAACTATGAGTTGACCATCACTCAGCTATTCTCATCCCTTCTTGGAAAAAGGCTGAAAATAGTCCAGCCTCCCAATGCTAAGAGAGGTCATATATTCTAATTCTGGCCAAAGACACTTAAGGGTGAGTCTACTGGGGGCTTCTGGGAATGTTGTTTCCTTTATGATCAAAGGAGAAGGCACACAAGTAATGCTCTCTCACTGCTCTGACCCCTCAGCTACCTCTGCTTTTATTCAAAGTTTTATAAGGACATGATGTCTAGAATGTGGGCAACCGAGAGAATAAAGCCAAGGGAATCATGAAGATACCACCTCTGCAATCTAAGATTATAGAAATGTAGAACCTCCTATCCACAGGAACTCCATGTTAAATACATTTATGTGTCCTTGTATTTTAATATTGTTCTGTGGGTTTTCTGTCACATGGGGCTGACTGCATCTACGATAGATTGAACACAGTTTTAGAGATGGGTAAGAATCAAGCTACGGGTTGTGTTCTACCTTCCAGGAAAGAATTTTATAGCTTCTTCAGGTTGGAATATATGCCAGGTATATCTGTATGTATACGTGTCTATGTTGGGGGTGAAATGTAGATCACTCTCCCAGTGACTCATTTCCTACCAAGATTTTTAGAGTCCTTCCTCTACCACAGTACAATCACCAGCACCAAGATGGCATCATTATTATGTATTCAATCTACTAGCAATTATCTCCATCCCTGTATCCAATCTATATGGTTGCCCTGTAATTTTTAGTGTCCGCCCACTCTGATTTTGAGATTGGCCATGTGACTTGCTTTGGCCAATAAGATGTAAGCAAACATGATTCAAGCAGAGGCTAGAAAAGCTGTGTAGATTAGGATTTGTCCTCTCTTGCTGCCTCTGAAATCTGCCACTGCCGTGTGAGCTACACATACGTGCACATGTGCACATAAAGGAAATGTTCTTCTAGTATTCAAAACTATTGTTCAGTTCAGACAAGAACTCATTCGTATCACTGATGAGTATGAGAAGTTCTGACATCCATCTTCACTGTTTCACTTTAATCTTCTTGCTCACTTAAAGTGTAAACCAACAGTGATATCAGAACCATATTCACTCATCATTTGACATTGTTCCAGTTCTCCATCATAAAAAAAGATAATAAATTATTTTCCTCAAGAGAATGCTATTCAGCTCTGTAGGAAAAGGATGACAATCAGTGAGAGAGGCTGTAACTTCCTTATAAATCTCCAGAAAAAGCTGAAATAATGGTTGGAGGTAGGGTGGGAAGGTAGATTTCCAAACACTAGGACTTTGTATTGGCATTCCTCCCAGGAGTGAACAGGCAATTATTTTTTCTTCTATCCATGCTCTCCAAAATGTTTACATATACCAATTTCAAAATGGAATCAGGTAACAATTTCTTATGCGGGCCTCATTTTGAGGATCCATGTGAGGATCCACCTTAATTAAGGTCAAAGGCCAAAACATGATGAGACAGTGGTTAAATTTAATTTTTCTGTTTCTGTGAAATTATCAAAGAACAACCTACACAGTACTTTAAAAAATGCAAAAGGGCCATATTTAGAAATAAACTTTTCTGATTTCCTGGTCATTTTCATAACCTTTACTTTGTATTGCTAAAATATGTGCATGTAAATAGGATAAAGGAACCTAGTAGTTTATTCCCTCCTACCATTTTGTTTTTTCCAAAGTCACATTAGGAACAGAGAGTGGAGGTGTGGAGGATAGATCTGCAGGGTGAGGAAAATCAATCTCTTACCTGGTAGTAGAAAGAAATGGGACAGAGGCTGAGTGACATTTAAAACAGGAAACATAAAGAAATAATCAGACAATACATTTAAAAAATAGAGAGAGAGAAGAGGCGGGAAATGAGTGGGAAATGCAACTTGATGTGATGGGGGGAAAAAACAATTGTGAAAGGACAGAGCCAAGAAATGTGAATGATAGTAAAAGGCATATTATAGACACAGGAAGAGAAAAAAAAAAGAGACAGAAAGAATCGTAAGGAAAGTAATTTTACCAGAGCTAGCAAGACACATCTGCATATAATGTAATTAGTTTCAGGCTCACTGTGCCATTATGAGCATTTCAGAATCACTCTGCAAAGGCCTGCCAAACCTTCTCCTTAAACTTGAGAAGCTAGTCATTTTCTCCACATCTTGGGGGCCCAAGTCTTGAATGGCTCTCAATTTGATGATAACTATAAATAAAGACAGCAGTCTGTGCCTCAGGCAGGTGTGCACTGAGTATTCTTACATACTGTCTATTAGAGTCTACTTTTGATGTTCTGCCTCTTGAACATTGAGACAGTAGACACTTGCCATTTTTGCCAGGCAGGACTGATTCTTCCTTCACTGGGAATGACAGTTCTGCTTCCTGCTACCATTGGCTAATGTCTTTCTCTCCCCTGTATTCCTACAATTCAGATCCTCTCTCCACCCCAGAGAAGCCATCCAAATGTATTCCAAAATGGTGTTTGCATGTGAATGCATACATTCTCATTCACATAAACACTATTTATGCAACATATCACTTTGTTCCTTTTTGCGTTTCAGATGTACCAATGTTGCCGTATGCACAACAATCCAGGGTTTCTACCTGCAGCATATTTCTCCGCGTCCAGTGTATTCTACTTACCCACTTTTCTAGTGATGATATGCAGTCTCTACCAACCTACTGCCCCACAAATAACGCTACAAGGGATATCCTGACACATGCCCCATCATGTATTTATAAGACGTTTTTGGAGGCTTTATGTACCCCAAAGTGCTAAATTACAATATTTATGTTTTAATTTTATTAAATAGTGCCAGACTGCTCATTAGGAGGGCTGCACCAGTCTACACTCTCACCAGCAGTGCCTGAGCCTTCCTGAATACACAAGTCCTCATCAACACTTGGCATTATCCAACTTCAAATGTCTTGCATTTTAATATGTGAAAGATGACATCTCGTAATTCCTTAGTTTGCATTATCTAATACAAAGTAATTTGAGGTAGTGGACTACAGGGGTTTCTTCCTCTGTAAGTTAGCTCTTCATGTTGTTTGCCTATTTTTCTATTGGTGTTGCTTTCTCTAGTTGATTTTTTTAAAACTCCTTGTATTGCATATATTGGTTCCTTGTTGGGTTTCAGATATTTCAAATATCTTCACCCATTTAGTCATGTGTTATTAATGTTTTACATAGTGTCTTCTAATGAGCAGAAATCCTAATAACTGATGTCATCAAATTCACCAGTTTTCAAATTTGTGATTTGTTTTAAGATGGCCTTCTTCCCTCTCACCATTACAAAATAAGTCTCCTCAATTTTCTGCGATGCGATTTACTTTTAGCTTTCATACTTAAGTATATCATCTACTTGGAACACAACTTTGTACATGGCACCAGTTTAACATTTTCCAAGCCAATTTTTGCAACATTATCTACCAATCAATCCATGTTCCAAATTGACTTGGGGTGTAAGTCTTTATCATATATAAAATTCTTCCATAGATACCAGTTTATTTCTGATCTCTTCACTCAATTTCTCCAGTGTATTTGTCTGTTCTTATACCAATATTTTTTTTAATTTACTATGACTTCGTATTATGTTTTATTATTTGATGGCTAAATCCCTCTGCTTTCCTTACTTCTGGAATTTTATTCTTCCATAAAATGTTTCTAATATAATAATAAGTATTATTTTATCCAACTGAAATTGTGATTAAGGTTAATTTAGGGAGATTAGACATCTTTATGATATTAAATTATATCATCCCAAAAGCATAGGCTGTCTTTTCTTATAGACATCATTGATTATGCTTTTTTTTATTAGAGTTTTAACATTCCCATGGCAGTCTTGTCTAAACTTAATTATGTCAGATAATAGATATTTAATACTTTGTGTTGTTTTTTATTATAATTTCTAGTTGGTTATTCCTGGTATAGAAAAATATTGATTTATGGTGCTTGATCTTATATCCAGGACCCTGCTTAACTCTGCCTGTTAATTATTTGGGTTTTTTTCTTTTAAGATAGATTATTTCAGCTACAAATAATGAGAGCTTTCTCTCTTTCATTCCACTTCTACCATTTATTTTTTCTTTATTTTAAAGTGTTTACCTATTACTTATTTCATGTTCCAAAATATATACTTTTTCCATGAAATATAATTTCTGTAGGGTTTTTTTTGCATATAACATGTACCAAATTAAAAACATACTCTTCTAATCCTTTTATCCTAAGATATATTTTTCATAAACGGGTATTGAACCTTATCAAGTGCTTTCTTGGGATCAATTAAGATGCTCATTTGATTTTTTTCCTCCTTTGATCTAACAGTGTATGAATTATTCTGACATGTCCTTTTTAATATCAAACTATTTTATTACATATCAAATATCAAACCCTAACTGATCATGATGCACTATTTGTAATACACCAGAGAAGCTGCTTAGCTAATAATGCTTAACTTTGAATTATGGCATCTATGTCAAATCAGAAACAGGCCTGTAATGACCTTTTTCCCCATTTTCCTAAGTGAGCTTTAGAATTAGGATTACGCTAGCCTTGTTAAATGAGTTGGACAGCAGCTGCTCAATTCTGTGGAACAACTTTTAACAGGAATTAAGAGTTCCTTAGAAGTTTATTACAATAGACTTCTGAAGCTATCTGAGCCTACATTATGTCTTTTAATAGTTAATTAATTCCAACCCTTCATTGCATCTTGTGCCAATTTGAGCCTTTTAATCTCCTCATGAAAATGGATTCATTTTATTTAAGTTTATAAATCAAACATTCCATTTTGGTGAAGTGACTCTGCCCCCAGCTCCAGAGGTGGGACATGTATCTTAAACCTACCAATCAGGAAAATCTGTTTCCTTTGCCATAGTGAGTGGCTCGGGGAATGGACCTATTACCTTAATTGACTTAGACAACATAAATGCAGAACTCTTGTGTGAAGGGTTGGAAAAACAAAGCTCTTCATTGCATGCCTCGTTGTATAAGAAGATGATGCTTGAAATCACAAGGGGAGAGACTGGACTTTAGGGATGCACTGTGTAGGATGGAGCCCAATGTGGAGCCAACAAAGCCAACCCATGAACCTTTGACCCTGTTGAGTCCTGGATAAAATCAAATCTACCCCTGATCAATTACTATAGTTTAGTAATTCCTAAAAAGAGTTCCTCAAGAAAAATTTTTCATCTAGTTTCTGACCCTTGTAATCACATGATTCCTAAAAATTTAATCTTGACAACTCGACCTGTCAAATTGGGTCCTCCTATGTTCTTTGTGGATTACTGACCTCCTGCCCCCTAAAAGGCTGTCTGGGGGAAACTGTTGCTGGATGGCCTTTGTCTCGATATATCCTGAGCCCACATCTTCTGCTTGCTCTCAAGTGTGCTGAGACAGAGAGCCCACTTAAGCAGTGGTCTTGATCTCACTTTCAGACCTCGGTTTTCTCTGGATCCCTAAAGAATTAGCTTTCTCTTTAGCTCCTCACCTAATCAGCATAGCCCCACACTGCCCAGTGTCATAGATGTGCAGATGAAGCAGAGATTTACCAATTATCACACACATTTAACACTTAATTTGCACAGTTAACCCACAATTGTGACATCAGTGTCTCATAAACCTAGTGCGAAATAGGAAAAATATACGTATACATAGTTATATCTGTATCTATAATGATATACATATGCATTTTCCCTCTAGTAAGTTCTGGCACTCTCAATACCCTCACTGAGTTTCCAGAACGTATGATATCGTTTCAAAGACATATGACAGAGAAACAATGTTTAGATTTCTAAAAGTGACACAAACTGAATTTTAACTGTAACAAACTGTTGTACCCAGCTATGTTTAAAAACTTTGCATTTAGAAACAATGACACATGCTGCCAAAGTCTGTTTGAAGTGTTCCTTCTCTGTACTATGTATAGAGACTTTCTGGTTTTAAATCAAAATTTACTCTGTGATGAAGGTATATTCAAGGTTCTTAGACTCTCTTTTTCAGATTTGAAAATATGCATGTGGTGGTTCATCTTTTACCAAGTAACCTCTCAAAAATAAAAGCAATGTTTAAAAAAACAGTAACACGAATATCGTAGATAGTTCTTTGGAATATTACTTTAAAATAAAGCCAGACAAAACTTCCAACCAAACTCGCCAATGCCTGTCAGATTCTATCCTTGGTGGAAATAGGACCAACTGAGTCCTCACGTCATTTCAGGAACTGTGCCAGGGGTCCCTCCTAAGCCTCACTGCAGTCTTTCCCACATACCGGAAAAGCTTCGGAGCCTACAGACAAAGGTCAGTGAGCCTGCATAGTGGCAAAACCACAGGGCTAGCCCCAGACTGGGAGATGTGGCATTACAGAAACTGTCAGACAGGCTCAGTCATCATCATCAGGGACTACTGCCCTTTGAGTCAGCTGTTCGTGAAGTTTATAAAAAGGGTGGAGTGACCAAGCACCAATTTCTATGTCTCTTTAACATGAATGCTCTCTGGTAGAATACACTATTTGAGTTTGAAGTCCTTTTGTCTGAGTCCATTTGGGTTGGGCAACTTATAAACAATAGAAATTTATTTCTCCCAGTTCTGAAGGCTGAAAGTTCAAGATCAGGGCCCTCTTCTGTCTGTATACTCCTCACTGTTTCCTTACAGGGTAGAAAGGGGCCCGGGAGCACTGTAGGATCTCTTTCACAAGAGCACTAATCCCATTCATGAGCGTTCCACCCTATCACTTAGGCACCTCCTAATACCATCACATTGGGAATTAGGATTTCAGCATCTGAATTTGGGGGGAACACAAACATTCACACCATAGCATTCTTATATCATATAAATTTCATGTTTTTAACTTTAGATTTATTTGTCTGTGTAGGTAAGACTAAAAGTCATTTAATTATCACACAGCATATTAACTATATTACAAAATAATTTTCAGATATGGCCTAGAGAAACAATTGTATATAATTCTTCATAAAGATCAGCAGAGTGCATGTGAGGTGCAGAGGTTGAATGTTGACCTATGAACTGGGAGGTCACGGCTCAATTCCCAGTCAGGGCACATGCTCAGGTAGCCGGCTTGATCCCGGGGGGGGGGGGGGGGGGGGGCGCAGCACTTGCAGGAAGACAGCTGTACAGAACTGTCATCATTGATGTTTCTCTCTCCCTCTCCCTTTCTTTCTGAAATCAATAAAAATACATTTAAAAGTAAGTAAATAAAGATCAGCAGAGTTAACAAGCTATATTGCTAGTAAATTAGAACAGCCCCATACCCTAAGGCAGGGGTAGGGAATTTTTTTCTACCAACGGCCATTTGGATATTTATAACATCATTTGCTTAATATAATGCACTTAATATAAATTCATGTTGCTATGAAAAAAGCTCCCAGATTTATTAAATTTTGAGTCTTGCCTGTGGTTGCGTTGGCAGGGTCAGCCCAAATGATTCCCCCCCCCCCCCATAAGGCCCTAGGGCCAGATGTTCCCCACCCCTGCCCTAAGGGAATGCGTAACTGAAATCTGCTAGCTGTTACATCATTCTTAGGTTCCAGCACAGTACCTGGACGTAAAGATTAACATCACATTGCACTCTGAAAATTCTGGGATAAAAGATCCTGTTTTCTAGGAGCTCAGTCTAGTGAAAGCTGGAGAATCAGGCAGTGCCTGCACTATGATAAAGCTAAATGCAGGTGCCAAGGAAGCAAAATGAGGGCTTCCTAGCCCCATCTGAAGCCACCTGGAGAAAGTGGCATCTCACCTGAGATTTGAAGCATGACATGTAGCTGGGCAAATAGAGAAGGATCACAGGCAAATACACAGCAGTCCATGAGAATGACTAATAACTGACTACGGCCATAACAAAACACATTTCAGGAAAATGGCAGGACAGGCAGGCAGGGAATGACCCTTGATTGCTACAAGGACTTCTCGTTTTATTGTGGACACAAAAGAGATAGATTGATTTTTTTTTTTTTTAAATAAACCCATGCCCTGATCATAAATGAGGTTTTCCCACAAACTGGCTTAAAGGGAGTGAGCGTGCAGACCACAGGGAGGGCAGCCATCCAAGTAGGCAGTGCGCTGAGGACCGTCCCAGAGGCAGAGCCCTGAGGACAGAGTGAAGGGCAGCAGACTGTGCAGGGGGAAAAGGCAGAGACAGGACAACATTCAGACCTGGGGCCAGAGAGCTCATGCTGACTGTCCTCTAGAACTGGGAATGCAGGAAGGAGAGCAGACCTGGGGGAGAAGAGGAGGAACTGTTCTTAAGAGCTATGAAGAGCCAGGAGGCAAGGTTTCTTTCCTGGGCGTGCCTCTCTTTCTGATCACACTGCTCAAAAGCTAGTAATTTTCTGCCAAAATTATAGTATCATGCAGGGTAAATAAAAACGTCTTACTGAGAGAGGGGAATAGAAGCATGGACAGGAGAAAGAGAAAAAAAAAGCCACTTCAATGAGCAGAGAGCAGTGTGGAAGAGGAGGGCAGCAATAACCACAGAAAGTGCAAGGAGAATATTTAGCAGCAGCCAACAGTGAGCCAAACCTTAGCAGCTGTACAGAGGGGACTCCAAGGTGGCTGCAACAAGGCTTTGAAACCCTGGGACCCAGCAAACCAGGGAAGTAAAACTGTCAGAGGTGGCTGGCAACTCAGCAGGAGGCCAGAAACCTCAGGTCCCTATTGTTAGTCAAAGCCTATCTCTCCCTGAGGGAACCCAGGAGGGAAAGGCTGGAGCTGGGTGTATCTTACTGCTTCCTCTACAGATTCCCACAGCAAATAAAGAACTGGAGAAGTTCCACTGCAACATCAGAACTTATTTGTGTCTTAGTTATAAAAAGTCAATTCCTCAATTGACCTTTAGAGCACAAGAGGCTGATTCCACCAATGTTCTGGGTGCAGTCTATACTTCATTGTTTTACCAATACAGTGGGACCTTGACTTAAGAATGTCCCGACTAACAAGTTTTTCTAGATATGAGCCATCTCTCAGCAGATTTTTTGCTTTGAGTTGCAAGCTAAAATTCGGGTTACGAGCCAGCTTCAGATACCCCACCGCTAGTTGGCGCAGCGAACGTCACAGTGAACGCCACAACATCAGCCCAGCATCACGTGTCTCACTCGTTCACTTTATGATTTGACATATGAGTAATTTGAGTTACAAGCTCCATCATGGAACAAATTGAACTCGTAAGTCAAGGCCCCACTGTATTTAAAAATTGGAAGATGCAGAACCAAGATGGCGGCATAAGATATAAACCTGTACGTGCTGCCCCCCACAACAACATTAAAACTACAACTATAAGACAAAGCAGCTATCATCCAGAACCACGGGAATGCTGGCTGAGTAGAAGTTCTACAACTAGAAGGAAAGAAAAAAGTTCATTGAGGCCCGGTAGGAGGTGCAGAGGCGTCAAGAACAGAGGTACAAAGGTGGGTGCGAGGTGGCTACACCTGGGTGAAAGGTTTTTTTCAATCAGAAGGGGATACAAGCTCTTGAATGCACTGAACTCATTTACAGTGAGACTCTGGGGTCCCAGACTCCTACGGGAAGAAACTGGACTGTCTTTCAGCGGGTCAGAAAGAGAGGGTGGCTTTCTCGCAGAGCTGCTGGCAGGGATCATTGTTGCTGTGGGGGTGCGGGACTCGGGGACACAGAGGGACGCGGGACACAGAGACGCAGAGTTGCGGAGAAGCTGACAACAAGCCATTGCTGTTTGCTCCGCCCTGGTGATTCTCTGAGACCCCGCCCCACTCAATTTACATTCCCACCCAAGCTATGTCCAGGGGGCAAAGGAATCACCTGTGCTTTTGCAGCCTAAGCTAACAAACTGCAGCTGGGTCAGAGAGCTCCAAAACTTCCAAACCCCAAACAAAGAGGAGAAATCTGCTGATATAGCTGTAGCTCCTGCTGGGTGGACTCACACAGTGTTGACTTGGAAATCCAGGAGCCAGGGTACCCGGGTCAGCTACCAGATTTCACCTCCTCACATCCATAAGGGACACACTCAAGAAGCAGACACAGTGAGCACCAAAGCCCCACTGAAGCAAGTCCTACCCCATAAGGGTGTCTCCAGCACAGCATTTCTTCCACTGTAGACACAGCAAGTCCTCGCAGTCAGCCAAAAATGTGGAGACAAAGAAACATGTCACAAATGGAAGAAATGGAGGAAAGCAAACTAATGGAGGACATAGAGTTCAGAACCACCGTTATAAGGCTACTCAAGAATCTTCTACGAACCTCCGAGGAACTTAGTGAGACCTTCAAGGATCTTAATGAGAATGCCAAAAAAATGGAAAAGGACCAGTCAGAAATTAAACATACACTGACTGAAATAAAGAATAATATGCAGAGATCCAACAGCAGACGAGAGGATCCCAAGAATCAAGTCAAAGATCTGAAATACAAAGAAGCAAAAAACACCCATCCGGAAAAGCAAAACGAAAAAAGAATCCAAAAATATGAAGATAGTGTAAGGAGCCTCTGGGACAGCTTCAAACGTACCAACATCTGAATTATCGGGGTGCCAGAAGAAGAGAGCAAGATACTGAAAGCCTATTAGAAGAAATCATGACAGAAAACTTCCCCTACCTGATGAAAGAAATAGACTTACAAGTCCAGGAAGCGAAGAGAACCCCAAACAAGAGGAATCCAAAGAGGACCACACCAAGACACATCATAATTAAAATGCCAAGGGCTAAAGACAAAGAGAGAATCTTAAAAGCAGCAAGAGAAAAGCAGTTATTTACCTACAAGGGAGTACCCATATGACTGTCAGCTGATTTCTCAACAGAAACCATGCAGGCCAGAAGGGAGTGGCAAGAAATATTCAAAGTGATGAATAGCAAGAACCTGCAACCAAGATTACTCTACCCAGCAAAGCTATCATGTAGAATTGAAGGTTAGATAAAGAGCTTCACAGATAAGACAAAGCTAAAGGAGTTCATCACCACCAAACCAGGATTATGTGAAATGCTGAAGGATATTCTTTAAGAAGAGGAAGAAGAAGAAAAAGGTAAAGATAAAAATTATGAACAACAAAGTGACAACAAATAAATATCTATCTACAAGTGTACCTAAAAATTAAGTCAGAATAAACTGGTGAATATAATAGAAGTAGGGGCATAGAAAGGGAGTGGACTGACAATTCTTGGGGGGAAGGAGGTGTGGGGGTGCGGGAAGAGACTGGACAAAAATCTTACACCTATGGATGAAGACAGTGGCAGGGGGTAAGGGCATGGGGGTGGGGTGGGAACCAGGTGGAGGGGAGCTATGGAGGAAAAACAGAGGAACATTTGTAATAATCTGAACAATAAAGATTCATTAATTTTAAAAAAAAATGGAAGATGTCACATAATTTCTGATTCCTCTTCAAAAATTAAGCACTAGTGTCTGAACATTTTACAGGTGCTGTTCATCAGTCATACCTGCTCAGGTTGGTTTTAACCATCACAGTGCTCCCTGGTCTAAAGAGACTTTTGTAACTTGGCTGGGTTTTGTGGGTTCCACAATCATAGATTGAGGCTAGGTGCAAAGACAGTAAGTATGGAAGGTGCTGGTGAGATGATGTTTGCTGCTAGGAAGTGAACAGAAGAGAAAAAAATAAAAAAATAAAAAATAACTGGGACTATGCCAAAAGCACATGAAATTCACCCGAAAGGGTTATATGAGTCACCTGGTGTGTGGAAAGCACAGGGCCCATGTAACAGACCCTAATGTAAAAATAGCAATCATTTTATTAGTATGAGAGTAAGCACAATCATTAAACTGGCCACATTAATAAAACATGTTAAGCACAGTCACACTTTAGGTGACTTTAAACACTGTCCTAACAGTAATTTAAAATCTTCTGTAAAGATTCCAGAAGCCACCACAGACAGGGAGGCAACTGCATTGCTCGCCCTCTGCATTCTGAGGGCAGTTTGAAGGTTAATTCTGTGATACTCAGGATATGTTTGGGAGTCATTCTAGCACAAAAGGGAGGGCTTCTATTAAAATTTGTAACAGTAATTTGAGGCAAGAAATATGAGCGATATAATAGCCATAAGCACAGTGGTGGAAACTGGTACTGTGAGCCAGCCATGGGCACCAACCTCATGCAAATGAAAAGCTGTTGCGTTGTGGGAAAATTCACAAAGTGAAAACTCTTAAAGAGGGCACTCATATAGAACATTCTGTACGTATGTTTTCTTAATCACCAAGAAATGTCACAAGAGTCACTGGCAAAGTGATTTCTATTTATAAAAATTAATTTCAACTTTTTCACATTCAGGTTTTTGGTCAAAAGTTAAAATAATCTGGCCGACCATACCTTTGACCATAAACACATGCAAAGGCTTTAGAAACACAGGCCTCCCCAATGTTATTAAATAAGAAACTGTGGGGTCCAGTTAGTGGGCTAGCAACACTGTTTACTGCTTTTGCATGATGGCAGTTTTCAATAGCTCTCTTGTTTTCCTTTGAATAGGCAGCATTCCATTCAGCCTACCCAAAATTCCCTTTCTTCACATTGGAGAAATTGTTCTGCATTCTAGTCTGCATAATCACGGAGTTAGGCCAATAAGAGACCACACACAGCTCAATCCTGCAGCACCAGTGGTTCATCAGAACAGTTCATAGATTTCAAATTCACTTAAAGGTGACACCTGGGTTTCACCACCTGGAGTTATCACACCTTTAACTATTATTAAACATGTTAATTAAAATGCATTTTGGTGAATTATTTCTTCATTGCTACCTAGTATCTCCTTCCTAACCAGACTTTCCTAACACAAGTCATTCCTCTGGGTTCTTCAGTCTTTTGAGATCCTTTGTAACACATACATTTACCCCAATAATAGACAGCTTCATGTGTGTTAATGCTTTAATAGATTGTATTTATATAGTCAAATAAGTAAAAGTTCATTCTGAACAAAACTCATAGAATTGGTGGTTGTAGGCATACATTTGTTAGCTAGATTTCATAATGTTTTATTTTTAATTATCATTTTAACCCCTTTATTTTAAGCCACCAGTATTAAATCTATCATAAAAAAAGGGTTTCCTTGTCTCCTGAAGCATATTTTATTCAACAGAACTTACATTTTGAATATTAGCAGGAAGTCGTTATAATCAACACCAATAATTACTGTGAGCAACACGGTGGGGCATGGAAAGCACAAACATTCTGAAGTCCAGGCCTCAGTGCTCAGATTCATCAGTGATTTGGGACTGTCTGAGTCTTGGATCGCTTTCCTACCAAACGGGAATAATAACACATTTCTCACATGGTTGTGGGATGACTGAGTTAGATAGTTAGCAGCACTCAGAAAACACCAGTCCACAGCATTCCACTGCAAGACTGGAGTGCTCTCAGACCTGCTGGGAAGGGGAAATGTCTGCTTCTAGTCTACACACCTCCAGACTGCGGCACCTTTAGAGACCTCACGCTTGATTCTAGCAGTGTTGTCTGCTTACCTGTGCTCTAAGCTGATGCTATAGCTGCTATCATTATGATAGCCAGTAGCCTAACAAGTAAAAAATAGTTGGGGGGGGGGGGGGATGCACAGGACACATTAAATAAAAGGAGTGTTTCTGTATAAATCAGAAAAGAGTTCCCCTTCCCACAGTAAGCAAGAAAAGTGTGTTTTCCTAATTAAAGATGTTCATGAAGGAAAATGGGGGAAGAAGAGGTGCTATAAACTGATTTACAACAATTGGGTCAGTCACAGCTGTCCAATTCTCTTGGTAAACATATAAGTAGCCTCAGATAATCAGCAAAACATGCTTGTAGTAAAAACGAGTCCTAGGCTGAACTCGGCCACAAGTTCAAACAAGCATTTGTGAGCAGGCATAAATACCATCACGCCACCTGTTACTGTGGACTCTTAAACTCCTTTCCCTTTGTCTTTTTAGGCCTCCACCCATCGCTCTGCATGAAAGAGTCAACATTCTGGGAGGACCAGGTGACCTTTGAGTCAAATCAGGGACAAGATGCTCCCTTGAGTGAACCCATCAGAAATCTCAATCTAAATGCTTTACTCTGAGGGTATTAGCTGTTTTCCTTGCTTTTATATACCTTTCCTGCAAGGATGGAGGTGCCTGTATAACTCCTAATGAGCCACACTCATCTCACCATTGGAGCCACGCAAAACATCTCTACTCTCTCAACCTCATGCAGGTCTATCATAAATATCGGAAGAGGGTTCTATTTTCTTAGTCCCAGGTTAAACATTCCATTTCTTCACCTGTTTTTCAAAAAATATGGTTTCAGGATCCATCACTGAACTGAATGCCATCTGGTCAATGTTCTCTCCAAAATAAAGTGCTCACACTGAACATGGTACTTTGTACTTAAACCATGTCACCAGGAATGCTACCTGGAATAAGGCCTATTTTTGTCAGTGATATTATGCTATTACTTGACAATCAGTCAACAAACCCTTAAGATTATCTCTCTCTCTCATGTACAATTATATTTTTTACACTTGTACATAATAAATATCACCCTGTTAATTATAGATCAATTTTCAGTTGCTTGAAATAGTTCTCTTTAGTCTTTTAACCAAGAAGTAGATCAATTAACATTTGATGAGTATCTACTGTCTTGTAATACAGAAAACTTGTATTTTAAAGATAAATGAGGTCTAATATCTTTAAAATTAATTTGCCTTGGAATCTGCATTCATACCTAGTCTGTATGATTCCAAAGTCTGTGCTCCACCTCCTTCCCTTTACTAACCATCCCACTTGGATTTCCCATTTGGAAATCCATAGAATTGCCAAGTAGACTTTCCAGTCCTTACCCAAGTCACTGATAAACTTATGAATGTGTGGAGCCCAAGGATGGAAATTTGCAACACATCAGAAGAAACCTCCCACAGGGAGACACACTGACCCAGTCACCAATGGATTAATTTCCCAAATAAGAATTATGCTAAACATTCCCATGAAGCCCATACTTTTCCAACTACTCCAGAAGACCATAAGAGGACATTCTGTAAACACAATCCAGACTCACCACTCATAAATTCCCCAATCCAGGAACTTTAAAAAGAAAGGATAAGTGTTGAAAGATAAATTGAAGCATACTAAATATTTTCAGTTTACTCAAGCACAAATCCATTGGAATAGGGCAGTGTCAAACCAAAAGTGCTCCAACAGCAACTAGAGACAAGACCCTTGTGGGGAAGAGCAAGAAGGGAACGACTGGCTATGGCATACATGGTTGCACTATTTGGAAAAGCCTAGTTGGCTGTTTGTGATTGGATGTCCTAGGTTTTGATTTCTTAACCCTGAGGCATTACATACAGGCTTACAATTTGGTTTGCTTACATAAACTAAGTACCTCAATCTAATGATCTCTTTGTCTAATTAATTCAACACAAGTTAATATAGCATGATTTGTTCTTGGATTCGGGAAGCCACACTGTCTTGTATTAATCACTACTACTCTTCTAAGTGGTCACAGGTTTTCATAATCTGTTTGAAATTTGCTAACGGTTGAGATTTAAGTTACTAATTGGTAATTTATAAATTGTTCTATCAACCCTTTTGGAAAATTATCTTTAATCTCTTAGAAGTCTTCAGTTCTTTGAATCTGTGAAGATAACTAATAATGTCTCCAAGATCCCCGTGTGGTAAATCTGGACTAAAGAAAAAAGTATTTCATCCCCTAAAGGTTCACTCACTATTTCCACATCTCTTTAGCCATCTTTGTTCTACCTCTAGCAGTGGTTCTCAACCTTCCTGATGCCGCGACCCTTTAATACAGTTCCTCATGTTGTGGTGACCCCCAATTTCATTGTTACAAATTGAACATAATTAAAGCATAGTGATTAATCACAAAAACAATATGTAATTATACATGTGTTTTCCGATGGTCTTAGGCGACCCCTGTGAAAGGGTCGCAACCCACAGGTTGAGAACCTCTGCAGAGTTTGAAGCTCTTTCTCCTTGATTAAAAAAAACAAAACAAAACAAAAACAAACAACAACAGCAAAGGTCAAAGCAGAACAGTTATTAAGTACCTCTGCTTTCTCTCTGTCATCTGGGAACACCAGGTAACAGGCCTCAAACATCAGTTACCTTCCATGGTTGTCTTATTCTGAAACTGGTTCCAAATGCCTTCTTTTGGGGCAGGATGCTATATATTTCAGATTACTCTATGCTTTAAATGTTCTGAAACCAGTTTTAAAACATGTTTCCCCTCTATTATAACCATCCATGGTTACATACATCTCAGGCCCACCATGATATACACTGTCTTGAAACTGGGAGACCAAGTCACTTGTAATCCCTGAACTCTCCATTTCCTCTGCCCCACACACCCAAAAATGCTGAACCTGGGCCAAATGTTAGCTGATAAGAAGGAAATTAAAAGCATTACAGTAACTTGCACAAATACCAGGAAATAACAGCAGCATCCCGAAGGGTGGGGTGTGGGGGATGGATATAGAAATGCAGGTCCTGGGAGCTGCAGACATCACCAAGAGGAGAAAACCAAAGGCCACAGGTCGTCAGGGTGCTCACCCTTCAGGGACACACCCAGAGTGACTCCTCCATAGGCAGTTCCTTTCTCTCCTGTTCTTCTTTAATATGGAATGCCCATGTTCCTCAGAAATTCATGTAAAATTTTGTTGACGAAAAGCCCAAGCCACTATATTCCTGCATGTGAAAAAAAGCAGCATTTTATTATCTCAACCCCCAACCCACCTGTGTATTACGGAAACTATAAGAAACTATAGATCACACACACACAACATATATATAACATATATTGCCTTTAAAGATAAATATCATAAAAATCATATTTGCTAATGATGTATGCTTGGCTAAGTGAACAATTTATGACAAAAATACACATACTACAAACACAGTCTAAGTCAGTGATGGTGAACCTATGACATGCGAGTCAGAGGTAACACGCAAACTCATTTTTTTTGGTTGATTTTTCTTTGTTAAATGGCATTTAAATATATACAATAAATATCAAAAATATAAGTCTTTGTTTTACTATGGTTGCAAATATCAAAAAATTTCTATGTGTGACACGGCACCAGAGTTAAGTTAGGGTTTTTCAAAATGCTGATATGCAGAGCTCAAAAGGTTCGCCATCACTGGTCTAAGTATTATTTACTTTCCAAATTGCCAGCTTTAATGTAAGAGAAGATTCATAATTTCATCCAACAACATGCTGTTCACATGCCATAATGACCACTAGGTCTTGTGCTTTCTGAAAACAACAGCCAATGCCTCCCAGAGATGAAGGTATTTAACAATCCCTGAAATGAGCGAGTCCCAGAGGTTTTTCCTATCTCATTTACCCTATCTACATCATCCCAATATCCCCATCTCTATGCTTGTTTCCAATGTCTTTGTTCATACATCTGTTCGGTATTTTTAACTAGTTTAAAATTAAAATTATCTCTAAACAAAACATTTTTATACAGAACTTGGAATCACTGTTCACATCATCTCTATTGCCATACCATAAAACTTACATTACTATGCTATTTATTTAATCGCACATTCAACAAATAGTATTAAGTTTTAAGTACGTACAAGGTGCTGTAAATAAGGCATCTCTAGTTTCACATTTTAGAGAGAATACAGATGACACCTAGTTATGCAATCCATTATATGACTACAGTAGTCACAAGTGTTATAGAGGTGCCCCAGATGCTATGAGACCATGTAACATTTAGTTCTGACTGAAATCTGGGGAAGAGGAATGGGAGAAAAAGCTTTCAGGCAAGTCTTCTCTGAGGGTTATTGTGAAAATTAATGCTTGAAAAGCTCTCAGCTTGGAGTCCCATATATAACTGCCACTCAATGAAGTGATGAAGATGATGATGATGACAGTTAAAATCATTCAGCTCAAGATCTTCCCAATCATTCAGACCAGGCATGTTTAGAATATATTATGAATAGAATTAGATGTGCTAGAAACAACTCCATGTTGTCAACTGTTTTAGGAGTAATAATTAAGGGGCTTAAGAGTTTAAAGCTGTCTTTTACATTGTCTTTTTATCACAGAATCTGGTCATCAGAGATGTAAAGTATTTGCCTCCCCAGTATATTTCTGGCTCTCCTACTTTAAATACGTTATTTGAGATCCAAGTGGGAGTTGCCATGCTAATTGCCAGCAAAAGGAACAGGCACCTCCAGTCATAAATAGGTCCCTCAGCCTCCAGTTTGCATGAAGCCATTGAGAAACTCAGCATCCTTGACCTGTTCAGTTTGCCCTCTACACCTCTTCACATTCATCACTTATTGCTCCTCTTCCGTCTGGGCAATTTCAGTGAGCTGAGCTTCAGCAGTCACTCAGAGAGCCCATGACCTGCTATGGTATTCATTCACATGTATAAATAACCAGGTAACTAAAACAGGGTAGGTGTGGCCTAAATCCTTAAAGAAATAGCAATTTTCTCACCAAAAGAGAAAATTCTGTTTAACCATTTTCTTCCTTGTAGTAGAAGTAAAATTGTCCCTAATTTCCCCCACCTCATCATGTTATCATTTCAATTTAATACCACGCATTGTGAGACTGTCATTTCCCAAGCAACAAAGCAGGAGGTTCATGTGTGTTACCTTAATTTTTTTTAACAGCTTAACTAAGGTATAATTGCCATATAATAACTACACACATTTAAAGTGAGCAATTTGCTTAAGTTTTTAGATATGAACACACCACAGAAATCATCACCAAAATAAAGATAGTGAATGCATGCTTCATCCCAAAGGAACTGCTGCGAACTGAATGTTTGTGTCCTCCACAAAACGCATATGCCGAAGCCCTAATCCTCGTTTTGATGGTATTAGGAGGTGGACTCTATGGGAAGTAATTTGGTTATGAGAGTGAAGTCATGTAAAGGATTAGTGCCCCTATAAGAGACACAAGAGGTGATCTCTCCCCACTCAGTGAGGATTCTCCGAGAAGGTACTGTCTACAAGCCAGAAAGAGGGCTCCCACCAGAACCTGACAATACTGCACCACAAACTCAAACTTCCCATCCTCCAGAAATGTAAGAAAAATCTGTTTGCTCTTTAGGCCATCCAGTCGATGGTATTCTGCTATAGAAGCAAAAATGACTATGATAGAAACCCCTCATGCTTTTTTATAACCCTGCCCGTAGCCACTCCCCACCCTGTGATTCCAGACAACCACTGATCTACTCTTCCGAACTACAGATTAGGTAATACATTCTGGAATTTTCCATAAATGGAATCCATTATGTTCATTTTTTACTGTAGCAGTTTTCATTCATAATAATTACTTTGAGATTCGATCACGTTGTACTATATATCAATACTCCGTTTATATTGCCAAGTATTATTCCATTGTATAAAGGATAAATTACACTTTGTTTATACATTGACCTGTTGATGGACATTTGAGTTATTTTCAATTTGAGGGTAATGCAAACAAAGGTATTATAAGTAATTGTATACAATTCTTGGTATGAACATACCATATGAAGGTGTATTAAATTTCTCCTGGGCAAATACCCCAGAGTAGAATAGCTTGAATATATAGCAGGTATTTGTTAAGCTTTTTAAGAAGTTGTGTCCATTGGTTTTGCTAATGTGCATGCATACAAGTCCTTTGGTTGCTCTCTAACCTGTCTCCCCTTCCCCCCGCCCCGCCATTTGTCTCTGGATCTATCAGACACTGGGGCGGTGGGGGCTTGCCTGGGGTGGGAATGGCGGGGGGGGGGGGGGATCAATCGGGGAAAAAGGAGACATATGTAAAACTTTAGACAATAAATAAATAAAATTTAAAAAAGAGAAATTGCAAGCTGTTTTCCAAAGAGTTTGTACCATTTTATATTCCCACTAGCAGTGTATGAGTTCCAATTCCTTTCCTCATCAACAGTGGATATGGTAAATCAATTACATTTTAGCCATTTTAACAGTACACCTTATTTAATTCTCAGTTTATGAAAAACATCCATAATCTCCATGTCATAGATCAGAACAGTTAAGTTCTGCCTATGTTTTCCTCCCAACGAGATAAATTACAAAAGTTTCTTGAAAGTACACAAAATTGTGTTATTATAAAACAAAAATACGAAAATATTTATGCCATTTGATGATAATTGAATTGTCATATTTTAGATTCAAGTCATTGCAAAATTAGCTAGCAAATGAGTTTTAATTCCAAGCTTAGACTAGAACATAAAATAATATTAAAATGAAATATATTTTATAAGGTCAGAATGTCCACAAGTTTATACTATAATCTGTAGAATTAGGCGTGATTAGACCCCGTCTTGGGAAAGTCACCAACTATTAATATTATTATGAATGGTTCACATATGAATGTATCCCAAATGTTATTGAGAAATTCCTTTATAGAGAATAATTTATTCAATATTTAAAGTTTCCAAAGCCAACATTTGGCACAATTTGAGCTTGTGAAATTTCAACCAGGATGTTGACATTTAATGACCATTAAAGCAAGTCCAAAAAGTGTGGAGGAAATAATTTTGCCATCTCAGTGATAGGAGCAGCCAGGAAAATTGCTAAAATGTCATGTGCCAGAGGTGACATTGCTGAAGAACTCAGGCAAAAAGTAAAATTTTATTATCTATATGGAAACTTGCTACCAACTCCCAAATACCTGAATACAAAAATACTGGCAAAGAAAGCAATGACATGATGGAAACTAGACAGGAAAAATAAGTTAAATTCACTTAGTAAGGTTTTAGTCAAATAGCCAGTCTTAAAAGTGCTGCCAATTCGAAGCCATTGCTTTAAAAAGCCAAACATTCATCTAATGTTCACTGGATCAAAAGTGACCTAGTCGCAAAACAAAATGCGTTAAAATACACACAAGAGAATGTAATGGCAATATAGAGACAGCTACAAATCATATTCTTTTTAAAACATTTCACACTTGTATCATAAAAAAATGACAATCTGCAAGTTATTAGTGCTGCCAAAATTGGAGAAAGTTCTTGTAGTTAAAATAAAAGCAAAATATGCATAAATACACAAGACTAGCAAAAGACTATTTTTTGCTTGTAGGAGCACTGTAATTTTATTTAAATGGTAGGTGTTTTGCAGAATAAAAAATGGAATTGCACTTAAAAAGACATCCAATTCTATACCTCATATATAGTAGTCATCTTTCAAATGTTGGCAAGAAAAAAAAATGCCCAGAGGAAAAATAAAAGAAGCAAACTATTTTAAAATCATCAAACTATAATAACTGAAGAAACACTTCATCTGTTCACTTTTTTCCCTTTCAGGTAAATTTGAAATATGTTCTCCTTAAAGAAAAGAAAAAGCCACTACCAAGAACTGATTTGTTCTAAGATAGTTGTGTGCCCAACTCCCACACCTGTGAAGAATATCACAGCTATCTTCTCACTGTGTGTTCTGTAGGGAAAGAGGGGCGGTAAGAAACACCATTCTGTTTGAACAATTTAGTTTCTTACACATAAATAGGAACAATGTTCAAAAAGTCATATTCATGAACAGTGGTTATTTCTGATTCAAATAGGAAGAAATAAATACAAGTTCGGTCTTTTTGTTTTTAATTTCTCAAGCTTTGAAAATGAACCTGTTCTCTATAATTCTTCTACATAACTCTAGTGAAGCAGCGGATTTTAAATCATCCACAGCTGCTGTCTAATGACAGAAAACGAGATGTGGAATTAATTATATTTTTCTTAAATATGATATATTTATTCCACGTATAGGTATATTTTGCATTAAAGGGAGAGCTAAAGAGACAATGAAACAAGCAAGCTAGGGGAGTACATTTTCTATGTGGAACTCTGCCATTTCTTCCAAGACGGCGTATTAGGTTAAAATACTATCTCCTTGGAAAAGGCTGTTAATCACTTTGTGAACTTCAACTGGGCTAACAACAGGATCTGTCTTGTCTAAAGTATGTCCTGCCAGGGAGATGCCCATATGCTAACAGCCTATGCCTTTTCCTGAACAGAGCCATCTTGGTCATCTCCCATCTTCTCTCTCTCTCATACAGCCTCATGCTCACCACATTAATCTGCTCAGGCTGCCATAACAAAATACCATAGAGCAGTGGCTTATGACCAACAGAAATTCATTTCTCACAGTACTGGAGGCTGGGAAGTCTGAAATCAAGGTACTGACTAGGTGGGCTTCATTCTGAAGGCTCTCGGTTTTTGTTGGTCACCTTCTCTCTGTGTGCTCATATAACCTCTTCTTTGTCCTTCATCATTGGGTGCTTGTAAGGAGGAGAGGGAGAGAGGGGGAAAGAGAGAGAGAGAGAAACATCTCCTAAGCAAAGCAATCCTGGGCTGTGTTCTGAACATCAATTGTTCCTTCCATCAAACGTTGATTTTGGCCATTGTAGATCAAGCTTGTTAGCCTTGCAGTGTATGGTGCTTGTCTGCAGTGTATGGTGCTTGTTTGCTTTGTTGCCATAAAATGCAAATATATTAACAGATGTTGTAGGTTTAAATCTAACTTGATAATTTAAGATTGACATGCTGATTTTTAAGAAGGGGACTCAGAATTTCAAAAAGTTGTTTTAGACAATTTTCAAGTTTCAAATTTATTCATACAAAACAAGGACCATGGTTTATAATATATATTACTAGAGGCCCGAAGCATGAAATTCATGCAGGAGTAGACCTTCCTGCCCCATGCTTCCCCCTGGCACCTGGGACCTGGGCTTCCCTTGCAGCCTTGGCTTCCTCTGGAAGGACAGCCAGTCTAATTAGCATATTACTCTTTTATTATTATAGATGGTATAAAGTATACATTAGTACATAAAATTATTGTATTCCTAAAGTATTACCATGCAAAATTATTATAACTAGAAATTTAAATTAGTGAGAAGTACCCTTTATATTAAAAGAAAACCTATAAATTATTAGGTATTTTTTTTTTTACCTATTCCTTTAATTCCTCTCCTACATCTAGACTCTTAGGTAATTATAATCATTGCATAGAGAGAATACTGTACACTCACTTATTTATTTTAAACATAGTTGTTCAATAATTTTTACTATATATTCATAATCAATATAAAATTTAAGATCACTTTCTCTGGCTCTCTCTCTCTGCCACTATATTTTATTTTGGGGTTATTTTCTTGTGGAAAAGTCTCCAAATTAAAAGGTAAATTGTAGAGTCACAGTTGTCACCTTAGGTGTCACATTTGTCCTTGTCCTGATACACTGATAAACTCTTCTATTTATCATACTAGCAGAAATATGCACATTCACACATGTCCCTACAGACTCACATAAAATGGATCTATAATCTTTAATTATTTAAGAATTTGATAGGCAATAGTACACAATATAGTTGTTTTAATTTGCATTGCTGTAATTTTACTAAAATGAACATTTTTCTTTTCAACTTTGATATATGTGTTCTCATATATATGAACAAGTATTTCATTCTTTGAACATGTGTCCTTTGAGTATGTCCTGGGAGATGCCCATATGCTAACAGCCTATGCCTTTTCCTAAACAGAGCCATCCTTGGTCATGTTCCATCTTCTCCTCTCTCTCTCACGCAGCCTCACGCCCACCACATTAATCTGCAATCATGGGATGAGTAGCACTCTTACATATTTTCATTGATTCTCTATATGATATCAAATTCTAGTCACCAAATTTATCAATAGTTCATATTAAACTTATTGAGATTCTATATTTTAAAAGTCAGAAAATTTCATCCCTAAGCCATTTTGCTTTTGTCTATTTTTATATTTTCTTCTACTTTTACATATTTATGTGTATATATTTATGTACATATATTTAATTATTTGAAATCTATTTTCTATATTAAATGTGTCTTCCTGTTTTTCAATCACTTGAGATATAGGAAAAGTTTGCCTACCTCTGTATTCTTTCCTCAGTTTCACAACACTGTTTATTAAATAACACATGTTCTCATTATATTCTCACATAATTTTTATATAATAAATTCTAAAAAAACATTTCTGGATTTTTCTATTTAACTTTGTCTTTTCTTCAACATGAGTAGTAATAATATAACTTAGAGAATGCATAAACATTCTGGTGATTCTAACGTTGAAATAAAGAAGTCTGAAAGTGCTTTCAAGACAGAGTTATTTTCCAGTGGAAAATGACAGCAAAACTGACCAACTAGGAATAATGATGAATATACTAATATGGAATATTCCCAAACTCCACATGTTGAAATAATCATTTAAGCAACTTAACAGAACACAAAATGTTCTAGGATTCTCAACATTTTAACTTCAGACATTGCCATGCCTGAAAATATAAGAAGTATGCTGTTTTTACATTTTAGTTATAAAATTCAACTTCTCAATTTGATTATAACAGTTAACTGTTTATTGGTAGATAAGCAAAAAGGACAATGTCTACCAAGGAAATCAAGTAAAACAAACACAATTTACTAAGATCACTTTAAATGTGTTAGCAGTTCATATTAGTATACCTGTTTCTTCCTTAATTACAAATGCTATACTCTTCTTTCATCTATTGATATGTAAATAACTACTATGTATATTTGTAACACTCTTCTAAACCATCCAAATATTTTTCTGGCTAAATGATATCTCCCAATAGAATTACATGGCATATTATGTTGGCACAAATTAGCCTGTTAGGTAAATAACCTTAAAGTAAATATGAAATAGCAATCAACAAGTATGCATAAAAATCATTTAAACGTGTATGATGTGCTTACCTGAATTGAATGATTCTAGTTTGTCTATCTGAAGTTAAATTCCCCCGTTCTTCATACGGAAATTGGAATGAATGCTTAATTATAACAATATCAAAGTTTTAAAATAGTGTTCTTTATCATCTTACTAGGGGCCCAGTGCACGAATTCATGTACCTTGAAAGAAACTGTGGGCCATGAGGCTGCAGAAGGCACAGAGGCAGGTCTCAGCTCATCCTCCGTGCACCCGCCTGGCCCCCAGTCCCTGTCTGCCTGCAGCCCCGCTCCCACTGCCACCACTCCCACACGCTGATGCTGCAGGCCCTGCTCACAGCCACTGACAGCGCGGAGCAATTGGGGCCAGTGCCCGCAACGGGTGCGAGCGGCAGCTGCTGCCCTGATCGCCCTTCAGGAGCAGGGGCAGGTGGAGAGGCCCTCAGGGGCGATCAGGGCCAGCAGTGTTGCTCGCACCTGCTGATGGCACCCAGTGATCAAGACCGGCGCCAGGCACCGGCAGCAGGTACAAGCAATGGCTCCAGCACCAGGAGCAGGTGCGAGTGGGGCCGGCGCCAGCTGTAGGTGTGAGCGCCAGGCGGGACCGTGGCATGCAGGAGCAAAGAATTTTCAGTAACCATCAGAGGCTCGCCCTGATGACAGCGACCGGCACCCCACCTTGGTCTGGCAGCCCCACTCATCTGCTCCACCATCCCACCTCAGCCAATGCCTGCCACTTTCCGCACACACCCCCTGGTGGTCAGCACACGTCATAGCAACCGGTTGTGCAGTTGTTCCTCCGTTCGGTCTATTTGCCCTCTCTTATATAGGAGAGACAGCTTTTTCATTTTTGGTGGAAGATGCAAAAATGGTCTATTAAAATTTTTGGACATAGAAACCAGGAATTCTTATAACTTCTAAAATAGAGGAATTAAATGTTTGGGAGAGAGTTCTAATTTAATGACATGAATGTGGCAGTTATAAATGATATGTAATGTCATGAGACTGAATTCAGTCTCCAGTAAGTGCAAATAAAGAAGAGAAGAGGACTAAGTACTGACTGCTTGGGAATGTCACCATAAAGGAACTGAAAAAGAGGGAGGGAGGAAAAGCCAGATACCTGGGAAGGTGCACTGTCTTCTGCCCTGGGACAGGGTGATAAGATGACCAGATATTGACCAGGATACAGAGACTTGGAGGCCACTGTGGAACCCGACCAGATTTCTGGTGGGGACAAAAGTCTGGTTAAAGTATGTTTAAGAGATAATTAAAGGAGAAGTAGAGACAACAAGTGTAGACTTGCTGAGTCTCATTTGTCAAGGGAAACAAAGAATGGCTATTGGGGTAAGAGAAGAGGCAACATGGGGTTTTGGGGGTTTTTTATTGTGTGTGTGTGTTTTGTTTTGTTTTTCATTTTAAGACAATTGAAAATATAGAACAATTAATTCTTTAGAAAGCTCCCAGACAACACAGTCCCTTAATCCAATTTAAAGCTCTAATGAGGAAGGGCATTAAGAAATGATGACTGGGGCTAACTTTAGAAAAATGTTTTTGTCTAGAAAACTTTAGACCTCAATTGTCTAGAAAACTTTAGACCTCAATTAGTCCCATTTTCAAAGTGATTAAAATTTGCAGAAATTCTAACGACAAACCAAAACAACAGTCAAGTGCTCCTTCCCCTTTCGTAGATGATCCTGGGGTGATGGGAAATCCACTGAGGGTCAGTCACTACTCCCAGAACAGGTAGAAAAGCAAAGCTGCAGCAGGTGGTCTCTGGGAGGGTATTAGTATGCCTTGTAAACAAACTGTATGTAAGTGAGAAATTAAATCCTTTGATGCTGATCGATTGGTCAAATGTTGTAAGTTTAATTCAATGACATCGAGCTGTAGGGTTGAGATATTATCAACAGTTCAATTTGATGCTTAAAACGTGCTCTGGAAGTAATGGTTTAAATGTCTATCTGCAGTATCACAATTGTATCAGTACCACATCGATAAAATACGTCACTATGATCTGATCCTGCTCTAGCCACACCCTTACTACAACTTGTCACTAAGTAGAAACAAGGTTTCTCAGAACTCCTAAAGCTTATATGAAAGGGGCCACTTTGCACTGACCATAATGGGTAATTAATTCAAAGGACCCAAGGTGGGGGCCGCAGTGCAGCCCCTGTGTCCCATTGAGCCAGAGGATCTCAAGACACAGCCACAGCTGCAGAGACACACAGTGTGGGAGGAGCAGCCATTCATCCCTCCCCAATGTGCCCAGGTACCATGATCTAGACTGGGGACCAAAAAGCAGAACAGACTACTACTGCATCATTGTTTACTTCAAATTTTTTTGCCAAAAGAAAACACAATTTTGAGGTAATCACTTAGTTAATACTGAAATCCAGGTGACATATAGAAACAAAATTTCACAGTAAAATTTAGGCTGAGTCCAACCAATACCTATCAGTAACAGAGAAATTCAATCAGAAACAATGATAAATTCAGAACTAAATATCACACAAGTTTCACCCCACATTAATCTCCAAGGCATTCCGGAAACCATCATGAAGATGCATCCACACTTAAATAAATATAAAGGACTGTCCTCAGATTATTTCCAAGTTGTTATGATAATGTCAACAGAAATTTTATCTGTTATCAGCTTTCCTCTTGTGAAAAATGTTATGTCTTAGAAGACATGTGTGAAATGGAATTTTTTCTCTGTAATATTTTTCTTTGAGAATTGCACTTTTCTGATAGCAATATGCAGTTCCACGCAGATCCGCCCACTTCCCACTGCTTTTCAGATTCATGGAGCAGAAGCACCACCAAAATCCACATACATATTCATAAGCTGTCTGAAGCATTAATTCCACACATGGCAATGTACACTTGCATCTGTGGTTGGAGCTTCTAATTTGCAAAAGCAAATATAATGTGTCTGAAAATCTTGATGAGTGAGTGAGTCTTTTAAATTCAAGCCCGGAACATTAGGGATTCACATATACATAATTTCAAGTAGCAACACACTTAAGTTTTCTGACTACCTAACATAATTCTCTCCAAGTCAGAGTGTCACTATATGAATATGATTATTGCCAATACTGATTTTTCTAATTTACTTTTTATATTTATTTCAGGTTATAAATATTCATAACAAAGGCCTCTGGTAGTGTCCCCTCCCATTAGTCTGAACTAAATTCTACTTGCTAGAATATAAACCTATTTCCTCCCATTTTAATTTATGAAATGGCTGAGAAAAGTGATTTGCAATATCTTTTCAAAATAAAGGAATAACAACCTCTCTTTTCTTTAAGTGTACAATGGTCTGGTTGTTGAAACATGGACAATAAAATATTCAGACCATCTTCCATATTAGTGATATTATATATATTTATATACACACACACACACACACACACACACACACACGTGTATAAATTTGTAATAATCTCACCAGTAAATGAGCTGATCTACTTCCTCTGCCCTCAAGTTCTAATTTTGCCTCAGTACTATAAATGAGAGCTCTTCCTTTACTCCTCTTTCTTGAGTGGGGTACCTCCATGATGCTGCAGCTGTTTAAGCCAAGAAAAGCCCTGATTTGCTAATTCAGGACTTTTAAGCACAGAAATTTGCACATAAATGCTTGACAAATAAAGAATTAAAGGACTGGCATCAACCTAAAAGTACATAAACAGTTTGCAAGAATCAAAGTTGTAGACTTGCTAATTTCTTGGCAAATTTCAACATGACAAAAATCATTAAAAGGTGAAAACCTCAATTAAACAAGTAATTGTTTTAACAGTGGTTAAAGATGTGACATGTTAATGAACTCACTTTGTAAATTTTGGTGAAAGAAAACAAATTGCTTCTCCACCAATATTTTGAAAAAGATGACAAATTACTTTGCTTGAATTTTGATTTTTTGCTTGTTTGTGTTGGTTTATTAATCATGCCAGTGGTTCAAAACAGACACCTAAAATTGCTCAGGATTTCCTGACGAAAGCCTATGGCCATATTTGGAGTTTTGCTATTTTACAGCCCTATTTCCTTCTAAAAAAGCTGCAGTAGCAAGGATTAAAAATG